>NC_084831.1:16391303-16737970 GCF_033115175.1 Lepus europaeus
GCCCTCCAGAGACTGGAGCTGCCTGTGACTCAACTCTCTGACCCTACATTTTCATCTTATTTATTTATTTATTTATTTGAAAGGTGGAATGGGAAAGGCAGAAGGGGGGAGAGGGAGAGAGAGAGAGAGAGAGAGAGAGAGAGAGGTCTGCCTTGCACTATTTCAAATGGCTACAATGGCTGGGCTGGGCCAGGCCCAAGTCAGGAGCCTGGAGCTCCATCCGGGCACTTGGGCCATCACCAAACGGCTCTCCCAGGCACATTGGCAGAGAGCCCAGCGGGAGTCAGAACAGCCAGGACTCGAACCGGTGCTCAGATGTGGACTGCGGGGTGTCCAGATTCTCAAACCCGGGCAGAGGCTCCCAGCCGGGGAGGAGCCGCCGGGGCTCCTCCTCCCTGAGACCCCTGGACACTTGGGTTCCCGGAGCGCCCTGCCCCCTTCCGCGTCCCCAGCGCTCCTCCGTGCTGAGCCCCGGCCAGGCCCCTCCCCGACAGTTTCTCCCCGGGACTGGCGTGCTCAGCCGGGCTGCGAGAGGCTGACCGCATGCACTCCCACGCTGGGCCCTGCCCGGCCGGCCGCAGCCCCCAGGCCGTTCCCTCCAGTCCTGACAGCTCTGTCCGCAGCGACACTGTCCCTCCCACGCCAGCTCTGAGCCCCGCACGTGGGAGGCCACAGACACTTCCAAGCCAGCAGCTCCGAGCGCCAGTTCTGCCCCGCCTCGGCAAGCTGGCGCCCGGGGACCCAAGCTGGGGCCTGGGTCTGCTTCCCACCTACTCAGGCAGAACCAGGCTCCAGGCCCTGCCTCCCAGCCCCCACCAGCCCCCACCCCTGCGCCTGCTCCCAGCTCCTCCGCTCCCACCCCTGCCAGGAAAGCTGCCTCCTCACCTGCCTCCAGGATTTCCTCTCGGGCGAGGCCTGGCATCCTCCAGACCCCTCCAGGGACTTTGCTTGTGAGGCCACAGGCTTTCCATAAAAATGAGCCCGACACCACGTCAACCCCACAAAGCACTCGCACTTTCATCTGGGAGAATCTCGGTTTTCGCAGAAAGACGCCATAGGTTTTAGCTTGTCACGGCCTCCTAGTCCTTTGGGATGAATCAATACATGAGCGTGTTTCTGTTTTTTTCGGTCTTCGTATCTAATATAATAAATACAGTACTGGTGGATAGTACAATAATCACCCGCTTAGCAACTTTTTGAAGCCTCCTGTACGCAGGGCTTTCAAAACTTTTGCACCAAAACAAGCTTACCTTTTTTAAAAAAAAAATATTTATTTATTTACTTGAAAGTCAGAGTTACACACACAGAGAGAGAAGGAGAGGCAGAGAGAGAGAGAGAGAGAGAGAGAGAGGTCTTCCATCCGCTGGTTCACTTCCCAATTGGCCACAGTGGCTGGAGCTGCACCAATCTGAAGCCAGGAGCTTCTTCTAGGTCTCCCATGCGGGTGCAGGGGCCCAAGGACTTGGGCCATCTTCTACTGCTTTCCCAGGCCATAGCAGAGAGCTGGATCGGAAGTAGAGTGGCCGGGACTTGGACCAGCACCCATATGGGTTGTCGGCACTGCAAGCGGCAGCTTAACCTGCTATGCCACAGCGCCGGCCCTTTTTATTTTATTTTTTAAAATGTTTGTTTTTATCTGCTTGAAAGGCAGAGTGACCGAGAGAGAGACAGACAGACAGACTGACAAAGAGAGACAGAGAGAATCTCCCGGCCACTGTTTCACTTCTCAAACGCTTATAGCGACCAAATGTGGGTCAGGCTGAAGCTAGGAGTCCAGAACTCGATTAGGGTCTCCCATGTGGGTGACAGGAAGGCAAGCCCCTGGGCCGTCGGCCACTGCCTCCCAGGAGCCGAGTAGCTGGGCCTCGGGCCACAGCTCCCAGGGCTGTGGACACCGCAAGCAGCAGCTTGACCTGCTGTGCCACAACATTGCCGTGGTGGCCTTTGTTTTTAAAGATGCATTTTATTTATTTGAAAGGCAGACTGACAGAGAAAGAGAGAGACAGAGATTTTCGCCCACTGTTTCATCCCCCAAATGGCTGCAAGAGCTGGGGCTGGGCCCAGGCCAGGCATCTGGGTCTCTCCCATGGGTGGCAGGGGCCCAAGGACCTGCGCCATCTTCCACTGCCTTCTCAGGTGCGCTACAGGGGCTGGACCGGAAGTGGAGCAGCCGGGACTCAAACCAGTGCTCCAGTATGCGAAGCTGGTGTCTCCGGCACTGGCTTAGCCCCTTGTGCCACACGCCAGGCCCCACACAAGTGCCCTTCCTGAAGTTCTCTAAAGGTGCTGTTCCTTCTTGGTGCCCAGCTCTCTGCGCACACTGTCGCTCTGCCCCAAATACGCTCCTGGCTATCACCATTCCATCTTGAATCTAAGAGTCAGGCATCCCCTCCTCCAGGAAGCCCGCCAGGATGCCTTTATCTGAGCTGGATGCCCCTGTGCTCCCACCGCCCTCCTGCTGCCCTTGGTCAAGCTCACGGGGCTTCCGCAGCCTCTGTGAAATGCTGTGTGTGCTGAGTCTCCCCCACAGCTTCCCCCGCAAGCTCCGTGCCCGTCGGCACCCCCGAGCCGGGCACAGTGAGTTTTGGAGCTGAGTGAACAGCCTGGCCGGGTGGATAGACAGCACTCCCTCACAGGGGAGCTTCGAGGCAGCTGTCAGGTGACGTGTGTTGGAGGACAATGAAGAGGTTTGCTTCCGGTTGGGGTTCATACAGGCTAAGCCATCGGGCTCCCTGCGCTTTGGCGAGCTGGCGAGGGTACCCCAGAGTATGTGGGACAGCAGACTCCAGGGGTCGTGCTTGGCCCGCACACCCACATCCTGGGTTTGAGTCCCCGCCCACTTCCACCCCAGCTTCCTGCTAGTGCACACGCTGGGAGGAGCAGCGATGGTTCCTGCCGCCCACGTGGGCACCTGCATTGAGTTCTGGGCTCTCGGCTTCCTCCTGGCCCAGCCCCAGCTGTGGTAGGCGTTTGGGGAGTGAACCAGGGGGCGGCAGATTTCTGTCTATCTCTTACCTATCCGCCTATCCAACTCCCCATCTAGCTTGCTTCTGTTGCTTTGCCTTTCAAACACATACAAATAAAATAAATAAAAAATTTCAGGAAAGAGAAAAAAGGAATTGAAAAGGAAATTCAGCGGTTAAGACGCGGATTGGGACGCCTGCATCCCGTAGTGGACGGCCAGGGTCCGAGTCCCAGCTCGGCCTCAGATGCCGGCTTCCTGCTGGTGTGCGCCCTGGGAGGCAGCAGTGACGGCCCAAGTGCGTCGTCCCTGCCGCCACGTGGGAGACCCGGATGGAGCTCCAAGCTTTCGGCTTGGACCTCAGCCAGCCCTGGTTCTTTGGGGCATTCGTGGCATGAACCAGGAGAAGGAAGACGTCTCTGTCCGTCTCTGACTCCTTTTCTTTGTGTGTGTCTCTCTGCCTCGCAAATAAAATGAAAAGAAATAACCAAATTTTACAAGTTGCTGTAAAGATCTTTGGTACAGTTATCCACCGTAGGCACATTCCACATACTTCCGGGAGCCCCCTGGTGTTTGTGAGATGGAGTTAATGCCAGGCCCCTCCTCTCTGCTTCCAGAAAGGGTTTGTAAACTGTGGAGTCCGTGCAAGATCCCCGCATACCTGCCAGAGATGGGAAGGGTCGGGCAGCATGGTCTTAATTAGATTGCTGAAAAACAGCTGAGCCACAGAGGCTGTGGCTGTGGGGTAGCGGGTAAAGCTGCCACCTGCAGTGCCAGCATCCCATACAGGCACTGGTTCAAGACCCAGCTGCTGCACTTCCAATCCAGCTCTCTGCTAGGTCCTGGGAAAGCAGCAGAGGATGGCCCAACTCCTTGGGCCCCTGCACCCACGTGGGAGACCAGGAAGAAGCTCCTGGCTCCTGGCTTCGGATCGGCACAGCTCCGACTGCTGCAGCCAACTGGGGAGTGAACCAGTGAATGGAAGTCTGTCTGTCTGTCTGTCTCTTGTAAATATCTTCTCCGAATAAATAATGAAAACAAGAACCAGCTGAGCCATGATTGCGCCCAACTTCCTCATTTTACAGGGAGGAAGCCGAGGTTCTGACCGCAGGGGGCCAGTGTCACTCATCTCCCGGCGTCCAGTGACACGGAGCACAAGAGAGGTGTTTGCCGTTTTGATTCACAGCCCCTGTCTCTCACAAGGGGCCCCCGAATCAGGGGACAAGTCCTCCCCTGGGCATCAGAAATCCTGGTTCCCAGGCTGGCCTGACCGAACTTGAAGATCCGCCCTTGGCGCCAGTCAACATCAAGAGCTGGATGGACAGGCTCGGACAGCTGTTTGGTCCCATCGGCCAAGCGCGTAAGGAAAACAAAAAGCTGTTTCTGTAGCATTGACCTACAGGCAGAAGGCAGACAGGAATCTGTCTCAAAACAGTTGACCAATAGGCCTGAGGAGAACGGATCCAGCATCCCGAAAGTATTCCAATGCGAGACGATGAAGTCAAAAGCCCTCGCCCCGGAGCTGGCAGGGCGAGCGGAGAGGGACACTGCCCGCTCCTGATGGCACTGGCAATACTGTCCGACCCTGGAGCAGCCAAAGCCTGCGAATAGGGTACGTGCGTCCGCTTGCCTAGGTTAGAAACGCCATCTCTAGGACTTTATTCTAAGGAAGTAAGGACAACTTGAGTGCGGGAATGTGGTTGCTTGGGGCGGGGGTGAGAGAATAAATGTCCAGTCAGAGGACTCGGGGGCCAACTGCCCCCCCGCACACACACACACACACACCCCAGACAGAACGCCCCGCAGCCGCCGGCACGAGCCAGAGCCGGAGCCGGAGCCGGAGCCGGAGCTATGGTGTTGCAGTCACAGTGGCCACGCTGCCCCGTGAAATGTGCTTTGCTGCTCCTTTGCCGATTCTGTTTTTTGGAAATGTATGGTGGAAAACAGGGAGGATGTTCGCTAACAGACGGAAGTGCTTATCCCTGGTGCTGGGACTGTGGCCGCCTTTTCGGGTCCATTCCTCCTGAAATAAGAGGGCGAGGTAGCCGCCAATCCCTCCCAGCTCTGGAATTCTGGAATGCGGGCCCCTCCTCGGCCTGGGGCTCACTGACATCAGCGCCTCCCTCTCAGCCCCAGTGTGGATGGTGACACGCACAGGTGACAGCCAGCAGAAGAGCGAAGCGGCTGTCTCGGGCGTTGCTGTGCGGCTCGGCCGGGTCGTCAGCAGTGGAAGGTGCCGGCGTGTGTCATCCCTGAGACGGCCTCCCGGTGACTGCAGAGGCCGGAAACCAGGTGTCAGAGCAGACAAAGGAGTCCTCGGTGCGTGAAATGGGACTTGGACCCGGGCCTGCCTGAGCCTGGAGGGCCCCGCCCAGCCAGACGGCCCAGGGCAAAGCCAAGGGGGGTGCACCTCCAGGATGCAGGGAGCCCCCACCCCCCGGGGGGGGGCAGGTGGGGAAGATGAGGGCCCCAGAAGTGAATCAGAAATGCCTGGAGACCCTCAGAGGGTTCCCACATTTTGGGAACCCCTGCTCCTCAATGCTTCCTATGGCGAGAGACCATTTTGTTTTTAAAATTTCCAATCTGTTGCAGACAGATCGTTCCATCCAAGACAACACACATGAATTTGCAGTGCGGTATCCTAAGTGGTCAAATTCATAGGGAGTAGGGGCCGCCCGAGACACCCACGTCCCTGTGGGAGCCGGGTGGAGCCCCGGCTGCCTGCTCACGCGCACCCTGGGAGGCAGCAGGTGCCGGCTCAGACGCTTGGGTCCCTGCCACCCACGCGGGACACCTGGCCCAGCCCCAGCTGTTGCCGGCCTTTGGGGAGTGAAGACCTCCATCTGTCTGTGTGTCTCTGTCTCTCCTTCTCTCCCCCACACCCGTCTTTCAAATACAACAAATTAAAAGAAAAGAGAGTGGAATGGTAGTTACGGGGCCTGGGAGGAGGGGGAGCTGGGTGCCCCCGGAGCTCCTGTTTGTAAGAGGAGAAAGCTCTGGAGGTGTGTCCACACCACTGCGAACTGCACACTCTACAAACTGGCTGCAGGTGCCACTATACGTGTTATGTGGAAATGACAGTCCCTGCTCCGAGAAGCATCAGCGCTCACACGGCAGGAAATGCAGGAAACATAGCCGTCTGAGGACACGCAGTAAAATCATCGTTCAGCGGATGAAGTATTGGACACGGGCACCCGCGCTTGGGTGGTGTGGCTTCTGCGCAGCTCTGGAGCCAGCCGCAGCCCCCACCCGCCCATGACCGGCACAGACCTGTATCACACGCACACACAGTGACTCCTCCCTGAAGGAGGTCAAGGGGCGAGTCACTGCCTGCGACGCCGTGATCCTGTATCACAGTGCCAGCTCCCATCCCAGCTGCTCCATTTCTGATCGAGCACCTGCTGATGCACCTGGGAAAACAGCAGAGGATGGTCCAAGTGCGTGGCTCCCTGCCACTCATGTGGGAAACCTGGATGGAGTTCCTGGCTCCTGGATTCGGCCTGGCCCAGCCCTGGGGTGTTGCAGCCATTTGGGGAGTGAACCAGTGGATGGAAGATTCTCTCTCTCTCTCTGATGCTCTGCCTTTCAAATAAATCTTTAAATAATAAGGAAAAGAAAGTGTGGAGCCCCGGTGGCTTGGCCCAGCTCTCCATCTCCCCCGACATCCGCTCTGGTGTCTGGCACAGAGGGAAACATCTCTCCCCGTGTCCCGCCCTGCGCTGCCCCGGACACAAAGGCAGCCACACACCAGTGACACAGCAGCCGTGGGCTGTGTGGCTGCTGACATCACAGATGGACGCAGCTCCGGGAGGGAGGAAGGAGAAAAGCCGCTGCTCCTGGGCACAAGGAAAGACTAATTAGCTGGCTAACCCCTTCCTCCCCAGGAGCACCAGGCATCCACGGCCCCGCCCCTCTCGGATCCCCAGCCATGGCTGCCGACAAGCTTAGGCGGCACTGAGAGTCCACAAGCCTTGCACAGGGCAGCTGCACGTGGTGCAATACAAAATAATCCACATCACTCTGAACTCTGGAGCTGTGTCGGTGCAGTTAGGAACGCACGTGGAGCGTGGCAGCCACGGCCCACGCGACACGGGGGTTCGGCCTGGATATTGCTTTGAGAGACTGTAAAACTCCAGATACACACGTGACATGATTTAGATGGAGAACCTAAATGGTTTGTAATATTTTCTACAATTGTTGTCATTTATCATGGGCAACCCCATCACGGCGTTTAAGCTTGCTATGTAAAATTCATGGCTCATTTCCTAATCTAAACATTGCTTTTAAGAATTTTATTGACAATTTGTTGCTACATCCTCAACAGAGCAAGTGTTTCCAAGTTGAAATTAATTAAAAACTCTCTGAGAAATACAATGGCTCGAAGAAGGCTGTAATTTCGCATTACCATCAACAGAACAAAAATTACCTGAAAAATCTTGATTATAGCAGCACAATTACTGATTTTGCTGAAATGCAGGCAAGAAAAACAAAATTGATAGAATAAATATATAATAATGTGCGAGTCATCCATATTTTTATTTTATTACTCATCCACCCGCCAAGAAACTTCCCAAACAATAATGACGTGCACTCGTCCTAGGTAGTCTGCTGACTTCCTGTCATATTGAAGCTGTAGAGTTACCGGGTCAGCGATGGGACACAGCAGGCAAAGCCGCCACCCACAACGCCGGCATCCCACACGGTCGCTGGTTCCTGTCCCGGCTGCCCCACTTCCGATCCAGCTACCTGCTAATGGCCTGGAAAAAAACAACAGAAAATGGCCCAAGTGGTTGGGTTCCTGCACTCATGTGGGAGACCTAGAAGAATCTCCTGGCTCCTGGCTTCGGATCGGCCCAGCCCCGGTCATTATGGCCAATCTAGGGAGTGAACCAGCGGACGGAAGACCTCTCTCTGTCTGTCTCTCCCTCTCTCTTGGTAGGACTATCAAATAAATAATCTCTAAATCAAATAAATCAATCTTTAAAAGTTAACTTTCAAACGTATAGCATTACATATGTTTTATATTCCATTATAACATGCTGCACGTAATCACATTTTGCTCCACGAGAGACCACACAGACAACAGCGGTTCTGGAAGCTTCTGTCTGCTACATCACAGCTGCCTTCCTTTGCCTATCTGAACTCTGCAGTGCCTGCACGGTGACAAAATCGCCTGTCTGGGTACAGAGTCCCATCAATAGGCAGCACATACCTCTAGCTGCCGTGTTCTAACTGCTGATTAGCTTGAGCCCCAGCTTTGAAAGATTCCCATGTGTGGCACACAGAGCTCTATGCCCCTCTTGCCCCCACACACCACAATAGTCGCACAGTTTGGCCAAGGAACCTGCCCAGGACTGGGACCGCATGTGATTCAAAAGCCTTGTTCGGCGTGCAAACACGCATTTAGTGAGCACCTGCTGGGAACCAGGTCAGGATGTGCCATGCACAGCCCCTGCTCAGGCCTGTCCACGGTCAGCACCTGCGGGAGGTGGACAGCAGAGTGGTCACTCCCACACCAGTTTGTAATTCGAGTGGGCCATGCCTGAGGGTCACTGACATCTGCTCTGTGTAACTGTGACTTTGAAGTAAATAAATACATCTTTAAAAAAAATTACAGTGGCCTGACTCGGGTGTTTTCAACTTTATAACAGTGCAACACGCTGGGTACTCAACAGAAAAACCTCGCTTCCAATTGTGAGTGCTGCTCTGCCCTGGGGTTGCTGACACGCTGTCCGGTCCTCTCTCGTGATGCTGGGCAGTGGTGGGCACCGCGGCTCCAAGTCAGCCCACCACCAGCAGGTGCAGCCGCCCATAACTGGGCCCCAGTGTCTTATAGGATGGGCGGCTTCAGCACCTTTGTTTCATTAGTGTCAGAGGCAGAGAGACAGAGAGATCGCCCACCTGCTGGTTCAGTCCCTAAATGCACGCAGAGGCTGGGACTGGGCCGGGCCAAAGCCAGGAGCCAGGAGCTTCATCCAGGTCTCCCACGTACGTGACAGGACCCAGCTCCTCGAGCCGTCACTGCTGCCTCCCAGGGTGTGTAGGAGCAGAAAGCTGGAATGAGGCCCAGGCGCTCTGATGCGGGATGCAGCATCTTGGCCCCTTAGGCCCAACGCCCACCCCTGGGCGCATTTTCAGCTTAGGAGGGGGTTTTTCAGGAAGTAAGCTCCATGGAGCACCTGCACTTCCCTTTCCCAGAGGGCTGAGACCCAGAGAGTCTCCCTGGCCCAAGGTCACACAGAAAGGGCGTGGCCGAGCTGGGCGCGCACAGATGCCAAGTTCAAGTTCCGCATCCTGAAGCACCTGGGGCCATCTGAGAAGCCATGGAAATGGAGCAGGCTGGGCGCAAAGGTAGCCAGGCTTCCAGGAAGAGTGGGTGGGAGCGGGTGAGAGGGGGCTGGGGTGGGACAGGTGCAGCCGGCGCCCAGAAGCCACCGCTCAGGCGTGGAGTGCGGAGGGAGGAGGCAGGGAAGGGTGACGATAGCCCCTGGGGGCCGGCCGAGGTTTCCAGCGGGGTGACTGGGAGGCTGGGGGTGGGGGCGCGCTCTGGGGTGGGTGGGACTTGGAGGAGGCCCTGGGGACAGTTCCTCAGGCAGAGGAGGGAGGCGCAGGTCTGGAAAACAAACCAGGGCCGGCGCTGCGGCTCCCAGGCTAGGGGTGGGGGCAGCCCTGACTCCACCCCTCCAAGCTGTGCACTCTGGGGCTATCGCCAACCTCTCTGAGCCTCATTCCCACAAGGACAATGGAGCCGGGCAGAGCCCCTTTGTGCCCCCCGCCATGTTTCTTTGTCTTCCTGAGCCAGCCAAGCCCGGCTGCAATGTGCCGGCCAATCCAGGAGTCGCTGGCTGCTCAAATTCCAGTTTCGATTCATTACCGGGACGGCAAATGGACAATGCGCTTGCTCAGTCACGCGAGCCCAGTCCGCGTTCTCAATAGCCACGTCCCGCTGGGTGGCTCCCTACGGGACGGAGCAGGAGGGACCGCGTTCATCTTGGTGGAAAGTTCCGTTGCACAGCTGCCCTGGGTGATGGAAATGGGCAATTTTTAAGTTTCTTTTTTTTTTTTTTTAAAGATTTATTTATTTATTTGAAAGTCAGAGTTACATAGAGAGAGGAGAGGCAGAGAGAGAGAGAGAGAGAGAGAAAGAGAGGTCTTCCGTCCGCTGGTTCACTCCCCAATTGGCTGCAACGGCCGGAGCTGCGCCGATCAGAAGCCAGGAGACAGGAGCTTCTTCTGGGTCTCCTGCGTGGGTGCAGGGGCCCAAGGACTGGGCCATCTTCTACTGCTTTCCCAGGCCACAGCAGAGAGCTGGATTGGAAGAGAAGCAGCTGGGACTCGAACCAGTGCCCGTATGGGATGCCGGCGCTTTAGGCCAGGGTGTTAACCCACAGCACCACAGCGCCGGCCCCGACTTTTTCTAGTAGACACATCCGAGCAAGTAAGAAGAAACAGGTACAGCCGATTTTAATAACACATTTTAGTTAACCCAGTGTATCGCGAATATCATTTCAACATTTCACCAGCACTCTTTTTTAAAGATCTGTTTATTTATTTGAAAGAGAATCTTTCATCTGCTGGTCCACTCCCCAAATGGCCACAATGACCAGAGCTAGTTCAGGCCAACGTCAGGAGCACGGAACTGCATCCGGGTCTCCCAAGTAGGTGGCAGGGGTCTGAGGGCTTGGGCCATCCTCCACTGCTTTCCCAGGCGCATTAGCAGGGAGCTCAATCAGAAGTGGAGCAGCCAGGACTCGAACCGGCGCCCATCTGGGATGCTGGTGTCTCAGGAGATGGCTTAACCTGCTGCACCACAACACGAGCCCCTCACTAACATTTTGTTTTTAAATTCATGAGATGTTTTACTTTTTTCTTACTATGCCTTTGCAAATGGACATGTATTTTTGCAGCTGCACACATCTTAATTCAGACAAGCCACTCTTCAAGGGCTCACCAGTGGTCGCCGCACTGGACACAGCAGTAATAGGATGAGGCCCGAGGGATTCTGGGAGTTCTGCCTCCTTCATCTGTGGCAGTGCTGTGTGACCTTGGGCGAGTTCTGCAGTCTCTGAGCCTTGACGGCTCACCTGTCTAATGGCCCTGATGGCCCGTAGGTGACATTCTCTACGTGAAACAATTCTGTTCTGTTTGTGACGTATACCCTCTTGTCATCACCTGCTCTGTCGCTACCCGAGCAGTGCAGGATCACAGCAGACGGCGCAAGTGCCCTAGCAGGCTGAGCTACACGGCAAGGCCAGGGTCTGCTCATCTCTGCCCCCAACCCCATCTGCCCCGGCTGGCCCAGAGCTCCCCTCCCTGTCTGGGCTTCCTCCTGTGGTTAGACAGGTGTGAAGCTGCTCGGTCTGGTGCCTGCCCTCACCCCCAGGGCCCAGTTCTGAGCTCATGACTCAGGCTCAGCAAACATTGGCCAACCGTGAGGCAGCTGGTGGTTCAGAAACCCAGGCCTGGTGCTGGCGTGGGGGTGGGGAGGGAAGGGCTGGGCTGGGAGATAGGGGGCTGCTGTAACTCCATCTGCTGCTGGGGGTCGGGGTGGGGGTTCCGTTCCCTCCCCAGGCCTCAGTTTCTCGAGTGTGAAATGAGCAAGTCAAACCTGATGACAGCCAGGAGCTCATGCGCCCTGGCGCTA
Organism: Lepus europaeus; assembly: GCF_033115175.1. Classification (NCBI taxonomy): domain Eukaryota; kingdom Metazoa; phylum Chordata; class Mammalia; order Lagomorpha; family Leporidae; genus Lepus; species Lepus europaeus. The sequence continues at coordinate 16,402,910 of NC_084831.1, forward strand.
TGGGCCTGGGAGCAGCCGGGGTCGGCTCAGCCATGGGGGCACAGCCGCGGCGGCCCTCCTGGACATGGCCGCTCCCCAGAAGACAGGTGTGGCCGCACCTCGGCTGTCCCGAGCTGTGTTTGTGGAGCTCCGAATGGCTCCCAGATCCTTCCTGCTGCAGGTGCTCTCCATGTGTCTGCTGTTGTCACACAGATGTAGGAGGGGACTTCAAAAACCCATGGAAAACAGAATTAAAAGATATGCATATTTTGGTGCCAAAAATTTCAATGGATAGGAGGGAGTCTTCAAAAAGTTCATGAAGGGGCCGGCGCTGTAGCGTGAGGGGTAAAGCCGTCGTCTGTGATGCAGGCATTCCATTTGGGCGCCGGTTCGAGTCCTGGCTGCTCCACTTCCGATCCAGCTCCCTGCTCATGTGCCTGGGAAAGCATTAGAAGATGGCCCAAGTCCTTGGGCCCCTGTACCCGCATGGGAGACCCGGAAGAAGCTCCTGGCTCCTGGCTTCAGTCTGATCCAACCCCACTCATTGTGGCCATTTGGGGAGTGAACCAGCAGATAGAAGGTCAATCTTTCCTTCTCTCTGCAATTCTGCCTTTCAAATAAATAAAATTTAAAAAAAATTCATGGAAAATGAAATTAAAAAATATTTTGATGCAAAGAATTTCAAAATCCATGCATAAGTGGGGTCTTCAAAAAATTCATTGAAAATATGTAGCATGAAAGGCCCTTGCATGAATTTTTTTGCACCAAAATAAACTTGTCTTTTAATTCCATTTTCCAGGAATGTTTTGAAGTGCTCTTGAGCAAGTGTGTGCGTGCATATGTGTGTGTATGTGCGTGTGTGTGCATGTGTGTATATGTGTGTGTGCACATATATTGCTGTCACGTTCGTACGTTGTATTACTTATAAGGCGCTTACCCTGACTGAATTATCATGACCTTGAGCCCACACGGAGCCAGCAGGAGAGGAGGAACCCGGGCACTGCCGAGGCAGCTGCTGGACTTGGCCACTCGGTCCCCACATCCACACCAGGCGGTGCGGTCGCTGAGGCCTGGAGCCTCATTCCCCCAGGGCCCCATGGCCAGCGAGCGGCAGAGCAGGGGTTCAAACCCCGTTCTGCCTCCTGCCCTTTCTCTTCACCGCTGTCGGTGACTGGAGGGAGACCATTCCAAACGCCCCCTTCTGGGAAAACCTGCCCCTCCCCCGCCCCGCCCAACTCCTAGGAGCTCTAGCCCGGGGCGGGGCCCTGGGAGGTTGGGGTCCCTCCCACCGCCTCTGCTGTGGTCCGCACCTGCCTGCAGGGCCATCAGGGCAGTGGGGGAACCAGGCGCTCAGAAGTCTGTCCTTTCTCCAGCCTCATTTGCATAATCCCCACAATCCAATGCAGACCCGGCTTCCCTTTGTGATCTTAATTAAGTGGAGGGGAGACTCCTGGGCCAGCAGAGCTGGCTCCTGTTTGCTCCCCATTGTCCCCCTGTGATGCCACCTCTACTGCTTTGTCCCTGCAGAACTGGAATTCAGGAATAAAAGGTTTGACCTTCCACCCGCGAGTCCCCCATTGCTGGCTCCCCACGGGGCCTGGGTCCATGAGTGTTGAAGGTGCACATGGTGACCCAGCAGAGCATTTGCACTTAAAATGAATCCTAGAGGCCAGTGTGGTGGCACAGCGGGCTGAGCTGCTCCTGGCAACGCCAGCATCCCATATAGGCGCCAGCTCATGTCCTGGCTGCTCTGGTTCCAATCCAACTCCCTGCTAATGAGCCTGGGAAAGCAGCGGAAGATGGCCCAAGTGCTTGGGTCCCTGCCCCGCCCCCATGCAGGAGACTGAGAGGGAGCTTCTGGCTCCTGTCTTCAGCCCGTCCCAGCCTCTACTGTTGAAGCCATTTGGGGAGTGAACCAGCAGATGGAAGACCTCTCTCTCTCTCTCTCACCAACTCCCTTTCTCTTTCAAACAAATAAATCTTTAAAAAAAAAATTAGAAAACAGTAACGAATGCTGGAGGAAGAGAGTAGAATAGGATGTGAGTTAGCAGTGAGACAGACGAGCTACTTCCCATCTCAGACGGTTACAGGGTTGATCTCTGGCCGGCCTTCCAGATGGTTCTAGAGAAACAAGAATGCCCACCTCGTCTCCCGGGACTCCCCTGGGGCACCTGGTCCCAGCCTCCTAACTCGAAGCCCGAGGCCAACAGCCTCGTCCAGTGCATAACCTGGAGACCCTGGCACCTCCCCTGCCCTTGAACTTGAGGAGGCCACTTCCCTTCTCTGAGTTTCTTCATTCACACAATGAGAAGAGTGGAGAAGCCAGGCTCTTCTGAATGTAAAACCCCAAGGTTGTCATCCCCAACACGGGCCGCCTGGACGGCACAGCGGAGGGTGGAAGCCACTTCCCAGGGGCGGAGCCTGTGCAGGGGATGTGGGGAAGGCCCTCAGAGCTGCTGCCCCTTCTCTCGTCTCAGCTCCTCTCCCAGACTCCAGACACCGGTCCCCACACGAGGGCAGGAGAGGATGAGCGCCAACTCCGCCGCAGCTCACCAGGGGATCCGCGCAGAGCTGGTCCCTCTCCCGGGGCTCAGAAGTGCTGCCCTCCCCCGCCTGCAGTGTGGTCCCTCCCCGGAGGCACGGGAGGCAGTCCAGTGGAGGTGAGTGCCCAGGGGAGACAGGCACAGGAGCCCAAGCAAACCCCCCGGGGGAGCGCGCAGGCGTGAAGGGACTAACATGTGCCAAGTGCTCTGGGTGGCCCGGGCAGCCGCGGTTACTGTTACCATCATCCCCACGGTTAGCGAGCCCCCAGATTCTGAATCGTCTGAGTCCTGTTCCGCCTCCCATTCTCGGTTCCACCAAGTGCCGATCACGAAGTACAGATTCCTCATTTTTGATTGGGAAAGGTGTCCTTCCAAAAACTCCTGCGTCGATGTCTTGCAATGCCGAGACTCATCCCAGATCTTATGTCACCACCTCCTAGAAGCCTGCCTGCTTGTCATCCTTTCTCCTCTCCACCCATCCACCCATCCTTCCATTCACCCACCTATCCACCATCCATCCATCCATCTGCCCATCCATCCACCCATCTATCCATCTGTCCATCTGCCCATCCATCCGTCCGTCTGCCCGCTCACCTACCCGTCCATCTGCACTTCCTTCCTTCTTTCCTTCCTTCCAACCTCTCCTCCCCCAATTCGGCAGATACCGCCTGAACACTTCCTTTCTCCTCGGCCCCGATTGAATGTGAGCTGGCTGCATCTTTGTCCTGAAACTCCACTCCTGGGCCGGAACCTTTGCAGGGAGCTCAGCTTCTCCTGGCTGTGTGAGTTTCCTTGCAGGGACAAGGGTCCTTAGAGACTGGGGCTGCCTGTTAGCCTTCTGCGTGCCTCTCTGGCCCCTGTGCCCAGCTGTGTCTGGGCACAGGTGGGGGCCGTGCTCCCGGCCTTTCGTGCCTCCACGCCCAGCTCCCCCACCCTGCCGCACCACTCCCACCAGGCACCCATCAAAACTGCACTTTGAAACTGGCAGATTGGGAAACGCCTGCCCAGTGAACCTCCATAAACTGCGCGGCTCTGGGCGCTGGGATCAAAGCCTCGGGCTCGGGTGCGACGTGGCAACCTTTCTCCCAGACAGGGCCCCTCCAAGGCTGGCAGAGGCGCGTCGTTCCCCCGGCCCCTTTCATCTTCTAACAGGGCAACGGAGGCTCAGGAAGCCACACAGGCACTCAAAGCCACGTGGAGAGCTGCCAGGGGCGTGAACTCTGGTGCCCTAAAATCCAATCTGGTGCCTTATTGACCACTGCACACCCAGAGGCCTCAAGAGGGTCTTATCCCAGGGACCCAGAAGCCTGGTGCCCAGCCCAGCATCCATGGGTCTGCGGAGTGACCTTAGCTGAGTCACTTCCTCTCCAGACAGCAGCTTCTTCCACTGTGGAGTGGGGAGGGCGGCCAGGATGGCGGGAGGATCACAGCAGGTGCCGGAGACCGGCTGTCCCTGCAAGCACACACCCCCACCCCCATCTGAGTCCTTGCCCCCAAGCCGGGTGACCCAGGCCCTCCCAGCTCCTGGGAGGAGGACGCCTCTGCTCCGGAGCTGCAGTAACTCCCAGGGACACCAGGTGGCAGTCGAGAGACTGGCTGCTGGGAGCCGCAGCCCAGCCCAGCCTCCGAGTCACAAAGAGCCAGCCACAGGGCTGGGGCGAGGAGTCAGGCGCTGGCTGGACCGGGCCCTCCTGGGTACTCCTGCAGCCTCTGAGTGGCACCCAGGGTGGAGCTGGGATGGCAGACGTCTGCAGGGGAGGCAGGAAGGCCCGGAAGCTGCTGGCCCTGCGGCCCATCGTATTCCCGGAACAGCACCCTGCTGTGTGCCTTCCCCAGTCTCTGACAACCAGGGGCGAGCTAGGAGGAATGGGGACAGGGACAGGCACCGGGCACAGCCCTGCACACACAGCAAGGTGACAGTGCTGCTCCCTGCGCCCGGAAAGTGCCTGGCAGGAAGGGGCTGGAAATATTCACAGTGGCTCTGGGCCTGGGGAGGTTCTGGGTGATTTTCATTCTCCTTTTGAACTCTTCTCTAGCCATTCTGTTTCTAACAAAATATGCATTACTGTATCCTGGAAAAAATGTGTTTTTATAAAGGAGGAGGAAAGACATTAGCTGTCAAGAGGCTTTTTTTTTTTTTTAAGTATTTTTGAAAAGTATTATTTGAGAGCAGGCGGGTGAGTGGAGAGAAACAAGAGTTTCCACCCACTGGTTCACTCTCCAAATGCCAGGTCCACCCAGGCCTCCCACATGGGTGGCGGGGACCCAAGTCCTTGAGCCATCCCTGCTGTCTCCCAGGGTGTGCGTCAGCAGGAAGCATCCCAGGGGCATTGTAAGCTTGAGGACGAGCGCCCACCCCCGGGGGCAGTCACCTCCCCGGGAAAAGCCTGCCCCCTTTCCTCCGGCAGGGGGAGTGACTGCCTTCCCCGTGCCCTTGGCGCGTTGGGACAACTTGTGTCCAAGCTCCCTTTCCACGGCTGCTCATAGGCTCGCCCTGGGTCACTGGGTGCCGCCCCTGCCCACCGCCGTGGTGGAGCTGAGATAGGCTGAAATATACACACCGCATTCCGTAGATGGAGTGGGAAAAAAAAAAGACCACAAGATGGTTCATCAATCACATGTTGAAATCACAATATTGTGGCTATGTTGGGTTAAATAAACAAGTGGAAATCAATTCCACCTGTTTCTTCTTACTTTCAGTTAGGGACTTTTGTGTTTCCATTGGACAGCGCCGGTCCGCCAGCTTCCGGAGCGCAGGTGTGTGACTCTCCCCACGCAGGCCCAGGGAGGGGAAGGGCCCTCGGCTGGGGTCACACAGCCAACTGGTGGCAGAACTAGGACTTGGGCCAGGACTCTGTGCTGAGACCTCCCCCATCCCCGGCCTGGCCCGAGATGCAGGGGTGGCCCAACGCCTGCATGAGGCTTGCAGATGGGCGTCAGAGACCTGGGGACACCGAGAGGCAACTTCTGTCCCCTCTACAGGCTCTGTCACTCAGGACGACACTGTCCCCTCGGGAGCCCCTCGCACTGCCTTGGGAGAGTCGCGGGGGCCTTGAGCCCCCTCCGGCATGGCTGAGGTCCTCAGCGAAGTCTTCTTCCCACAGCAATGGGAGAGCCAGGGCCAAAGGCGACCTCAGACAAATACCCTTTGCCAATGCCCTCATTCTGCATCTGTGGCAAGTGGGGCCCAGAGAGGGGGAACGCTCTGCCCGAGGTCACACAGCAAGGGAAGGGAGGACTGGGGCCTCCGTCCACGGGGTACAGAGGCCAGGCCAGCCCCACAGACCAGGACGGTGGCCTGGGTTAGCACCCGGGCTGCCCCCCGGCCCTTCTCAGCCAAGTTCGTGCTGCTTCCCTTGCATCCGGGCCACCTGCTCCCTACTTAGAACCCTCTGTGGCTTCCATTCGTGCTTAAAATACGCAATCCAGGTTCACCCTCCTGGCCTTGTCCCCCACATCTCCGTTGCCTGCCGACCTCAGCCGCTGCTCCTGTGTGGGGCCCAGGCCCTTTGCACCTGGGGTTCCTCACACAGGGACCTCCCTGCCACCGTCTGTAGCATCCAGCTTTCAGTGGTCACACGCCCCCAGGCTGGAGCGGTCCCTTACCCACGGCAATCACTGCCCCGTCACCCTGTTCCCTTGGTCTGGTCTTTTCCCGACCTTTACCACGCTCACCATTCTGTTGTACACCAGGGCACCTCTGAAGCTCATGGGAAGATTGGACGAAAAGGAAACGTGTGTTTTCCATGAACTCGTTGAAGCCTGTAGGCTCCTGGACAGCAGGGCCTTGCCCGCCAGGTGCACGGCTTAGTCCCCGCCTCCCCGGTGCCCGCCTTGCAGGGAGGTGTCTGGGTCGTGTCCGTCAATCAAATTTGATTGACAGAGACGCGGACAAGTCAGGTCACCGAAGCCTCCCTCCAGCTGCACCGAGAACCAAGTCTGCAGCGTGTCCTTGGGTAAGTGCCTTCCCCGCCAGGGCGGGAGGCGCGGCATCGCCACGCTGCCAGGAGGCTCGCAGGGGAGGCTGGGCGCGCGAGCACGCGCGAGCTGACGGGTGTGAACGCCGCTCTGTAAACTGTTAAAGCGTGATTGCAAATGCGAGGAGGAGCTGTTGTCATTAGCCCAGGCGAGCTTACGCTGTCTCCCCCTCCCCCTCCCCTCCCCCTCCTCTTCCTCCTCCTCGGAGCCCAGGCCTCTCTGGGCCTCCTGCTCTCACTCGGGCACTCCCCACAGGGAGCAGCTCCCAGGCTGGGATATGCAAATCAGATGCCACCCCAGGATCAGAGACGCCAGCCAGGGCCCTTGGGGCTGATCAGCTTCTGGGAAACCGTTAAGCAGAGGGGTTGTCGCGAGCTGGGAGGCCGGTGCCTGTGGCAGCTCTGGTGGCGGCTGTGATGGGGCCGAATTCCAGGGTCCAGAGTGGCGGGCAAGGGAGCCAAGTGGGCTGCACAGCTGCCCAGAGACCAGGGAGGAAGGGCCTGACCCAATGGCAACATCTAGGCTCCCTGGAGGATCTCAGATGGGGAATAAAAGAACCTTTGGACAGAAAGGGATGGCTGAGAAGGGGGACTTTATTACCATCACTGTTGTAATGTTTAATACGTAAGGGGGCCGGCGCCGCGGCTCACTTGGTTAATCCTCCACCTGCGGCGAGGCATCCCATATGGGCACCAGGTTCTAGTCCCGGTTGCTCCTCTTCCAGGCCAGCTCTCTGCTATGGCCCGGAAGGCAGTGGAGGATGGCCCAAGTGCTTGGGCCCTGCACCCGCATGGGAGACCAGGAGGAAGCACCTGGCTCCTGGCTTCGGATGGGCGCAGCGCACTAGCGGTAGTGGCCATTTGGGGGATGAACCAACGGAAGGAAGACCTTTCTCTCTGTCTCTCTCTCTCACTGTCTAACTCTGCCTGTAAAAAAAAAACAAAAAACAAAACAAAAAAAAGTAAAGACCAGAGACTGATGGATATTTAATTACATAACCTGAGTGAACCACTCTCTCCCTTTTGGCCTCAGCTTCCTAAACTGTAAAATGGGTGTGGGAAGTAGACCAGATGACTCCCTGAGCTGGAGGACACAAGGGGACTAGCCCTGGAGTGGGGCAGATGAGCGAGGTGGGGGCGGGGAGGTGTGAATTCTAGCCCAAGGTGCTGTGTGACCTTGGACAAAGAGCTGATCTGGTCCTCTGCTTCCTCATTTGTCTTTTCAGCCCTCAGAGCTAAAACAGTGAGGGGGGCACTGTGTAAACAGCACCCAGGTCCCCCACAGATGCTGGTCATGGGGGGGCGGCTGCTGGGGTGGGTGGTGACAGGGCCCCCCCTAGAAAGGGCGCAGAAAGGCTGGACCCGCCCGGCCAGTAAGCAGCTGGGCCCCTGGGCGCACTGGGGTTGGTGCTGCTGGGAGCCCCCTCTGCCCCAAGCTGGGACGGGTTCCGGGTCCCTCAAGGCCTGGGCCCCCTGAAAAGTAGACTAGCAGGACCGGAGGAGAGCAGGAGCCGCACCCGGTGGGTCTGGACCCTGGCACGCAGGCTTAGTGGGGGGAGCCTCCCCTTTCTCCTCCCTGCCCACTCCCGAGGTCACTCCCCGCCTTAGGGTGACCTCCTCCTGGTGGCCTTTCAGGACGATGCCCATGTCACATGGACTCTCAGAGATGCCAAAGGTGACCCCATCTCCCCACCTTACGCCCCCTCCGAGCCCAGAGCCCATTTTCTCAGTCTGGACTTTCTGGGGTGGGGGGCTAGATCCTGAAGGGATTGGGTGGCACCCAGTGAACTCCAATCGCCCGCCGCCTCTCTGCCGGGCTCCTGCACCCACCGCACAGGGCGCCCGGCTCCCGGTTAAGTCTCATTTGTCAAGAGTGCGGCTCCCAAGGCCGGGGCCCCCCCTGCAGCCAGCCCACCATCCAGCCTCACAGAGCCTGCTAATGATGACGGTGATAAAGGCTGTCAGAGCGGGCTGGGCCCGTGGAAATGGAACAAGGGGTTGTGTCCTCCCTGGAGGGCCAGCCAGGCACAGGCCCGCTCCATGGTGCCGGCTGGGGTGAGGGCGTCCCCCAGAAAGCCCACCCCCACCGTAAACTGCACGGGCACCCTGCTCAACAGAGAAGGAGAAATCCCCCGTGCAGGGGCTGCGGGAGGGGCTCGCGCTCGCTCAGAACAAGGCCGCGAGGGGCAGCCCGGGGTCTGCCTGCCAGGGCTCGGCCCACCGCTGCCAGCGGGGACGCCCCCAGGCCCTCGGGGCAGCGCCAAGGCCCACTCCCCGAGTCGCAGGCCCCGGCGCCTGGGAAAGCCGCCTGTTTTGTTCCCAGTTCTCCCCCCACCCCTCCATCACCACCACCGGTTTTTTTTTTTTTCTTCTTCCCATTCATAGCAGCTCCGTCCCTTTCGAAGCCGCAGGGACCCGGGTGGCAGGGCTGAGGCGAGGGGGTGGCACTCCCGGGGCCTGACAGGTAGCGTCCGCCCCGGCTCGGGGCAGCCCCCTTCCCTCGCCTGCCCCCCGGGTCCCCTCTCCCAGCCCCTGTCAGCCGCGCCAGACGCTCTCCGGCTTTGCAGCATTCAATAAAAATTGAGAAACATTTGGGCTGAAATCGCTGCTTTATCTGGAGGAGCCACAGCGCCGGGAGAGACCACTGCGGCGCGGGGGGGGAGCCCGGGGTCGCGGCCGCCCGGGCGCGCGGGGTCGCTGCGCTCGGCCGCGCGCGCCGCCCCCGTGGGGGGCCCTGCGGACGCGGAGGGCCGGGGGCGCGGGGCGGCGCGCGGGCCGGGGGGCGCCGGGGCGCGCGCGCGGGGGGCGGCGGCCGGGCCGGGCTCCCCCCGCGCCCGCGGCTCAGGTGGGCCGTGCCCAGCGCTGGCGGAGCCCGGGTCCCCGTTCTGCCCGGGCTGGATGGCTCATTCTGCTGGCTGCGCGGTGGCGGCGGCTGTGTGTACGCCGCGCCTCGCCGCTCCCCCCGGCCCCCCGAGCCCGGGGCGCGCGCTCCCGCCCGGGCCGCCCGGGCCCCGCGGCGCCGCGGCCCGAGGCCCCGGGAAGCGCAGCCATGGCCCTGCGGAGGCTGGGGGCCGCGCTGCTGCTGCTGCCGCTGCTCGCCGCCGTGGAAGGTGAGCCGGCGGGCGGCGATGGGGGGCGGGGAGCGGCCGGGCACGGGCGGCCGCCGGCGCCCACCTCCGCCCTGCGGCCCGCAAAGTTTGCCCGGGGGCTGGCGCGGGGCGCAGGTGGCCGCGGGGAGGTGTGTCCGGCCGCGCCTGGGGGCGCGGGCCCCGCGGGCGCCCGGGGGAGCGGCGGGTGCTGATTGACTGTGCCAGGAGGAGGCGAAGGGACCATCTTGCCGAGGCTTTGTAGCCAGCCCGGCAAGCGCCGCCCAGGGCTGGGGGCTGCCCACGCGCGCTCGCCTCCCCCCGGCCCGGGCAGCCCCCCTCGCGCGGGCCTGGCCTTGCTCGGCACCGGTGGAGGGCCCGCGCGGGCTGGGGGGCCCGGGCGCGCAGTCGGGGCCGCAAAGTTTGGCAGGGAGGCACCGCGGCTGGCTGGGGTGTGTGTGGGGGGGTCCCCGGTCCGCGCCCCCCGGGACGGGGCCCGGCGCCCGGGAGAGCGCGGACTGGCAAGAGTGGAAGCGGGAGCGCCGGCCCCCAGCGCTGGTGCCTGCCCGTCGCCCGCGGCGTACAATGGGGTCTCCTCCCCCGGAGGGCTGCAGGGTGGGGGGGATGGGTCGGTGGGCATCTCTCGGCTGCGCGGGGTCTCCGGGCACCCCTGCCGGCCACCGCCCCGCGCGCGTTAGAGCCCAGCGTGGCGGCTGGAGCCCCGGGAACTCTCCAGCTGCCTCCAGGGCCGGACCAGATGCTCTTGCCATGTGTTGGCCTCGGCCGGGGTCGCCGGGCCCGCTCCCCATGCTGCCCCCCGACCCCCAGGCGGGTCACGCCAGCGAGCTTGCTCGGGAGGGAAAGTTAGCGGGGTCTGGGCGTGTTCCCCGGGAGCGGCCCAGCGTGCGGGCCGAGAGCTGGATGTGAATAATGGCTCTGGGGTGGCGCGCGCGTCACAGTTTATGAAGTACTTTGCACCGTGCGCGCTTCTCTGTGGTTTACGGCGTGCTGCACCGTTGACAAGGTACTTTAAGCTTTGCAAAGTGCCTTCCCGCCGCAGCTGTGTTGGCTCCTTCGGAATCAGCCTTCCCGGGAGGCCAGGTGGGCGTGATTCCTGGCCCCTGGGAACCGCCGGGGCAGCCGAGCCTTAGAGAGCCCAGTGCCCCTCTCTCATCCAGGTCTGGGGCTTTGAAGTTGGGCTGCCGTGGCTGGCTTTTCCCGCCCCCCCCCCCCAAGCAAGGTGAGCCCGTGCAGGATCCTGCCGCTGCTGCGGGGCTGAGTACCCTCTTCTCCGGCCACTTTGGGGTGACCGGGAGCCCCTCCCCCTCTTGCAAACTTCAACACAACCTGATCAGACCTGGCCCCGGAGCTGCGGCCTCTGGAAGTGACATGGGCGGTGTGACTTTGGTGACTTCACTGGCCACGCTCAGGGGCTGGGGGTGGCCCCGGAGGCCAGCTGTCCTCTGGCTCCTGTGGCTTCCCAGAGTGGGTGCCGTGCCGCCCCGTGGGCCCCGGGTGTGGAGGGCAGCCCTGGGCCCCGGCTGCCGGCGGGGGGTCCCAGGAATGTGGCAGAGGGTACCACTTATTAGCTGTGGCTTTGGAAATGACTCATGCGCTGGCCCCGCTATACGTTGCGATGTTTACAGTATTCTGGGGAGCTGGCATAAATATCGCTATTTAGGTTGCAGTTGGCGGTGCTGGAGGCAGAAAAATTGGCCCCCGTCGCCTTGGAAGAGGCCTGGGTGTGTTTTTAATTAGTGCGGGGTAGGTGGAAGGGCCGCATCTGTCCGGCCGTGGCCCTGGCAGGGGGTGCTTGGAATCTGGTGGGCTGTGGCCAGACTGGCCCCTGGCCCTGGGAACAGGGCTGGCCGGCTACTGACGTCACAGGAGGAGCTGGCTGCCCGGCCTGCCACTTGGGGGCAGGGTGGGGAAGGGAAGCCCTGGCTGGGTGAGAGGAGGGCGGCAGGGGGCCTCCACACCTGGCTTAGGGCTCTTCCTCTGCCCTGGATGCCAAGAAATCCAGTCCACTGAGGCCAGGGGGCTGGCCAGCAGGAGGCGGGGCAGGTGTGAGGTGGTCAGGGGCTCTGCCGGGTTTCCCGGGGGACCCTGGGCTGGCTCCCTGTCTACAGGAGCCCCAGGTTCCCTGGGCATACAGTGGTCTAGCTCACCTCGTGGTTTCCTCTCCCTGCCTCAGTTTCCCCATCTGCCCAAAGGGGCACCCTCATGCCTGTCCTGCCCATCATATCAGGACAGGACAGGCGAGTCTGTCCTGAGGGCCTGGGGGTGGCCTCTGGGGGGTGGAGGATGGGATGGGCGCAGCCGGGGGCACGGGGGTCCGCGTGGGAGCAGCAGTCTGGAAACCGGGTTGGAGGCTTGGGGTAGCCGGAGTCATGGGGCTGCCATTCCCTCCGCTGCCCCTCCTCCAGCCCTCAGCCCAGAGCAGGGCCGTCCTGACCGCAAGGCCCTGGGGAATCCCCACTGCAGCCTGGGGAAGGGGGAGAGAGGGTGTGTGTGCGCGCGTGCGTGTGTTGGGGTGGTGTTCTTAGCATCTCCCCAAACCAGGAGACCTCGTAAGCAAAGCCAAGCGCGCAGCCCCTGAGTGGGGGCTGAGAGGGGAGAGAAGCAGAAGAGGCCGGCCCGCCGCTAGATGGAATCCCGAGGTTGGGGCTGGAGAAAGCTCGCCTGCCCTCTCTGCTCACTTCTTTTCCAGGTCTTGCTGAGTTTCCTCTCTGGCCGGTGTGAGCCGGGTCCTGGCGCGGGCAGGGAGACAAGGGACACGTGGGTCAGGGACACGGCTGGCAGGAGAGACTGAGATGCGGGGCCCCGGGAGCTGCTAGCAGGAAGTTGTACGCTGCCTGGGGCCGCTGGGCAGGCGGCGATGTCGTATTTTACAGCCTTAGGCTTTGCCGCCTGTCGTCACTGCCCCTTCTCCCTGCTAGGCGCTTTCTCAGCCACCTGTCCTGCCTACGAGCCACGTCCCCAGGAGTCAAGGTCGGCTTTGGGGCTTCGCGTGGTGCCGGGAAGAGGAGCCAGCGGGTGGAGAGACTCGGAAGAAGCAGGGACCCCTCTGGCTTATGTGGGGCCCAGGGTTGTGGTCCCACAAGCTCTGCTCAAACGACACCTCCTCCGGGTGCCTTCCCTGATCATCTACAGCAGACCCAGTTCTGCTCCTTGCTCTGCCACCGGCTTCGTTTTGCTTTGCAGCACCCATGGCCACCTGCAGCGGTGTGGGAGACTCATCCGTCTCCTCGCTCGGTATCTGCTTGGCCCCTGGGCCGCCCACTCCAGGAGCCAAGAGGCTTTTTTTAATCTGCTGTGGTGTGGCCTCCCCAGCCACAGGGGGCTCCTCCCGGTAGGAGGTCTTCAGCTAGGCAACCCTGAATGAATTGAAGGTGGAGTGGCCCAGTGAGTGGAGAACGGGACCCAGATGAGGGAGGGAGTCCCCCCGGGGGAGGGAGACACCCAGGGACAGCTTGAGCCGGGGTGCGAGGAGGTCTGGGGAGATAACGCATGGACCAGTTCAGCTCCGGCCAGCGACAGGTTCAAGTGTGCCGGCAGAAGCCACGTGCGCCTTAGACGGGCGGGGTGCGTACCTCTCCTGTCCCCGCACCTGTCTCTCCCACCTGAGGCCTGCCCCGCTGCCCCTACCTCTTGGGCGCGAGCTAAGAACCTGCGGCCCTCCGTGGGATTAACTGGGAACTGGCTTTGCTTTCATGTTTGTTTCTTCGGCTTCTCGGTTCTGAAGGAGACCTGCTTTCGTGCGCCCGTCTTAGCCAGGAAATCGGGGCTTAGATTTAAGACCCAAACGCTACGGAATCTACAAGCAGGCTGCTGTGTTCATTCACTTCGGCTTGTACTGTGAGAGTCGCCGGGCCCCTTGCTGGGTGTTGGGTGGGAGAGGGGCGTCGGCTGGGTGGGGAGCAGGGCCTGCTGACCGGTAGCCGGCATGAGGCCCAGCCTCCTGGGCCCGATCCCAGCACTGCGCTTGGGGTGCTCTGGGACAGGAGCTCAGAGCCCCCCCTCCCCCAGCATCACTGTCCTCTGGGACTCCCGTGGATGCCCCGGGAGTGTCAGGCACGGGGCCGAGTGCCTGTCGGTGCGGTCTGTGATGGCTGGGTCCTTCGGTGGCCCCCAGTTGAGCTGCCCAGGCCTTGGGGTCTCCTCCAGTCCACTCTGGTGCTCCCCACTTCCCCTGGCCCTGGGGCAGCGGCCCCACACGTGTGGGCGGACTCCGGCACCCCCTCTGCCTCCTCTCCGGGCTCCGGCGGGGTGGGGGTGCAGCTCCCTAAACCTTGAGGTCCAGGCTCATCTGGAACTGTGACAGGATCGGTGCTGACGTGGCTTCCTGGAGGGGCCTGGCCTTGCCCCAGGTTCCCCCTCGGCAGGCCTAGGTCGGTGCCCAGGCTGCACTTTAGCAAGGTTCGGCCTCGGTGCCAAGGCGGGGCCGGCTGCTCAGCCCGGGACAGTTGCAGGCCAGCTCTGCCTTCCCAGAACTCACCTGGAAGTTCAGGCCTGAGGCCCGGCACCCGCACACAGAAAGGCCCCAGTCAGGAAGGGGCAGGTGGAGGAGGTCTGGGCTGGCAAGGCAGGGCTCCTGACGAGAACCGAGGGGATGCAGATCATGGCAGGCTTCCTGGAAGAAGTGGCCCAATGTTGTGATCTGATCTGCTTGCCTGGTTTGGTAGATGGGGAACAAGGGTAGGAAATCCATGGGGCAGGTGAATTTGCTCCCCAGGTGACACAGGATTCCCGGGAAAGAGGCAGGAAGCTGGCAGAGGCTGAAGTGCAGCCGGCCAGGGCTGCTCCTGGTGCGTGGAGGTGGCTGGGGAGGCCCGGCGGGAAGGAATGTTTGCACAGCTCCCAGGGGTGCGGCGGCCGTTGGTGGAGGCAGCACCTGGAAGCTTCCTGATTGGGATCAGCTCAGCGGTCTGATAAGGCCGCCTGGGAAGTGGTTTAGGGCCTTTTAAAGCGGCTGCCTTCCGGAGGGGGGAGGGGAGGGGCATCAGCGCCCCAGTCCCCGGAGCCTGGGCCTGGGGATGCAGCCCCCTGGGAGTGGGGGGGAGGCTTGCCTGCTCCATGGCCTGGAGGGGCTTCGGAGTCCTCATCTGTAAGCTGGAGACGCCGCTGGCCGAGGCCGGCGGTGAGGGTGAGTGAGATGCCGCAGGCTGCGACCGGCGGGACCACGGACACGCGGCTGGACCACGGACACGTGGCATGCCGGGTGTTCCTTGGTTGTCGTAGCTAAGCTGGGTTGGAAGCACGCACTCCATCTCTGACACTCCCTGGCCCTAGAGCCTGGCGCTGGCCACCTACTCTCTTATTCCGGAGGAGTGGCCCTCGCTGTGTGTCCCCCTGGCTGGTTGCTGCACCTCTCTGAGGCCTGGGTCCCCGGTCTCTGGAGGGAACATCCGCTGAGCACACAGTAGACATTCGCGGTTGCCCCCTTGGGTGGTGGGACACTGGCTTCCTGGCAGTGCACCGGGGGTGCTGGCCCGAGTCTTCCACGGCCAGGGTCTCCCTGCAAGGCCCCTTCAGCCGGCCTCTGTAGGGGCCGTGCCATCCCCTCCCTGAATCCCGGGGTCAGCGTGCCCTGCTCCTCGGTACAGAGCCCGCCAGGCTCCCGCTCCCGTGCCCTGACGATGACACCAGCCGTCCCGTGCCAGGCGCGGCCCTGAGGGCGTTGTGGGTGCTGTCCTGTGGAGTCGCCCAGCAGCCCCACAGCTGGGCTCAGAGAGTGACAGGTCCAGGGATCCCCAGGGAGTGGTGGAACAGGGATTCAAAGCTTCGGCTGGGTAGTTCACACAAGCCACTTGCAGAATGCTCCTCCCGGCCCGGCTCTGGCGGGGGTCTG
The DNA here is from genome assembly GCF_033115175.1 of Lepus europaeus. Taxonomy (NCBI): domain Eukaryota; kingdom Metazoa; phylum Chordata; class Mammalia; order Lagomorpha; family Leporidae; genus Lepus; species Lepus europaeus. The sequence continues at coordinate 16,418,346 of NC_084831.1, forward strand.
GGAGGCAGGAGTCCAGCCTCTGACTCCACCCACATCCCAGCAACACGAGCGAGCGGGGAGCCGGTGAGTCATGCAGCTGCCATAAACGTGCAGTCTGTCATTTCAGTGAGGACCACGCGGCTGTAGCTTAGGCCGGCGGTGACGCTTGGCATGGTGAGGAGCGCCGCGGGGAGAGTGGACACCGTGGGGCACTCGTGGTGCCATTTGCAGCCTGCGCTGCCAAACAGACACCAGCTCCTCGGGTTTTCCCAGCAGCGCTGGAAGTAGCCAGGAGCCCTGGGGCCCATTTGAGAGATGGGGAGACTGAGGCCTGGCAGATAAAGCCAGCAGCTTGACCAGGCTTGCCACCCCAGAGGACAGCAGTCCAATCTGAATTCTCAGCCAACATTTGAAAATCAAGAGCAAACCTGTTTTTGGCTTCTCTGAAAAGCAGACAGCCTGGCTACGCCGGGCCCACGTCCGCAGGTGGCCACAGTTGGCTGGGGCCAAATAGCGGCCGCCTCTTCAGCTGGAGCGCGAGCCACCAGCTTGCCCTGCGCTGGGGTCACTCCGCGGCCCCTGTGGGGTCAAGTGTGCCTCCTGGTCCTGCCCCCACACACTGTTTGACCCTGGGGTAAATTGCTTGGGGTGCTCCCTGGACCTCAGCTTCTCCTGTAAACAGCGGGGGGTGGGACACAGCGGTTTGGGAGGCCCCTTGGCTCCGGGACCCGGTGCCCAGTGTCAGGCTCGAGGCCGGGGCCAGGGGGCCTGTGCACATCCTCTCCGTGACCAATTGCCAACCCGAAACCTATCGGCTTCCAACAGCAGTGACTGAGCAGCTCTGGTGCTTTGGTGGACGGGCGGGGGCTCGGGGGCTCCATGGGCACAGCTGCTGCTCCAGGGTCTCACCTGCAGCCTTGCCGCCCTCCCTGGGTAACGCAGAGTCACGTGTTGTGGGTTACACTGTCGAACAAGAAGCTGGGCTCGTCTTTGCTAACTGAACAAGAACTCAAGCCCAACAAAAGACTCGCAGAGAGCATAGATCGCGAGAGTGAGTCCTGGCGGGGACCCGGCCCCAGGAGCAGCCGGTGCTGGGAGGGAGGAGGGGAGGGAGGTGAGCTGGGGTTACGTGGACAGCAGGGGCGCGGGGAGAGCCCGTGTTCGGCCTACAGAAGGCAGGTGTGGGCTAAGCTGCTGCCTACGATCCCAGCGTCCCTTGTTGGAGTGCTGGTTCCAGACCCTGCTGCTCTGCTTCCCATCCAGCTCCTTGCTAATGCACCTGAGAAAGCAGCAGACGATGGCCCAAGTGCTTGGGCCCCTGCACCCATGCTGGAGACCCGGATGGAGCTCCTGGCTTCGGCCTGGTCCAGTCCTGGCTATTGCAGCCATTTGGGGAATGAACCAGTGAATGGAAGATCTCCCTCCCTCCCTCTCTCCATGTTTCTCCTTCTCTCAGTGCCACTCTACCTTTCAAATAAATAAATATTTAAAAAATAAGGCAGGTACTCCCCATTCCTGACCATGTTGCCCTGCAGAAACCAGGGTCCACCTTTGCCCAGTCGGGTTTGTAAAAGTCTGGAGTTCATGGCGAAGCTCGTTACTGAGGTGCTTGCTTGGTTTTGTTCTAAAACAGCCCTGGCCAAGGCAGCCCCCTGTGCCGCCTGGATTTGGCACACCAGCAGAGGATGGCAGGCTGTAGCTCAGGTGTTTGGGGGAAGGAGGTAGCAAGGGTGTTGTTGTTCCATTGTACAGATGGGGAAGTTGAGGTTCAGCGCCGTGATGACTTGCCCATGGTCACATAGCTGGATGGCAGCTGTTGGAGCGTGACTCCTAACCTTGACCTGGGGAGGGGGTCTCTTTTCCTGTCATTTCCTGCCATGGTCTGTGTTTCTTCACCTTCCAGAAGAATCCCAGAGCATCCGACTGTCTGGCAGGCATCTGCCACGTTGCTTGTCTTCCCAGGGCTTCTCTGTGCGGGCAGAGTCGGTAGAATGGAGAGCTCCCGGGCTAGGTTGGCTCTGTGGCTCTGACGTCTCCACGCGGCCTCACGTTGGCCCTTTCAACTTGCCTCTTGCAACCTTGGTTTCTTCAGCTGTGAAGTGAGGTTAGGGAAGGCTTCCTGGAAGAGGCAGCGTCTCAGAGGATGCTTCAGAAACAACCAGATGAGGAAGCGGCGGGGCGGGCGTTCCGGGCCCTGGGTCCAGGCTCTGCAGAGGCCGGCGGGTGTGGGCTGTGCCCAGGAGCTGGCGGGGTCCTGTGTGGCTGAGAGCAGGGCGTGCCAAGCACCGGGGTGGGGTGCAGGCTGCCTGGCCCCCGCAGGGAGGGAGCGTGGGGTCAACATTCCCATTATGGCGACGACATATGTCCGCAGCACCAACTTGTCACTTGGCCTGGGTCCATGGGAAGCCGGAAACGTGTAAGTGGGGAGAAAGCGGCTTAGCGCACAGTGGGGTGTGTCCCGCCTGAATGGAGGCAGGGCCTGGGAACAGGCTCGGCCAGAGCCTGCGGGCCCTTTCTGGAGCCCACGAAAGGCCGTGGCCCAGGGAGTCTGTTCGAGTCAGGCCCCTGGCCCGTCCTCCCCCTCGCTTGTCGCCGTCAGCGGCAGCTGTCACTCCCCACGGTCTCAGATGGCAGCTCCTGCGGTTCTGGGGAGCGCAGTGGAAAAGAGCTGCCAGCGAGCCCCCGGCCCTGGGTGCCCCTGGCCAGCCGGAAGTGCAGCCGTGCCAGCCGAGCCGAGAGGGTGATGGTGCTGGGCCCGCTGGCCTGGGGCCAGCGTTCGCATCCCGGCTCCCCTCTTTGTTGCTGGGCCCTGTCCCGCCACCTCGTGAGTCTTCTGTGAGGATGGTCTCGCCCGCCCCCGGTGTGGCTTGGGGAGTCAGAAGTGGGGGGGTGACTCACAGCAGAACGGGAAGTGGGGGTCTATGCGTGGGGTTGCTTGCAGCAGAGCCTGCCCACAGACCGTTAGGGGCCCTCGTCTTTTTCCTCTGAGCTGACGCATATCCAGCCGGGGCGGCAGGTGCGCCTTCTCTCCCAGCTGCAGGGGGACGTGGCACCTTTTCTCTAGGGATCGAGAAGGAATGACCTGGCCACAGCGGCCAAGTGATGTGAGGACTCAGCCTCGGGACCCCCAGAGGCCACTGTGCCGTTTCACACTGCACTCCACTCCCCACCACCTGGGCCCTCTTTTCCCCTTCTCAGCCTGGCCGATTTGCGCTGCTTCATAAGATCATGTTTAAACCTCTCCTCCTGTTTGAAGCCTGCCTTGACCTCTCTCTGGCCCCTCCCCCTCGGTCCTGGTGGCCCCTGTGTCCTTGGTCGGACCTTGCAGGCGCCCACTTAGACCGTGCAGTGTAGTGCGTCAGCAGGTCTGATTTCCTCCCTACCGGGGAGGTCCTTAGCCGTCCTGGTGTCCTGGTCAGGTGGAATGCGGTGCGGTAGGGGGTGAGCAGCTGAGCCGTGGATGGGTGGTTGAGTGATTGACAGTTAGATAGGTGTGTGCATGGACAGTTACGTGGATTGGCTGATTGAATGAACTGGACAGGTTGTTGGGTGGAAGATGGATGGATGGATGGATGGATGGATGGATGGATAACAGGATGGTTTCTTGCAGATTCCGTAGGTTGGATCATTGAGTGACTGGATATGTAGAGAGACAGAGATAGATAGATAAGTAGCAAAAAATGGTGTCTTGGAGATTGGATGATGGGTGGATGGATGGAGGGAGGGACGGACAGACGATGGCAGACGGCTGCATGTTTTGGATAGCCGGGTGGATGAATGAACAGATGAATGAAGAAGCCAAACACCAGACTGCCGCTCTCCCCCTTGGACTCCTTCTGGTATCTGGATTGTGACATTTCCTTCTTCCCATTTCTGGCCCTGCAGAGAGCTGGCAAGTAGCACGCTCCCCAGGTTGGGAGGAACCTGCTGAGCCATTGCCTGTGGATTTGCTAAAGCCTCTGCACTGGGGCGCTCTGGGGAAGCCGACCTCCAGCGTGGGTTTCCATAAAGTAAATCCTGTTTTCCCAGTGACTTGGCTCGCACTTTCCGAGACCTGCTCCTGCTGTCAGGGGCTGGTGACAGGTGGAGGGAAGAGTGGAGCCTCCCCTGGGCCCCGGCTGCCCGGAGCCTCTCCTCGCTCCACCTTGAGAGCAGACCTATGGGGGCCAGGAGCACAGGAGCTTGAAGCCAGGGGGACAGGCAACAGCAGGCGGACAGATTTGGCATCTGGTCCCAGAAGCCTCTGCTGCTGCCGGGAGGCTGTGCTGGAGGCTTCTGGGAGAGCGCGCCTGGCCTCCTGCAGCCCGCTCTGTGTCTGCTCGTCTGGCCGTGTGTCCTTCCTTCCCAGAACCCCACCTCCTCGCCCCCATCCATCCATCTGTCCATCTGTCCTCCCATGCAGCAGTCAGGTTTGGGAACCTCTAGGGTGCCGGAGGGCATGGAGAGACACAGGCGTTCTGCTGGCCAAGCGCTACTTATATCCTAGCTGGGGAGGGGCAGGGCCTCTCTCGTCCCTGCCTCCCCCCTCTCTCCATCTCTGCCTCCTTGCTTTCCTCCTCCAGCATCAGTGCCATCGTCCCAGCAGCCTCCCCACAGGGAGCCCCCTCCCCACCGCCAGTGCTGGGCACCCCCCACCCCCACCGCACCTACTGGTGCTGCCCTAGCGGGTGCCCAGCATTCCCTCAGCAGGTGCATGGTGGTCATGGACACTGTTTTAAAATTGTTCATTTTTTGGCCAGCGCCGCGGCTCACTAGGCTAATCCTCCACCTGCGGCGCCGGCACCCCGGGTTCTAGTCCCGGTCAGGGCACCAGATTCTGTCCCGGTTGCCCCTCTTCCAGTCCAGCTCTCTGCTGTGGCCCGGGAAGGCAGTGGAGGATGTCCCAAGTGCTTGGGCCCTGCACCCACATGGGAGACCAGGAGGAAGCACCTGGCTCCTGGCTTCGGATCAGCCGCAGCACGCCAGCCGCAGCGGCCATTGGAGGGTGAACCAATGGAAAAGGAAGACCTGTCTCTTTGTTTCTCTCTCTCTCACTAACTCTGCCTGTCAAAAAAAAAAATTGTTCATTTTTATTTGAGAGAGAGAGATTTTCCTTTTGCTGGTTCACTCCTCAATGCCAGAGCTGAGCCAGGCCGTTGGCAGGAGCCCAGAGCTCCATGTGGGTCTCCCATGTAGGGGGCAGGGACCCCAGTACTTGAGCCACCATCTGATGCCTGCCAGGGTACGCATTAGCAGGACACAGAGGAGCCAGGACTCAGACCAGACTCTCCGATATGGGCCGTGGGCGTCCCAAGCAGCTGTGCCAAACGCCCCGCCCCCTGACACTCGTCTTCCGGGTGAGAACAGGCAGGTTCAGGGATGGCCGTGTGCTGGTGCAGATTGAACACCCCTATTCCAAAACTCTGAAATCCCAACGCTCCCCAGGTGTGAGGCTTGCTGAGCTCTGCTGTGATGGCCGAGCAGGAAGTCCCGCCCCCCCACCTGCTGTCGCCGTCAGGACACACGCACGGGGGAAACACTGCGCGTGGGTGGCGTGTATGTGAACCACAAGTGAATTTGTGTTTAGAGAAGGGGGTCCATTCCCAAGATATCTTCTTAGATAGCTGCAAATGTCCCCCCGGGTCCTGTGTGTGATGTGCGGGGGGAGGGGGGGTAGCGGGGAAGACACGGGCGGCTAGGTAGGGTTCTGACACACACTGACTGCAAGGAAGGACGTTCTTCGCGGAGGGAACAGCCTGTGCAAAGGCCTAGAGGCCAGAGAGAGGCTGGTTCCCGGGAGCCACGGGCCATAGTGAACGGAAATGGGAGAGGAGACTGGCAGAGGAGCTCGGAGCCCGGTCAGAAAGGCCTTGAGTGACAAGCCTGGGTGAGGACAGAAGCAGCAGGGAGCAGGGGAGTATCCAGGAAGACGGCCTTGGAGGCTGGCGTGGGAGGACGGCTCAGCCTCAGGCTGCCCGGGCCTGGTGCAGGCTACTCCTGCCCAGCCAGCTGCTCCAGCGTGGGGAGGCTCAGCACAGAGCTGCCACCTGGAGGGCGGGCCAGAAGGGAGAGACCGTGGTAGAAAACAGGCGGAGAATAACCCTGGGGCTGGCCAGGGGAGGCAGCCAGTCGGGCCGCGCCCTGGGACAGCCGCATCCCAGGGGGAGTGCCTGGCTCGCATCCCAGCTCCTCCGGGTCTGACCCAGCTTCCTGCTAGTGCACCTGGGGGGCGGCATGCGGGGGCTCAAGGGCTTCTGTTCCTGCCACTCATGTGGGAGACCCGGATGGAGTTCCAGCGCGGGCTGCCGTGGACATTTGGGGAGTGAGTGGAAGCGGATGGGAGACCTCCGTCTCTGCTCCTCTCCTTCCTGTCCCTCTGCCTTGCAGATAAGTCAGTCAATAAATCCCTTTAAAAACCCTAATACTTCCTGCCTGCCCTCTCCCCATGCTGAAGCCCTGCAGCGCTCGGGGAGCCCCTGGGGACCCTGTCTCCCCTCCCCCTCCCCGGTGCTGCTGCAGGGTTCAGGCACCTTGCTGGGGCCCAGTTCTTCCAGGGAACTTGGACAACCCTAGAAGCATCCCAGAATGCAGAATGTCTGGGCTGAACAGGAGGGGAAACTGAGGCCCAGGAGGGCCCGCCAGCTGTCGGGGTCACCCAATGACAGTGGCAGGCTGCGGCCCCCAAAACGGTCTCCGAGAGAGACAGAGACTTTACCGCAGGCGGCGCCCGTTCCAGGAGCCTTGGCCTTGCCCTCCTGGGTCCTTTAACAGCTGCCTTGGGCCCTTTTGAAAGTCTGGTGGCACAAAAATAAGTCGTGGGCATTTTAAAAATTACATAGGGGCAGGCATTTGGCGCAGTGGTGAGGCTGCCGCTTGGGGGACCCACAGCCTGTACTGGAGTGCCTGGTTCAAGCCCCAGCTCTTCTACTTTGATCCACCTGCCTGGGAAGTGGCAGATGGTGACTCAAGTACTTGGGTCTCTGCCACCCACATGGGAGACCCAGTTGGGTTTTGGGCTCCTGGCTCTGGCCTGGCCCATCCCTGGCTCTTGCAGGCATTTGGAGAGTGAACCAGTGGACGAGTCAGTCTCTCTGTCTCGCTCTCGCCTCTCTCTCTCTGTCTTATAAATTAAAAAAGAAAAAAATTAGTTCACCGCTCTGACCCTTAGTTGACCCTGCTGTAAAATGGGGGTAATGATAGAAACCACAAAGACAAGACAGCATTTAGCCATCGGTTTCTCCCTGGAAGAGCGGAAGTGCCTAGAGTGGTAGTAGGTGCATAGTAGTTGCTCAGGGAACGGTTCCTGGATGAATGAATGAATGAATGATGGGCTCCCTGCAGCCTGCCCGGCAGCGCCCAGAGCCCTTGCAGGCAGCATCCCTGTAACCTTCAGAACGGCACCATGGAGTGGGCGCGGGAATCCCTGTTTGCAGACATGGAGGCCGGGCCTCCGAGGGGGTCCCTGTGACTCGCCCCGGTCCTGGTTCCTGGATGACAGCCCCAGGACCGGCAGCCGGCTCCATGTCTCTGCTGCAGAGCTGAGTGAACACGATGCTGCGCCTGGGGCCCAGCACGAGGTGGGGCTGGCTGGGCGGTGCCCCTGCCCCGTCCTCGCCCCTCCCCGCCCCTCTGCACGGCTCAGGCGCAGGAGGCTCCCACGTGGACTCAGTGGGGGAAGCTCCAGGGCCAGGCGCCCAGATGGGGAGCCGCCCCCGACCCTAAGGGGGTCTCCTGCTGCTCCGTGCCGCTCTGGGCCCATGGCTGCTGCAGAGCCCACATGGGCCTTCAGGTGGTTTCGCCGGCGTGACAGCGCCCAGCGGCCCGCTGGAGGGGCGTGCGCCCTGCGTCCCAAGGTCTCGGCGCCCTGCGTCCCGAGGTGCGAGGCTCCAGCTGCCCGCAGCGGGCCGGCTGCTGGTCTGTCTGGAACGCTGTGCAGACACAAGCACAGCTGTGTTTATTCCAGAAATTTTACATCCTGATCATCTGCTCGCTGGGGTACTGCCTCCCGGTCAGGATCACAGCGGAGGCCCCGCCGAGGCTCGTCAGTCCCTGGGGCAGGTTGTAGTCCTCTGTGACAAGTGTGCTGTGGGGCAGACCTTGGCCAACGGGTGGACCTCAGCCAGCAGGCCCCCAGACGGCTTCAGACTGCTCCGCCCCGGGGCAGCAGGTGCTGGGGGCAGAGGAGCCTTGAGCCTGGCCTCCCCCAGCCATGGCCACCCCAGGGCACAGAGGCACACAGACCTGTGTTAGGGGACTAGACGGGACTGGGTTTGGCACCCAGCTGTGTTGTTTCTCTAGAACATTCCCATGACTTGTATTGCTTTGGGGGCAAAGAGCCACGCTTCCCGTGGCCCAGAGGCCCTGCTCGGCTTGACTGTTGCCCGTTCACAGCTCCGTCACCCACCTCGGTGTTGCGCTTGTGGCCACTCTGGCTTCTCAAACCCTCACAGTTCCTAGGCTCCCCACCACAGGGCCTTTGCACGGGCTGTTCCCTCACGCTGGAATCACCAGGACAATTCTTACCCAGGGGCCGTCTTCCTCAAACCCCAGGTAGCTCCATGGGCTGATGTTTCATTTGTCAAAGTTTTGTAATTTAACAATAGTTCATGCATTGTTTGAGCATCTTTCTCTCCCACCAGACTCAGCCCCCTGACAGAAGCAGGGATCTTTATTTTATTTCATTTTTATTTATTTGAAAGAGTTACACAGAGAGAGAAGAGGCAGAGAGAGAGAGAGAGAGAGAGAGAGAGAGAGAGGTCTTCCATCTGCTGGTTCACTCTCCAATTGGCTGCAACAGCTGGAGCTGCACCGATCTGAAGCCAGGAGCCAGGAGCTTCTTCCGGGTCTCCCACACAGGTGCAGGGGCCCAAGGAGTTGGGCCATCTTCCACTGCTTTCGCAGGCCATGGCAGAGAGCTGGATCGGAAGAGGAGCAGCCGGGACTAGAACGGGCATCCATATGGGATGCCAGCACTGCAGACGGCAGCTTTACCCGCCGTGCCCCGGAGGCAGCGACCTTGACTGAGTTGCTTTGGGCGCAGGCTCCCCGGGCCCGCTGTAGCGCCTGGCCCGGAGCAGGTGCCCGGTGCCTGTGTGTGAGCTCAGGGATGAATGAGTGTGCGGTTCCTGGAGGAGGGTGGGAGGGCAGCCTGCGAGTGTTCTCTGTGGTGACAGTTGGCAGAGTGCTGTGACACCCATCATGTCTGTAATTGAACAGGCTGGTATTGAAGTCTAAAGGGGCTTGGCACGGGGCCAGGCCCCAGGGTCGGGTGTGGGATCCGAGGGGAATCGCAGTGTGGGCCTGGCCTCGGGCAGCTCACGCGCTGGATGGGCACCGCCCCCTGGGAGGAAGGGGCCCCTGGGGACTGTTCTCAGGGATGGACCGATGAGACTCCACCCCTCCAGGAGGGGCAGTGATTTGGGAGGCGACAGAGCTGCCAGGGGGACGGAGGTGCCCCGGTGGACACCGGCCTGGGGCCTTCAGCTTCGCCATGGTGCCCATGGGAGGTGTTGGGGCTCTCTGTGGGCGAGTGCCAGGGGACACCAAGGGCTGTTCTGCCATGGAGCTTTCCTCTCGTGGGTACGACTGACGGCCGTGCCTGGTGAGGAGGCGGTGGGGGGCAGGACTCAGGAGGGGACCAGAGCAGAGGAAGGTGGGCAGGGCCAGCTGGAGGAGGCGATGTTTGAGCGGAGGCGCAGGGGGGCGTCCAGGCCAGCAGGGCGTCCGGGCAGGGACCGCAGTCCAGGGAAAGGCCCTGTGGCCAGAATGTGCAAGGGGGCAGTGGGGCTGGGAGCAGATGACAGCAGGGGACCAGGCAGGACTTTGGCTTCCACCCTGGCTGTGACGGGAATGGGAGCGTTTTTTAAAAGATTTATTTATGTATTTGAGAGAGTTACAGAGAAAAGACACACACACAGAGATCTTCTATCCTGGTCGCTCCTAGATGGCTGTAACAGCCAGGGCTGGGCCAGGTCTAAGCCACGAGCCAGGAGCTTCTTCTGGTTCTCCCACATGGGTGGCAGGGGCCCAAGCACTCGGGCCGTCCTGCACTGCTTGTCCCAGGTGCATTGGCAGGGAGCTGGATCGGAAGTGCAGCGGCCGGGACATGAACCGGAGCCCATATGGGAAGCCGGTGCTGCGGGCGGCGGCTTTACCTGCTACGCTGCAGCGCCGGCCCCAGATGAGGGTTTTGATCAGGGAGAAGACTAGAGTTCAGAAAGCACTACTCTGACTGCCACGAGGGGACCGGCAGGGGGTGATGCAAGTGATGCTGGGGCCCGGGTGGGTCAGGCAGTGCCAGGACTGCCTGCAACTGGCCAGCGGTGCTCCTGATCACTTCCGGCAGAGGTCCCCTGGCCCTGGCCTGTGGCCACCCAGCTGCCCCAGGTGGCTCTGCTGGTGTTCGCGGCTTGGAAGTGTCTGGCTTCTGGCTTCTAACATGAATTAATAATTGATCGACAATTTGATCTCCAGTGCCTCCCGGATCATCCTGGGGGGAGTGGAGGCCAGGGAGCAGGGGAGAGCGTGGCCTGGACCCAGGCCTCCCTGTTAGGATGTGATGGGTGACTTTGTTCTTGAGGCTGGGGGCTGTGTTGGAAGACAGCTGACCTGGGACCCTGCCTGCACCCCGGCTGGTCCTGGTGTGACTGGGGCAGCCCTGACCTTGGTATGTGGCTGTGAATCATAGTCGATGGTCAAGACGCGATCACTGGGGTGGGGGGGTCACTGAAGCTCGGGCCCCGGGAGGCCTCTGTGCCGAAGGAGCCCCCAGGGGAGTCTGCCTGGCGCTGGGTTTGGGCAGCACCTGCAGAGCCTGGGTGGCAGCTGCCCTGGAAGACAGCACCCCCTGGGAAATGACAGGCGGGACCTCAGCTCACGCCTGCCCCTGCGCCTGGTCTGTGCTGCGGGGGAAACAAGAGGCCTCTCCCGCTCTCCCAGGGTGGAATAAGGAAGCCCCTGGAAAGCGCTCCAAGGGCGGGGCCGCCTCTGGCTCCCCTCTGTCCAGATGTGTGGGCCAGTTGCCTCCCCGGGGTGGGCGCCAAGAGCCGCGGGGGCCTGGGAGAGGTGGGGGGGGCGGGAGAGGATGGGGGGCGGGAGGCAAAGGGTTTGGGAAGGGTGTGGGGGGCCCCCGGCCAGGGGCGGCTCAGACAGTTCTCTCTAATTTTTGAGAAAGCCTTTCCCTCATCTTCATATAATTAAGAGTATTTTTAAAATGCCTTGTTGATATAAAAATAGTCCGTTTCTACATGACCTCACTTCATTCCAAGGCCCGCCACACATAGGAGCGTGCGCGCACACACACACGCATGTACACACGGACACACGTGCACACACACGGAGCTAGATTTAAAGCCACCCTTGGCCTTGACGTGAAGAGTCCTGGGTTTTGCCTACCCAGCGGAAAGTATCTTGTGACGCCGCACCCACACGTGTATGGCCCTGGGCACTCCCCAGGCGTGTTCACACTCGCTGTGGCCCCGGGCGCAGGTGACCGTGACCCACCCCATGGCTGCAGGACCATGCTGCCTGTGCCTTGTCACCGCGGCTCCCGCCTGGGACCTGGCCCGCTACCCACGCAGACTCAGCCAGTGCTGAGGCTCGGAGAGATGGAAGAATTATTTGCCCAACTGGATCGTCCCCGGAGCCGCAGCTCCGGTTCTGTCCAAAGTCCCACCCCTGGGCCACCTTTCCAGGAGAGCGGGACGCAGTGTGGCCATGGCCAGAGAGTGCGTGTGGAAGGGCACGCGGCGACACGCATCGCCACAGGGCACGTGTGTCAAGTGTGAGCTTCACAGCGCCGGGCCTCATGACGGCCGTCGTGTGTCCTGCCGTCCTACTGTGTGCTCCCCACGTGGCCTTGCTGCTGGCTGTTTTAGGGGTAAGAAAGCAGACTCCGAGGGGGCCCCGTGGCCTGAGTGGCAGAGTGGGCTCTGAACCCACCCCCTTCCCACGCGAAGCCAGCGCTGCTGACTGCATCAGGCTGGCGTGGTCGGTGGGGACGGAGCTGGGCGTGGAGCCCAGGCCTCATTTCAGCCTCCTGGCCTCTAAAAAGAATACCACGGCCAAGAGGCCACCCTCGGCGGGAGCGCCTGAATCAGGGAGAACGGAGCTGTGCCCCGGCCCCCACGCGGAGGCCAGCCTGGGGCTGCGGTTGGGGGGCTCATGTCTCAGGCCCCTTTGGTAGGGCCACTGCCCCCTCGCCTCTGTCCCGCTCCATGCTCCCTGCTGGCCTGGACCACCCTTACGGGCTGGAGGCCGAGAGGCCGGCGGGAAGGGCCGTGTTTGCTGGGGCCCTGCCTTCTCCTGGGGTCACGAGAGCCTTGAGAAGCGGCTGCCAGGAGCTAGGAGTCTGCTGATCCCAGGAAACCGGAGACGCACGCCGGCTTCTCCTGTGCACTTCAGGCGACGCGCAGATGGCAAGCTTCCGCGTCCCGCGCCTCCGCGCTGACAGCCATGATGACGGCCCTGTTTTACTGAGCATCTGCTTTGCGCTGGGCAGGAGGCTTGATGCTTTTACCTCCATTTCCTCGTAACCCTGCAAGCTGGGGAGACCGAGAGGGTGGTGCTCACAGGGGCCGCACAGCGGGGACTCGGCCCAGCTCTGCCTGGCTCCCGGGCCCCGCCCCCTCAGCCTCTGGCCTGCTGGCTTGTAGATGCAGGCTCTGGGGCCAGTTCATTTCCTCCTGGAAAGGGCGGGCTGGCTTGTCCTTGCAGGCAGGTGCCCCCTCTCCTGCCCCCCAGGGCCTGGTTTGCTGGAGAAGCCCCTCCCTCAGCGCTGTCCATCATCTGGCTGATGGGATTTTGTCTTCCTGGAAGCTGCTCCTCCCGCCCAGGGAAGCCTCAGGCCTCTTTGGAAATGGGTGTGGCCCAGAGCAGGGCTGGGGGAGAGGGCTAGGGGGTTGAAAATGCCGCTGGGCCGAGGGCAGAGCCTCCACTTGTTCTCATTAGCAGCACAGCCTCAGGAGGACAAGCCCATGGGCCCTGGTGGGCTTGGGTTCCAATCCTACGCTGCTGCCTCGGTGCTCAGTGACCGCAGGGGCCACTTTCTCTCTCAGTTTCCCATCATGGAATGAGGATGGAGCTCTGGTCCCGGGAGGCCGGTGCTCCCTGCAGGTGCTTGTTCATTGGTCCTGGTGGCCGTGGTCGGAAGTGGGGAAGTGGGGGGGCAGGCAACATGGTTACACCTCCGGGTGCTCCCTGGCAACGCTGCCCTGGACGGGAGAGGGGGCCAGAGCAAGCAGGCCCGCCTCGGGGAATGCTTGGGGACAAGGAGGCCCCTCTTGTTGGCCTGCGTGGGGAAGGAGGCCCAGGGCTGGCCCAGTCACTAAAGCCTGTCCCCTCCCAAATCATTCTGGAAGCGGACAAAGGGCCCGGGGGCCCCCACCCCACGGCCCAGCGCGATTCCCTGGGGGTGGGAAGGGGGCTGGGAGCCTCAATGGGGCTGCGGGCCGGAGGAGGCCCCTCCGCAGCTTTAGCACGCGGCCCTCGGGGGTGGGGCGGCCTCTGCGGCTCGACAAGTCTCAGCCGCGGACGCTGCGGCAGGGTCACCGCAGATAAAGGCGCTGCCCAGACCCCGGCACAGCCTGCAATGGGGCTTTCTTCCCGGCGCGCTGTGGGGATGCGGCGGGGGGTCGGCCGGCCTCGGAGGAGAATGGAGCCGAGGCCCCTTCGAGGCTCAGCGCTCCACCCGGCCCCTCCAGCCCCTCCACCCCCACCACCAGAGCCCTGGGGGGGGGGGGCAGGGAGGGGAGGCCTGATTGGCTCCGACGTCTCAGCTGCGCCTTGGCAATGACCCGTTGGTTTGGGTGGATTCGGAGGGGAGACAGCTGGGGACTTGGGGCTCCCCCCAGAGGCCTCCAGGCATCTGAACGCAGCCACCAGCCTGACAAGGAACGCTGGGCGAGCTGCCCTCTGCCTCAGTTTCCCAGTCTGGCTGCCTGTGGCTCAGAGGGGACAGCACCTGGCAGAGCTGCGCCTGCCTCATCCTGGCCCTGCCTCCCCCTGCAGCCCCGCCTGACCTCGGGGCCTCCCCCTTCCTCTCCTGGACCCCACTTCGCCCACCCGAGCCTTCAGACTGCATTGCTCCCCGCTCACATCGCCGGCCCCTGGTGCTGCCCCGCCTGTCCATGGCCTCACCCACAGACTCCAGGTTTCTTGAATACGCATCACAGACCCCCGTGTCCCTGGTGGCTGTGGAGACCCCTGCTGCTGCCTGGAACAAACGCCCTCTTCTCACTTCTCTCTCCAGCAAACTCTTACTCATCCTTCAAGGCCCAACTCTTAGTATCCCCTGCTCTGTACCTGCCCACAGCCTTTTAGCTACAACTCCTTCGTAGAGGGCCTTGCAGCACCCAGCTGTGGCTAAGTCTGTCCAGAGCGGCCCCCCGCTGGGCCAGAACGAGGACCCGGTCTTGTCTCCTTCATCCTCGGGCACAGAGCCTAGCGAGCGGCTGCCACCAGCAGGTTCTGAGTTGATGTTTTATGAATGGAGGAATGAATGAAAATGCTGTCTGCCCATAAAAATGACTTCCGGCTTTCACAACTCAGCGTGACACCCACAGGACCCTGGAAGTGGGAGGAAATGATGGTGCGCGCGGGCTGTTGAGACGCGTGGGAAACGAGGTGGAGCCGTGCCGGGCTGCAGGGGGGCCCAGGCAGCGTGAGACAGCCCCGCAGCCCCCGCGAGGCCCGAGCTTCCTGCCCTGCCTTGCGGTGGGACCGAAGGGACTTGTGGAAAGAGGAGGGGCGGGGCCTGGCCTGGCGTGTCTTGCGTCCGTGGTCCCCGGCTCTGATCCCGGCTAATGCAAACTTGTGGGTGGATGGGTGATGGCTCGAGTAGTCGGGTTCCTGCCACCCACACGGGAGACCTGCATGGAGCTCCTAACTGGAGCTTCAGGCCCCCCAGCATTGCTGGCGTTTGGGGAGTGAACTGGTGGATCGGAGCTCTCTCTCCTCCTCTCTCTTCTCTCTCTCCTCTCCTCTCTCCCCTCTCTCCCCTCTCTCCCCTCTCTCCCCTCTCCTCCCTCTCTCCCCTCTCTCCCCTCTCTCCCCTCTCTCCCCTCTCCCCCTCTCTCCCTCTCAGAGGGGAAGAAAGGAGTACGTTTTAAGCTAATAAAGAGGACCCGCACCAGCTCATCTCAGAGGTGAGAAATCTCCGCTTGGGGCTGCGGGGTCCCTGGGGCCTCCTCTTAGGGGACAGTTGGCGCGGCAGCGGGGGTGGCTGTTTGCACCTGGGGGCTAGGCCGTAGCTCCTCTTCCTCTTTTCCTTCGTCGTCCCCTTATTCCTGAGTGTCTGGCCCTGTCCAGATCTGTGTTGATGGCCATCCCAAAGCCAGGAGACCTGGTCCCCGAACGCTGAGTCGCTGTGAGTGCCGGTGGGGTCACCAGAGTGCCGGCTTCCCTCTCGGGGCAGGCCCGCGTGCAGCTGCTGAGCCAGGCTCTCTGCTGCGGCTCCGTTACAAGCCTGCGAGCCCACCAGCGGCCCCATTTCACAGATGAGAAAACCAAGCTCTCGGGAGCAACGTCGTTTCCCGATGTCGTCTGGCTGCCGAGCCGCTGAGCCGGGATTGAAACCCACGCTTTCCTGTGCTGGGGCCACACTGTGCCTTCAGGTGCTCATTCGTTGGTCAGGTCAGCCTTTCAGTAGCCATTCACGGAGCACAGGTGCCGTGACAGCACTGTGGCTGCTGACCACTGTTCACTGAGGACCTGCTATGTGCCAGGCTGACACCTCCAGGGGGCGACACTTGACGTAAGCATTGGCAGAGAGGGGGCCAAGCCAAAGCCTCCTGGGAAGGTCAGACTCAGGGTCGTGGGGTTCTGCGGTCTGGTGGGGTGTGGACGGCGGCTGTGACCTCAGCCCCCAGCCTCGCAGGGCACCGTGAGACGTGCACGGGGCTTTAGCTTCCAGTCTTAGCTTTACCACTTTTCCACGTGGCCACCCCACCCCCTCCCTGAGCTCCTGTCTGAATTGGGGCTGGTCACTCCGGCTGTGTCCCACGCCGGAGGAGCTGGCCCTGGCGAGCGGCCCCGGGGCTGGGGCTGGGCGCGCAAGGGTGCTGTCCTCCCCCGATCCCCCTCCCCGGATCGCGCCCAGCCTGGCCCGGAGCCGCCCTGGGCGCCGATGAGTGATTCATCGCCTGACGCTGCAGAAAGCTGGGCCGGGCCCACGAGGGCTGCCCGGGGTTTGTGGTTTTGAACGCAGGGAAGAATTCCCTGCTCGGCTCAGGGCAGGATAACTGACTTGTTGAGAGAGACATTTTCACGAAATAAATCCTCGGAGAAGCCAGGCGCTGAGGCGGGAGGCCTGGCGAGGGATTATCTAAATAAACCCTGTTTTTGAAGCTCCAGGCCCCGACGATTTGCCTGAGCCGTTTGTTGCTTCCTTGTACTCGGCTTGCGGTCCCCAGTGACCCCGCGATCTTTCTCGGCGGTGCCAGCGCAGCCAGGCCCTCTTTACCTGCGTGACGGCCCCGAGGTTCGGCCTCGCCCGGATCATCTTCGCTGGGGGTCACGGGGAGGCGGGAGGGGGGCTTCTTTTGGGACTGTGCATCCTCATTGGCTGAATGTATTTTTTTAAACAAGGTTACTCTGGGCATTTGGGAGGGTGGTTCTTACGGCGGCGTGGGACCGTCCTGCCCAGGGCGGGCTGCTTAGCACCCCAAGTCACTGCACTCCACCCCCCCCCACCTCCAATCCCTGAAAATCAGCTCCCGGGCCTGGGAGGCCGGCGGTTTGGTTTGCTCGTGAGCTTGGCTTGTCATTGTAACCGCCTGGGCTGGCCCCATGCCGTCAGGCGACTCTGTGCCCACTGGATACCCACGAGTCTCGCGGGGCCTGTGTCCTGCCACTCTGTGCGCTCCCCCTACCCTTTCAGCCCTCCTCCTGCCCTCCCCACCCCTGCAGCCCCACCCTGCGTCAGCCCTAGTCAGCATCCCTGGCGTGGAGCTGGCTCCCCCACGCCTACTGATGTGGGTGGCCTTGGACTTGCTCTTGGGCTCTTGGAGCCCCGTTTTCCTCGTCCTCTGGGTGGAGGCCGCCATGGGGTAAGCCCTGGGGACGCGTGAGCCGGCCAAGCTTCTGCTGCAGAGGCCAGATCCCAGCCGTGGCTCCCTGGGCAGGCGAGGAGTGTGCGGTGAGCTCAGGGAGTGTGGGCTCTGGGGCTGCTGCCGGCCCTGGAGACCCCCCCCACCCCCCCATCCTCTGATTCCATCAGTGTGCCCCGATTGCCCCCAGCGGAGGGTGGGGAGACGTCTCCTCCCTCACCGCTGGGACCGTCCCCTGCCCTGACCCCTGCAGAGTCCGGCCCAGCATTTTACCCCCTCCCTGGAGCGGTCTGTTTTCCCTCCACCTGACTGCCCATCCCCCACCTCGCCCCCTAGTCTCCCTGTTATCTAAATCCCAAGCCCTCCTGTCTCTCTGCAGGAGATAAGGGGGCTCCTGGCGGGATTAGCGTGGTTGCAGGGTGGGTGCATGGTTGCAGGGTGGGTGCGGGCTGCCTGACACTCCCAGTGGCTCCCTGCACACAGTAGGCCTTTAGCCGCTTGCGGAGTGAGTGGCGGGACCGCGGGCCCCTCTGTCCCTCCTGTCTGCCAATTTGGGGTGAAATCCAGACGGACGCAGGGCGTGCTCGCTGTGAGGCCCGGGGTTCTTCCCCGCGAGGGAAGGTGATCCGTGTCTCCTGTTGCCTCCCGCCCGGTGCAATACAAAAGCAAGAGCAGCAAGGCCCGTGCACCTGCGTGAGCGCTGAAACCACGCCGCACGCCGGGCCGCGGGTCCTCGAACCCATCTGCCAGGCAGGCTCTGTCCTTGCCCCTGTTTCAGAGGCGAGAAAGCGAGGCTCGGTGTGGTGAAGGCACAAGTCCTCGGCCCCCTGGGGGAAGCCATAAATCAGGACTTGAACCATGGCCCTGCATGTAAAATCAGCACCCCCTCAACAGATGGGAAGACTGAGGCTCAGAGAGAAGTGCCTGCCCAAGGTCCCCTGGGGGTGGTGGGCCAGGTCCAAGCTGGGGCCGGGCTGAGGCCTCTGCTCACCCTCCGGACCTGTGTGAGCCCAAGGGCCGTGTTGGCGCTGGGAGGCCCTGGGCTTGCTCGTGCTGTGGTCAAGTCGTGGCCACTGGACGCTAGGCCAGCTGGTGTGAGCGGATGGCGGGAGTGAGACAGTCCGGAGAGAGACGCCCCCTTCTGCGCGCAGGGCGGGCCCAGGGCCAGTTGGGCCTGCTGGGGAGTGTGGCGCTGGAGAGGACAGAGGCTCAGAGCTGGGCCCTGAGCTCTACCCCACCCCTGCCCCCGCCCCCTGGAAGGGGAATGGAATTTATTGATTGCTGGTCCAGGGGCTCTGAGGTTGTTTCTCTGGGCAGAGAAGTTCAACTCCAGGTTTCCCCAGGGTCCTTGTTCCCCTCCTGCTTGGACACGGGAGCCACCCAGTCCCCGAGCCCCTAGCCGGCCTCTGTGGGTGCCGACTGTGCCCTTGGTTACCAGTGTTGGTCACGTGAACCCCGATCTCCAGCACCCTGCGAGGCTACTGCTGACCTCCTGGGCCCCGGCAGAGACACCTCCCTGAAACCCAGTTCCCTCCTCCGGGGGGCTGGAGGGAGCTCGCGGGCACGCGGTCGGCTGCCTCTGCCCCCTGTGCACATGGTGACATCACCAGCTGCTGTGCTATCTGGGCCAGTGGAGGATGGAAGTGTGTGGATCTGAACCCCAAATTACAACCTAGGAAGCCTCACAAAGGGTTTGGAATAGATTTGTGAATTTGCTTCTAATGCAACTCGCCCAGTGGTACTAAAAAGGATCAAATTATATTTTATTATTAGCATAATGAATCACTTCTGTCCAAATCAACCCAAATCATGATTCCCCTAAGAAGCGGATAGGAGCGAGGACGTGAACAGATCAGTCCCAGGACGCGGCAAATAGCGTTGGCGTTTCCATAAAGCTATGCGCTTAGTAGGCCGGCCGGGTGGTCAGTAACTCCACCCCTATTTATTTTTTATTTTTTTGGTTATTGATTTTACTTATTAGTGGAACAGACAGAGGAGTTCCTATCCGCTGGTTCACTCCTCAAATGTCTGTAATGGCCAGGGCCGGGCCAGGCCGAAGCCAGGGGCCAGGAGCTCCATCCAGGTCTCCTGCGTGGGTGGCGGGGACTCAGGGACTTGAGCCAGCACCTGCCTCCTTGCAGGACACGTGACGACCAGAAGCTGGAGCCGGGGGTAGAGCGGAGACTTGGACCTAGGCGCTCCAGGTGTGGGGTGCTGGGCCGGACGCCTAATCCCCACCCCCTGGTTACTCAGACCTCTAGGAAGAGAGTGCCTGTGCTCACAGAAGCATGAGGGCCAGATTGGAGCGTTCGTAGCGGCCTTGCTCAAGCTAGCCCCAAACGGGCAGTGGCCCACGACCATCAGCCAAGAACGGCCCGATGGCGCGGAGTGTGCACACTGGGCTGCTCACTCGGCAACACCGAGAAAGGACCCCCAGTGTGAGCGCACGGCATCCTGGGGAAATCTCCAAACACCGTGCCGAGTGGAAGCAGCCAAAGGAGACCTACTAAGTGGTTTTGTTTCTAGGAGGGGAGGGTCGTGATGGCAAGTGGGGAGGGAGGGGTTCGGAGGAGGGAGGCATCCGGGTGGTCATCACGTGGGCTTATGTTTGTGAGATTGACGGCGCCGCCGTACACCTGAGATCCATGCACTTGACCGAGAGCCAGTTAGACCTCCGCTGACTCCAAGCCCCGCCCCTGCCCGCTTGCGAGCGGTCACTCTGAGCCTCTGTGAAGACAGGTCTGGCGCAGTGGCAGGGACTTCCTGGGCCGGCGGCACCCATAGCACAGGGTCTGGGTTTGAGTCCCTGCCCCTCTCCCTAGGCAGCTTCCTGCCCGTGTGCCTCCAGGGAGGCAGCAGGTGATGGCTCAAGTCCCTGAGTCCCCACCACCCATGGTGGAGACCCAGATGGAGCTCCTGGCTCCTAGCTTTGGCCTGGCCCAGCCCCAGGAGTGCAGGCATTTGGGGGAACAAAGTAGCAGAAGGAAGATGGCTGTCTCTGGCTCTCTGCATTTCCAATGAATACAACTCTTTTTTTAACAAGAGAGGTGAGCAACCTGCCCATCACAGAGAGAGAAGCATTCTGGTGCTGGGGCCTAGCACTTGCTGGGTGCTTGGCGTGGGGGTCTTCGTCTCGCAGGATCAGGTGGGGCCTGGGATGCATCAGCAGCCACGTGCTCAGGAGGCGCCTGGCTGCCACTCACTGGAGTGGCTGACGCTCCTCTGGTTTGCCTGACAACTTCAGCTTATGTTTCAAAGCCTGCCTCCCTACCCTTCCACACCCGGGCAGGCAGTCTGCAAAGTGGATGCTGCACTCTGTCCATGGCGCCCAGGCTGGGTGAGAAAAGCCTCCGCCCACACAGCTGTGGGCTCCGCTCTGATCCAAACCCAGCCATGGCAGAGCACCTGCTCTGGGTCAGGAACTGTGCCAGGGGCCGGGCCGGACACCTGCCTTTGTGGTCCTCAGAGGCTGGGGCAGATCAGACCATCAGCAAAGAACTTCACAGATAAGGGGCAACTGGGTTCCTTTAAAGAAAGATTTATTTGAAAGTCAGAGTGACAGAGAAAGGGAGAGGGAGAGATAGATAAAGACAGAGAGAGAGAGAGATGTTCCATTCACTGGTTCACTCCCCAAAGGACAACAGCCAGGGCTGGGTCAGGCCCAAGCCAGGACCCAGATCTCCATTCTGGTCTCCCATGTGGGTTGTAGGGGCCCCAGCACTTAGGCCATCCTCCTGCTGGCCATAGCAGAGAGCTGGATCAGAAGTGGAGCAGCAGGGACTTGAACCGGCGCCCATATGGGATGCTGGCACTGCAGGCGGCAGCTTTACTCACTACACCACAGCACTGGCCCCAGCCCCAACAACTGCACTTTTTGGTAAAGATTTTTTTTTTATTTGAAAGATATATAGAGAAATAGAGACAGGGAGAAAGGTCTTCCATCCGCTGGCTCACTCCCCAAATGGCAGCAACTGCCAGAGCGGGGCTAATCCGAAGCCAGGAGCCAAGAGCTTCCTCCGTGTCTCCCATGCAGGTGCAGGGGTCCAAGCACTCGGGCCATCCCCCACTGCTTTCCCAGGCGCATTAGCAGGGAAGCGGATGCCAGCATTGCAGGCTGGGGCTTCAACCCGCTGAGCTGTAGTGCTGGGCCCCAGCAACTGCATTTGTGACAGCTACCCAAAAAGAGCAGGGTCCGGTAGGGAGGCCAGGGAAGACTTCCTGGAAGAAGTGACGCGTGTTGCCTGAAAGCTGAGGGAGAGCGGACATGGCTGAAGGGAAGGAGCCTGCACCAGCGGGGAGTAGCAGCCCAGCAGGAATTGCTGGTGGTGACTGCCTGGAGGACCTTGGCGGGGGAGGGGCAGAGTGCAGCCCACAGAGGCCAAGGGGGCCTACTCCCTCCCACCCTGGGAGCCAAGGAGGCCATCCCAGCGGATGGTCCACCTGGGAGAGGTCGTAAAATTGGCCTTGAGCAAAGAATAACAAAAGCTCCACCGTCAACCTCCTGCTGTGAACCAGAGACTGAGCCCCTCCTGCAAGGGAGGCACACCCCTACCTCTCTGGTGGCCAACGCCAGTGTCTTCCTTTGACCTGGGGGGGGGGCGGCTGGATTCCAGTGGGTCCCCCCACCCCCACCCCCACCCCCAGAGCCCGTTCTGGAGCCTGGTCCCGCACTCCTGAGCTGCCCCACCTGCCGTCCTCTTGGTAGGGGCTTCAGAGTCAGATGAAATAGGAGGTGACGGGACCCACGGTCAGAGCAGGCAACCCTCAGCGTAAGCCTCTCATTTTATAGAAGGGGAAACTGAGGCCCAGAGGGGCAGGCTGGCCGGCCCGGGGCAGGCTGGGATCGAAGCTCGGGTTTCTGCATCAGCAGCTTTGGGGCAGAGCCCTCAGTGGCCAGGGAGAACTGTGTTCTGCTCGGACCCGGAGCCTGGGCGTGGAGCCCCCTGGAGCCCGAGCAAGGCCGGATCCCGTCTGCCTTGGTGGGCGCAGCAGCAGCCAGCACGAGCCACAGGGAGGCCCAGGCCAGGCTCACTGCATTTAAAAATGGCTGAAGTTTGCTCTGCACTCCCTGAGCACCCCAACACTCACTGAATTAGGTGCAGATTTCTTCCTTGACAGCGCCCCCAAGTGGTGAATACCGGAGGCTACAGATTGAATCAAGGTGTGTGGATTCTAGACCCACCAGGTTGTTCAAGTGATGTCACCCTCACAGGGCAATTCAGAGGGGCTTGGGGTCTTGCACAGCCCTGGGCAAGGCAGGCACGGGGCTCTGAAGTGACCCACCTGCTCCAGAGCCAACACCTGTGGCTGGTGTGTGGCCGGTGAGCTGGCACTGTCAGACCCCGCTGTCGTCATCATCGTAGGGGCTTCTGCCAGGGGTGCGGGCTGCAGAGAGCAGGAGGGTGAGCCATTGGGGGTTTTCTTTTAGATTTATTTTATTTATTTAAAAGGCAGAGCTACAGAGAGAGAGGGAGAGATACAGACAGGTGTCTTCCCTCGCTCCCCAAATAGCCGCAGTGGCCAGAGCTGAGCTGCATCCAGTGGTGCAGCTGGGACTTGAACCAGCACCCAAATGGGATGCCGGCCCCGCTATACTGACCCTTAATCACCATGCCAGTCTGTCAGGCCTTTTACAGGTGGGTTGTTTTTTATATAAGATTTATTTATTTCTTTACTTACTGGGAGGCAGAGTGACAGACAGAGGGAGATCATTCATCCACTGGTTCACTCCAAATGCCAGCAACAGCCAGGGCCGTGCCAGGCTGAAGCCAGGAATCCAGGACTCCCTCTGGTTCTTGGAGCCCAAGCACTTGGGCCATCACCCGTTGTTGTCTTCCCAGACCCATATCAGGAAGCTGGATCGGAAGTGGAGCAGCCGGGATTCGGACCAGGCACTCCGGTGAGGGGTGCTGGTGTCCCAAGCCGTGGCTTTAACCCCGCTGCACCACAGCACCCACCCCACACGGGGTTCTTCGTTGGCTTTGCACAAGGCTGCCACCTGCCCAATGACGTGGCTAAGGCACAGAGAGGGGAAGTGACTTTCCCAGAGTCACATAGCTCATTGGTGGCACAGCGGGGTTGCCCAACCTCATTGTCCTTCTCAGCTCCCACGGCACAGTGGGTTCTAGAGCTCACAAGTAAGATCACTCCAGTTGACAAGAAGGCCGCACCTGAGTCCCCCAACCACACAGAAATCTCAACGTCAGGGCTGGTGTTGTAGCGTGATGGGTAAAGCCACCACCTACAACGCTGGCATCCCATATCGGCGCCGGTTCAAATCCCAGCTGCTCCACTTCTGATCCGGCCCCCTCTTGGTGCACCTGAAAAGACAGCAGAAGATGGCCCAAGTGCTCGGGTCACCTGCACCCACGTGGGAGACCGGAGGAAGCTCCAGGCTCCTGGCTTCTCTGTCTGGCCCAGCCCTGCCATTGCAGCCATTTGGGGAGAGAACCAGACAGATGGAAGACATCTGTCTGTCTTAAACAAATCTTTAAAAAAGAGTCCTAGTTCAGATTCTGGCTCCACTTCTTGTATCCACTTGAGCAGCTCGTTTAGTCCTCTCTTGCCTCAGTTTCCCCATCTGTAAAATACAGCAAGTCTGCTCCACTTCATTCCATTACTGAATATTCAAAATGTTCCCACATCTGAGTCTCCAATTCCTGGCCCAGAGGAGCCCTTACTAGGTTTTGGCTTGTGTTATTTCCGCTCTTACCTTGTTTCCTTTCTCTCCTTGGCTGCCAGGAAGCTCAGAGCAAACATTGTTTCCTAATTGGGATTATGGCTCTGTTTTCTCTTTCCCTTACTGCAAAAGGCTCTCTGGCTGTTCTTTTTAGGTAAATTTGATTCAGATGTCCTGATTTCTATGTGTGTGTGTGTATAAATATATATATATATGTATAAATTGTAGAGTTGCCTCTGATCCTTTCTAGAAACAGCAGAATGTGCACGAGTTCCGCAGCACTGACAGGGCAGGCCGTGCGTGTCCCCAGGGCCTCTGGGAGCTCCTTGTCTAGTGGCCTGTGTTGTTCACTCCTTTGTTCTCAGGGGCTTGGCTGCTTATCACCATGTGCTGGTGCCCCAGGAGGAAAGGGAACCGAGGGGAGGGGCTGGGCTGTGCGGGTTTTTTCTGGAATCCTCACCCTCGGCACTGCCTTGCCCGGGGGTGGGAAGCCAGCTCACCCTAAACCGCCAGCAGCAACCTGGAAGCGAGCAGAGCCGAGGGGTTCGGTGCTGTGCCAGCGACGGCAGGTGTTGCGTGGCTGCCTGGTGTCACAGGTGCCCCGTGATCAGCCCTCACTGGGGGGAAGTTGTCCCTCCTGGTACCCCTTTGGGGGAAGGGGGCAGGAAGTGGATGGAATCAGGCCCAGGTGCAGAGAGGCAGGATAGCACTGCTCCTCCTCATTCATTCGTTCATTCATTCATTCAGCTGCACCTCCCCTGGGACCCAGAGCCTGCCCTGGAGGCTGCTGTACTGAGCCCAGTCCGCTGGCCCCGCCCTCCGGCAACATCTGGAAAGCTGGGGGAGGGGAAGTGCAGGGAGTGCCACAGTCTCGGCCATCAAGGCAGGTGGCTTGACACGGAGGTTTTTCTCAACTTTTGAATTTATCTGTGACAACACCTGCCATTTATCGGGTGCTAAGTGTGCGCCCGGAGCTGTGCGAAGCCCCCGACCTGCTGGGCTCATTGATCGGCTTCTCCCAACACCGGCACAGCGCTGGCAGGTGGAGGGCGCGTCCCTTAGGAAGCAATGAGGAAACAGACCTGGCAGGGATGGGGTTCGCCCAAGATCACGCAGCTGGCAGGTGTCAGAACACCTAACCTCCGGCCCTCCACTCAACTCTCAACCTGGAGAGACAGGGTAGGAGAGCTGCCTTCGGGGCAGGGCCGGTGGGGGGGGGCGGCGGTAGGAGGAGCGGATGGAGGGGGCTGGAGCGGAGGCCCTGACCCTCGTGAGTGTGTGTGTGTGTGTGTGTTTAAGATGTACTTATTTATTTGTGAGTCAGGTTTGCAGAGAGAGAGAGAGAATCTTCCATCCACTGGTTCACTCCCCAAAAGGCTGCAATGACCCAGGCTGGGCCAAGCCGAAGCCAGGAGCCAGGATCTCTATCCGGGTCTCCCATGTGGGTGCAGGGACCCAAGCACTTGGGCCATCCCCTGCTGCATTAACTGGGAGCTGAATCAAAAGTGGAGCAGCCGGGACTTGAACCAGCGCCCCTATGGGATGCTGGCACCGCAGGTGTTGGCTTTACCCGCTGTGCTTTGGGATGGCGCGGGGGTGGGGGGCGGGGAGCACACAGCCGTAGTGGTGAACAACACAGAAGCGCGCAGTAGGAAAGCGCCGGTTCCCTGTCCCCCACGCCTGCGATGACTCACGGAGAGGGTGTTTCCTGCCAGCACGCCTGCGACACCTCTGACAGCCCCAATCTCCCTTCCAACTGGCGAGAGCGGCCCCCAGACTCAGAGCCGAGTGGAGAGCCGGAGCGTTGGCCAGCGTTGGAGTTTATTTCACAAACACATACGCAGTTTTACATCCTTACTGCCCCTCCCGGGGCCAGGCACGCCAGGAGGCCGAGGCCCAGAGACGTTAGGGACCTCGTTCCGGGTCACTGGCAGCCAGTGAGTGTCGGAGCAAGGCTTAGGAACCCAGGCCCTTCGCCGCCTCCCCGCTCTGCCTCTCCGGAGGAATCTGCTGGCTTGCTCCTTACAGCAGTAACCCACTTTTTCCTTTACGAGTGAATTTATTTCAGTAAAAGTCAGTGAGTCCATTTAAAAGTCAAGTGTAGTTCAAGTGGTCACGGGGCTGTGACCCGTCCTAACAGCGGTTCAGGAAAGACGGAAGCTTGAAGAGAGTGGGCAGTCCGGACAAAGGTCCCTTAGCAGGTGCACTCACGAGCTGCCAGGGCCGCGGGGGGCTCTCCCCTGCCTGCCCACGCCCATCCTGGGCTGCGGGGGTGCGCAGTGGAGGGACGCGGAGCTGTGCTCCTTGCTCAGGGGTGCTCACCTGCCTGGCAGAGGCCCAGAGCTGTACGGGGATCCCTTTGTCTCTGCACTTCCCAGAACAGGCCGGCCCCGGCCCCGGCCCCGGCCCTGGCCCCGGCCCCAGCCCGAGTCAGCACTGGGGCGGCCAGCTTCCTCCCCAGGTCTCTCCCTCTCCTCTCCAGGGTTGTTCCAGCCCGAGCCAGGAGCTCAGTGCTCAGTGAGCAGGTCATACCTTTCCAGAAACTTCCTTGGCCTTTGTCTTGGGAGCCACAAGCTCACCTGGGTTCAAGTCCCGGCTCTGCCGGTCCCCACCAGGTGCCTTCTTCAGATTTTGCTGGCTGCCCCCATCCCCCCCCCCCTGTAAAACTCGGGGGCGCAGATCCAAGACCATTGGCGGGGCGGCTGTGTGGCACAGACAGACGGGCGGGTGTCCCCACTCCGCGGGGAGCGTGCCATGGGGGCCCCCATTTGTCCTAGGGGCCGCCAGGATTCTGGTGTGTGAGGATCCTGGGAAGCAGAGGGTGAACTCCTCATCGAGCCCAGCACAGAGATGAGCAAACCAAGGGCTGGCTTCTCTCAAAGGCCGGCACTGCCCTGGCATGCTGGCTTCGGGCAAGCTCCGTGCGGCCGTGTGGCTGTGTGCCTCAGTTTCCTCGCCTGTCCAGTGAAACTGACCACATGGGCATGGTAAGACGGGCCCGTGGTGAACACTCCCTGAAACGTGGCTGTCACGGTGGACGGAACAGCTCCTCCACGGTGGACCCCGTGGACGGGACTCGCCCGGGGCCCAGCAGGAGCCTCTGGGAAGGGGCTGGCCAGGGCCGGAGCCCCGGCTGGGGTTTGTTTGCCGTTCCTTCCTTCCACCTGCCGCTGGCTGAGGCCGCACGAGCTCCGCACCCCTGTCCCCCTCCTTCCTGGCTGTGTGACCCTTGCTTGGCAGTCACTTCCCCTCTCCGAGCCTCAGGCTCCCCACCTGTAAGATGGGCAGCCTCACCAGGCGGTCGTGTAGGTTGAATGAGCCGATGCGTGGGAGACGCTCCACGTGGCCTGGCTCTCGGCGGACACGCCACCCGACGTGTGACCACACTTCTGGTTGTCATGGAATCGTGTCTCACGGGCCCAGTCCAGTGGCTTTGCCCAGCGTGAGAGAAAGTCAGGGTCACGCCCTGTGGGTCCACTGCCAACCTGGGAGGCGGAGGAGAGCCGAGCTGGGCGGCCCTGGCTGTGTGCAGGCTACGGGGGCGGTGGGGGGGGGGTGGCGGGAGATGAGGCTGCTGAGTAGCGGGCCCCCTGGGGACAGTTTGTCGGGGAGCTTGACAAGGTTAAGGCTCTTCCTCGAACATCCTTTCTCTTCCCCTCAATAACCCGCCACGGATCTATCATCCCTGTATTTATCTAAACCCTTGCTGGACCCATTTATATCCCGGCCTCTCCAGCTTCGCCGCCTAACGAGCTCCAGATGTGTGGAAGGGGCCTTCCCGAAACCTCCCCCTGGAGCCCGGAGGGTGCTGGGGCTAGGGAGATGAGGCCAAGGGGTGGGGAGCGCCCACAGCCCCACCCCACCAGTCCTGGCTTCACCCCAGCGCCGGCCTGTGACCCTCCGATTAGAGCTGGCATTAGACTCCTGCCCCCGGGGTGCTCCGCGTGCAGGGGCCATCCCAGAGATGCCGTCCCGCGGTGGCTGCGCTGGGAGAGCCGCGCCAGCCAGGAAGTCCTCCAACCGCAGAGACCAGGAGCGTCCCCCGCCGGACCAGGGCTTGTCGGGCACCACTGCCTTTTTCTCCTGTGCCTCCCCGTTGTCCGTCGCTATTGCGGCCATCTCGAGCGGTGTTCTAGAAACGGCTCCCCGTCTGTCTCCTGGAGCCCGGGGCTCCCGCTCCCTCTGCTGGGCTCCCGTAGGAATGTGGGGATCCAGAGACACAGGTTGAGGGGGCCGGGGAACAGGCAGACGTGCGGGGTGTGTCGTGCCGCTGAGCTGAGTGCCACTGGGGGCGACAGGGGCCTGCACTTCCGAGTTGCCAGCTGCCCTCCCCTGCACGTTGTGGGCAGGACAGGCTCCTCTAGGCCCGTGGTGGGCAGCTGGAAGTCCCAGGGAGGCAGAGAGAGGCGCTCAGGTGAAGGGGGCCCCAGGTGCAGGGCCACCGAGGCCCCCTGTGTTCAGCGAGCCCAGCGTGGTCGGGGCCATGGGAGCCCAAGCCGGAGCCTTTCTCCCATGGGATATGGGGTGGGAGGGGCAGGGAAAAGGGCGGAATTCTCACTGCTGAGGCCAGGCCCTCGGCCTCCGTCCCCTGTGCTGGGTGTTTCAACCAGGACTGGATGGGTGCAGGACAGGGGGTCCTCCCATCAGATGGCCAGGGGCCACACTCAGCCATGCTGTGGTCTGATGAAAGAGAGCCCCAGCCTCCCCACCTGTCTGCCTCCTCCCGCCTCCCCCACCAGACCCAGTGCCCCCAGGGGGGACCCGGATTCTTGCCAGGAGAGGAATGACACAGGGCAGGGCGGGGACCAGCTCACTCCTGGGGAGGATCTCTGGGTTCTGTTCGCTGCCCTGGGCCTCAGTTCCTTCATCTGGAAAATGGGGATAATGCAGCACAGATCTCACAGGGGTGTTTAAAAGATTAAGTCGACACACACAGCTTCCAACTGTGCGCTGGGGTGATTCATGCTCACATGATTGTTAGGGAAAGAGGAAAAGGGCTGACCTTTCTTACAAGGGCCAAGCACTGGGCCTGCAGCGTGCACAGCTCACCCGCCGCCATCCCCACCGTGATTCTAGGAGGTGGTAGGAAAGCACAGCCTGACTTGGGGACAGGGTGGGACATGGGGACGCGCAGCGAATGGAGCCAAATCTTGGGGGCTGGGGAGGGTGCTAGCGGCGGTGCGGGGACAGGATGGCTGGGCACGCTCAGGAATTCCGGGGGAAGATGTTCACTTTCTCCCCCGGGCCCTGGGGAGCGCCGGCAGCAGGGAGGGACGTGATAAAAGGGGTGTTGGGGACGGTGTGCGCCGCTGCGGTTTCCCCGCGAACGGGCGGCAGGAAGCCTGGCTGGGCGGCTGGCCCGCGCAGGTCCCCTGGGAGATGCGGCTGGAGACTGACCCCCAGGACCCTGCACCAGGGCCCAGGGTTGGAGGGGCTCAGTGGGCCCAGCGCCCCGGGCCTCCCCCTGCCCACGGGCAGCTTTATCTGGGCGGCTCCGAGGGCAGCTGGCTGGGCTGAGAGCGCCTGGCCGCCTGCAGATTTATGAGGTGTGGGGGAAGCTGCCGGGTGGCGGGGGAGCCGGGGTGTCCAGGGCCGGGTCTGAGGGGAGAGCCGGGACGCGTGCTGACCCCTCTCCTCCTTGGGGCCCTGCCAGCCCCTGTCACTCCGCTCCTCATTCCTCAGAGCCTGCCCCGGGCCGGCCTCGGGACACAGCACCTGCTGCCCCCGTGTCCCCGACGGGCTCCCTGGGAGGGGGCTGCGCACACAGGGGCCGCGTCCCGGAAGCTCAGACGTGAGGAGGCTGTGGGAAGAATGTGCTGGACTCTTCTGTGCCTGGGTCGAAAACAGGCGAGAAGCCACGTGCTGAGTGCCAGCCCACTGGGAGCCCTCAGCTCCGTGCACTTGCGCCCCTGTAAGCACCTCACGTGCCCAGGAGCGCGACTCGGCGATCCCCACCGTGACTGCCTCGGGGAAGAGCCCTGACTTCTTACGTCATCCTCTATGTCTTTGAGAGGGAGAGAGAGGGAGAGGGATAGAGAGAGAGAGAAAAAGAGAGAGAGGTCTCTGTCTTCTGGTTCACTCCCTACATGGCCGCAATGGCTGGAGCTGGGCTCATCCAAAGCCAGGAGCTTCTTCCAGGTCTCCCACGTGGGTTCAGGAGCCTAAGCACTTGGGTCATCTGCTGCTGCTTTCCCAGGCCATCAGCAGGGAATTGGACTGGAAGTGGTGCAGCCAAGACTCGAACTGGCGCCCATACGGGATGCCAGCGCTGCAGGCAGAGGTTTAACCTGCCATGCCGCAGCGCTGGCCCCGTCTGTGCTGTTGTGACGTCTGCTCATAAGCATACACTTCTGTGCACTTAAAAACCTTGGTTAAAACCCAGGATAGTGGCAGGGATGTGGGAGACGGAGAAGGGCAGGCCTTCCCCACGCTCTGCGGTGGGGTCTCGGCTGCTGTCACGTGGGCCTGAGTGTGCTCTGGGCTGGGGTCCGTTTGGATGCTGAGGTCATTCTCAGTGCGAAGCCTTGCTCTCTGGGAGGCGCCCAGCCTCACATGGAGGAGCTCACACAGTAACTCCAGGGAGTTGAGGTGGGTTGGGCGGTCAGGAAGGGCTCCCCGGAGGTGGTGACCATTGAAGGGTGCTAAGTCCCCTCTGACAGGGGACTGTCAGAGGACTTTCTGGAGGGGAAGCTAAGGGCACATTCTTCAGCCAGGCAGGGGTGTGTCCGAATCCTTGTCCATTTGTTTACAGCGGAGGGACTCCGAGCACGTGTCGTCGCCTTAGTTTTCTCTCCTGTGTAATGGTGCGAACAGTCGGCTGTGCTCACCAGCTGTAAGCTAGTTCCTCTTCTCTTTTTCACATATGGGGATCCCCCAAAGCAGGGTGATGGCCCCTGAGAGCTTAAAAGCCCTCTGCCAGCGGGCTCTGGGCCAGGCTTTGGGTCCAGGGCACCTGTAGGTCTGGGAGTGGCGGGAGGGTGAGGAGAAGCCAGGACCCTGCCCAGCATCCCGGCAGGGGGGATACCCTCTGCCCACCCACCCGCAGTGCCAGGCAGCTCGGACAGGCAATGAAGCTCCCCCATTTTACAGCTGAGAAAATTGAGGCTTAGAGAAGGTCATGTTCGGCTGATTCAGACGTTATCCTCTCACTCAGCCACAGTTCTGGGAGCCTGGGGTGGGAGGACACAGACAGGGGCCTGGGGGAGCCCAGGGGATGCCCTTATAGGCAGGCCCTGGCCGCTGGCAGAACTGTGACAGGTCAATCCCAGGCCTAGCGCTAGAGCTCTGGGGACGCGGACGGCTCTGGGGAGGCAGGGTCTCCAGCCAGACTTGTGGTTTTACAAAGTTCCTCCTGACCCAGCCAGGCCTCTGTTCCCTCTGTCCCAGAGCCAGGGTCCCCGAGACTCTGCCTCGTGCAGCCTGGCCACGGGAGAGCAGGCCTGTGCCAGGGGAGATGAGTCGCATGGCAGCCGGGCAGCCGAGCGCGCCCAAGGAAGGAAGGCCTCCGTGACTCTGCCCGGTGCTGCAGCCCCCCTTCCCCTCCTGTGCCCCGGGGCCTCGGCGCCATCTGCCGTGACCCAGGACAACGGCAGCCCCGGGGAGGCGGCTCCATCTCGGGTCAGGATGCCAGATACATCTGTGGTACCGGCCGGCGAGGGAGCTGCCATCCAGACTGGGGGCGGGGCGGGGGCTTGTGCAGAACACAGACCCCCAGCCGCCAGCCTGGCCCTGTGGGGCGGAGGGAAGGCTGGGACTGGGACTGGGAAAGTGCTCGGGTCTGAGCTGACGCTTGGGGGCTGTCACCTCGTGCCAGCACCTGGCGCTGTGGAAAGCTGGCCGATCATGGGGAACGGAGCGCGGGGCGTGGAGGAGCAGGCGGGACGCTGGGCTGTGGCGGGGGCTGGGGGGGGGCTTGTGCCCTGGGTTTCCATCTGACTCTAACCTGTTCCCCGAGTTGTCTTTAATGAGCATGTACTGCATTTGCCGTGGAAAACACAAGCAGGAGTGCGTGTGGAAGGGAGTGGCGCGGAGAGGGGCGAGCTGGAGACCCGGCCTTGTGTCCGCCCGGGGCAGCAGCTCCCTATCTCCTGAGCCTCAGTTGCCCCTCTGTAACCTGGGGATCGGAAAAGCTCCACGCGTGGCTGGGAGTATTGAGTGAGCTCATTGCCCCTGCTTCCCTGCTGGGGCCCCGGGGGAGCCCCCGCCCCTTCTCTGGCTCAGACCCTGGCAGGGAAGGCTGGCAGGGGCTTTCAGGGCTGCCCTGGCAAAGCCCACTCTACAGATGGGGACACTGAGGCCCCGGGGCAGCTGCAGGGTCCCAGCCACGGGAGGGGGCGTGTGCGTGCCTGCTGTGGCTTTCGCTCCCTGTCTGCGCCTTGCTCAGTGTGAGGGAGGGGGCAGCAAGTCCCCATCTGTGTTTTCCAATAAAAGAAAATGAAAATTGAAGCGCATTAAAAATAGCTCAATTGGGATTCCGAGCGGGCTCCGAGGCCTGCTGTGGCAGCGCCACCCTGCCCGCCTCCCCCTCCCCAGCCTGGCACCGGCGCTGCTGCCGCCTGGAGTCATCTGAGGCAAACGTCACCTGGGGACGCAGGGGAGACGCCAGGGTGCAGGCGGCGTCCTCAGAGCACCGAGGGCCACCAGGGACCCCCAGTCCCAGCTCCCGGCTCTTGGGGTCCCACTGCGACGGGAGAGACAGGCTCCGAGCTGTGCGTCCCTGGGTGCCACCCCCCCCCCCCCATCCCCAGAGCCACAGCTGGAGCCTCCTGAGGGTGCCCTGGGACGCCTGTGGCTGGGAGGAGGACACAGTCTCCCTGGGCCTGCGTCCCCGTCTGCTCCACAGGACGTGATGGAGGCTGGGCGTGCTACAGGAGCGCCCTGTCCCAGCCGTGCGCCCGGGAAGCCCCGGAAGCCCCGGCTCCTCCCAAACCGTGGCGTCCAGGCTGGGAATGAGGAGGGTTTGGGAGGCCCCCGCGGCACGGGACCTCGGCCAGCCATTCGCTCCGGGCCTGGCCAGGGCAGGGACTTGCCATGGCCCTCTCAGGGCGGGGGGAAGCTGTGCGTGTGGAAGGGGGCGTCTGGCCGGGGTGCTGGCGCCCTGCCTCCCACATGGTCTCTCTTCCTCCTGCACCTGGGACCAGCTGCAGCGCCCACACTCAGGGAGGCAGACGTGATTCCTGCCTCGGGGTCTAGGGAGCACCCCAGATCCACACAGGTGGGCGTGGCCTGGGCCTGTGCGGGGGGAAGCCGGGCCCCACGCTGCTGGACAGCCTTGGGCAGGTCGCATCATTTCTCTGGGCCTCCGTTTCTTCATCTGTAGAATGGGACTGACTCTAGTTTCTGCTGCCCAGGACTTTGCGGGGATGAGATCTTGGGCAGGGCTTGTGACAAATGCTTAATCCACAGTAGCCCTGCGGGGTGCTGTCCCGTCCACTGAGAACACAGAGCGTTGCTGGGCCCAAGTGACTGGGTGCACAGGACCAGCCCCCAGCCAGGCCTGATGGGCACAGTGGGTAGAACACCAGAGGCCGGCGCCCGCACCCCACCCTCTCTCAGCAGAAGGCCTGGGGCCACGCGTTGGGGCAGTAGCAGGTGCACAGACACCACTTTCCCCCTTGAGCACGGCGTGTGGGACTCTGGCGGCTGCCCATCCCGGAGCTCCAAGTCTGGAGTGGGTGGGTTTCCCGGGCCTGAGCGGGTGTCTCTGGGGCCCCACCGCCCCGGGAGCTCCCCGGGGAGAATCCGTTTCCCAGCTCCCGAAGGCCGCCTGCGTTCCTGTGGCCATGGCCCTTCCTCCATCCTCACAGCGCTCTGCCCCGCCTCTGCTTCTGTCCTCACATCCGGGACTCTGGCCCTCCTGCCTCCCTCCCACGAGGCCACGTGGTGGCCCAGGTGGTCTCCCTGTGTCGGCACCTTCGCATCTCTCGAGTCAGATCCACCTGCAAAGTCCCTTTGCTATCGCTGGTCCGAGAGATTAGGACTTGGACAGCTCTGGGGCGGGTGGATGACAACATAATTCTGTCATCCATGGACGAGAAAGCTGGAGTCGGCCTCAGCGCTGACCAGAGGGGCCGGCTGATGGTGACAGTAACACAAGTGGGGGCTACGAGACAGCCGGGCAGTCATTTCTAAGCACTCATAGCAGCCAGGGGCTGGGCGGGTGCTCCCTGTGTATGACGTCATCGCTGTCCAAGCCACCTGCAAGGCAGGTGCTCACATGTCCGCTTCCCATAGGCCAGAAAGGGGAGGCAGGGGCTGCAGAGCAACCCCTGTGTGTGGGACAAAGCCCCTGGCGTCCACTCTCGGCCCCGCCCTCCTGCCCAGAGCGCCAGTGGCAGGCGCGGGGCTGTGGCCGGGCAGAGGCCCAGGGGTGCTCAGCGAGGGAGGCAGTGGGAATGGGAGGACGGGCAGGTTGGGGGCAGGGAGGGCTGTTGGGCCTCCATGGCAGTGGGGTGTGTATCCAGGTGGGGATGGGGAGAGGGGGACATAGTGGCCCCCACACTGTGTGGTCAGAACACGACCTTGGGCCAGACCTGTCCTGGGGTTTTTCTGTAGAACGGAACTCCTGCGGCCAGGCCTCAGGAGGCACCTGTGCCCTGAGACCTCTGAGCCCACGCCGGGGGCGTCACATACCAGGAGTTCAAGGCCCCTCTCTTCCCAGGGAGCTCTCTGCCTGTCCACGGGCTTTCAAGGACCTGACCTGTAGTCGGTGTGGCTCAGTTTGCCATCTTGTAACCATCTCCAGGTTGTCTGCCCCCCCCCCCCCAGGGCACTACCTTCCTGCAGCACCCTAGTAACCCCTCAACCCCAGCCTGTCCCCTCACAGCCTCTGTACCCCCAGAAGGCGCCACTCCTCAATCCTGGCCAGCTCCCCAGGGCAGGGACGCAGGGGACAGAGGCCAGGTGCGGGAGGAGGGACTCACAGGAGCACGCAGCCCCTCCCCGCTCGCTCCGAGGCACAGGAAGGCGTCCCTAGGAACTCCCTATTCCGGGCGTCCTCTGAAGGGGTCTTCCCGCCTCCCCGGAGAGCCCCGCTGCAGCCAGCGGGGAACGGGACAGATAATTGCAACGTGAAATGAGGCCGAGTGAGCGCTCCCCGCCAGGCCCGGCACGGGGACTCCCTGAGCGTTCATGGGAGGCAGCGGGGAGGAAACCCCAGATGGCTCCGAATCCCAGCACTGCCACCAGCTCCCTGGGGACCCCAGGCAAGTCACGGGGGCCTGGTACACAGTAAGCGTTCACAGTTGCACCCCTAGGTCCACAGTGCAGGGCTTTCGGATTAGGATTGGTACCCCATTCCAGTGCAGCTCCCCTGCCTCCCCTCCCCCTCCCTGCTAGTTTCCCTCGGAGCTGCCCTGGGCCCGGCAGCCTGGGCAGAAGCAGCACTGATGCTAAGTGGTTCTGGCTTCCCTCCGGTGAGGCTCGCTTGCGGGGCCTGGGGCTAAGAGCTTTGCATCCACACCTGTGAGTAAGGTATGGTTCACTGCCCCCATTTCCCGGGTGAAGTCACTGAGGCTGTGTGCATGGGGGAGGGGAGGCCACAGGCAGGGCTCGGGAGCCCTGTGGGCCTGAGGGGCCCAACCACCGCACACCCGAAAC
Source organism: Lepus europaeus (assembly GCF_033115175.1). Taxonomy (NCBI): domain Eukaryota; kingdom Metazoa; phylum Chordata; class Mammalia; order Lagomorpha; family Leporidae; genus Lepus; species Lepus europaeus. The sequence continues at coordinate 16,453,626 of NC_084831.1, forward strand.
CCACCAGTGAAGCGCCCGTCCCCCGCGGGCTGCCCGCCAGTGTGGCCGGATGCTTGAGGTTCCAGATCCAATTTCCCAATTAGAGCAGAAATTCCCGGCCTGGCTCCCAGCGCTAGTGAGTCTGACGGGGCGCCTGGGCTGCCGCCGCCCCCAGTACTAAATTCCCGGTGAGGAGGCACCCCAGTGTGGGGCCGGGGAGCCGGGGGCCGCTCAGGGCAGGGAGCAGGGCCTGGCTGTGGCCCGTGGGCCTGTGGCCTCCAGCTGAGTGGCATGGCTAGCAGCGTGGGAGGGTGGCTGTCGGGCTTGCTTTGAGGGGACGCAGGGCTGGGCCTGCTTGTGGCTTAGCCCAGGCCACCTGCTCGTCATCTGACACGGCCTCTCCTGTCCCTTGGTCGCCCTGGCCACCAGCTGCCTTCACATTCCACTTGGCAGCCCAGCGTTGTGGACCCCAAGCAAGCACAAGCGAGGGAAGCGCATGACAGTCATTCCAGAGCGGGAATTGGAGCCCCCAGAAGGGGCAGCGGACTCAAGCTGGGGAGGAGTGGGTGGTCAGGGAAGGCTTCCCGGAGGAGGACATGTCTGAGCTGAGTCTTCAAGGTAAACAGGAAACTTCCAGGTGAAGATGGTGGACACCCCGGGCAGCTCCAAGGAGGTAAAAAGAGCCCGGCCGGCTTGAGAACCTCCTCCCGCCCGCCTCTCCTAGGCCCTCGCCCTGGCGGTGCCCCCATTTCTCAGGCAGGGGCAGGACCCAGGGCCAAGGCTCAGCAGGGGGAAAGTGGGGCTCAGGGAGTGAGCAGACTGGCGTGGAGGGTGGTGCCGTGGGGCCCAGAGCCCGGGACCGGCCAGCCTGAGGCCTGCGATGGCGCCCAGGTGAGGGAGGGGACCCTCTCCAGCGTGGGCGTGGCATCGCCTCTGCCACCGGAAGCCAGCTCCGCTCCTGACACTGCACAGAGGCTGGGGGACCCGCAGCTGTGGGGCGGGGGGCAGAGGGGGGAGGCACCTCTCAGGGGAGGGGACTGCATCCTGCCCACTTCCCACCCCCGGGCATCGGCTTCCCCTACTGAGTCAGACCATGCCTGCTTCCGGTTCTCCTCCTGCCACTCTCCGATCTGGACGCCCACCCTTGCCGACCCCACCCCACGCCCGGCCATGTCATGGGCCCCCACCAGCTCACGCCGGAAGCTCCCCGGCCCAGCTCTTGGCCTGGCGTACCCTCTCGAAGTGTCGGGTGGGTAGGAAATGAGCAGGAGTTGATGGGGAAGCCAGGATGGGGCAACTGCTGAGCGGTGCCCCCGGGAAGCCCCTGCCCCCAGAACGCTCCCTCGCAGGTCCCAGCCGTGCCTGCTCAGCCACTGAGCTGCCTGGTGGGGGAGAGCGAGGCCTGGAAGTGCACCGAGCAGAGATGGAGTCCTGCGGGGGGGGCTGCCTGTGGAACGGATACAGTCACTCTCAGACTTGGGGTGGGACCAGCCGTGGCTTGGGGCAGCCCTCCATACCGCCCTGCTCCCGGGGCTGCGCCGCCTCCATCAGTCTCAAAGAGGCGTGAGACCAGCCCCTCCAGGGGTCTCAGCTCTCCTCGGGCCTGGCATCCGCTCTTCCCTTGCCGGGAGCACCGCCCCCCTACTTCCTCCTCTGCTCCCTTCTCAGTGTTTGGGGCCCAGGCCAGGTGTCACTCCTCTGGGTTACCTCTGACCCCTGGTTAGGTCCCTCTTCTGCCGGAGTCTCCCTTACAGGCTGTGGAACAGGGGATGGGGCGGGCTCGGGGGTCAAGTTCTCCACAGCCCCGGCCCCATCCGTGCCTAACGTGATGCGGAAGACAGATCTCCAGGCCCTGGGGGGCCCCTGGGGAACAGAAACCAGGTTCAGAGGCAGTAGGACGGGACCTGGGAACCTGGGGTGGCAGCCTGAGCAGGGCCAAGTCCAAGGCAGACCCTGAAGCTTAGAGAGTCCTCAGGAGTTGGGTGTGGGAGCCACGGATGGTTTAGCATTTGCTGCAAATCATTAAGTTTCTTGAGATCAGCCACAGTGTCTGTCTTATTTTCCAGTGTTTAGCATGAACCCGACACACAGTAGGTGTTGGACATATGCAGGCTGCCTGGATGGAAGGGGTGGGTAGCAGGTGTAATAGGGACGAAAGTGAGGGAGGTCAGTGGGGGGATGGGCAAGTGCGTGGGCAGGTGGGGCGGGGGAGGGAGGTTGGTTTGCTGGAAAGATGGATGGACGGACAGACAAACGCCGGAGGCGGGTGCTGGCCATACAGATGAATGGGTAAATGGGTGGTGGGTGACGGATGAATGGAGGCCGTGAGAGGATGGGGGCAGGAAGCATCCATTCATGCTGCTGGGCGGAGAGTTTCAATGGCGGTGTGGATACGAGTGGGCGAGTTGGGTCAGTGCACGGCTGGGTGGGGAGATGGACAGATGGACGGATAGGCGGATAGCTGTGTGGGTGGGCAGATGTCAGGTCGGTCTGGATGATGGGGAGCCCCGGGGGGGGGGCGGGGGGCCAGCAGCATTCCACGTGGCCCAATGCCTGCCACCCTGCCCAGAAGCCGAGGGGTGGTCTGGGTTCTAGAATTTGAGTTAATTGTCTTGCGCTGGGGGAAACCGGGGCCAATTAGGCAAATGGATGGAGGCACAGCAGGCCTGCTAATCGCCTCGGAGCTGACGGAGCCCCCTGCACCCACAGCGGCCTCGCCGTATTGATTTGTAATTCACACTCCACTCACACGCAGAAGGATTTGAGGTGACTCAGACCGATCAGCCTGCCTGCGGAGGATGGTTCAAGGCGGGCGACCGAGCGACCAAGCCGAGAGGTGTGAGAGAACCTGCCTCCCGCTCCCACGTGGGCTGCGCGGGGCCGGGCAGCTGGCCGCGGCTCCCCGAGGCTCCCTTGTCCCCACTGTGGGGAAGGCAAAGGCAGGGAGCAGCGAGGAGGGGCTGCGTAAGCAGGATCCCAGTCGTGTGGCCTGTGGCTGTGTGGCGGATGGGGTGCGGGGCAGGGGGGCTGGTGAGTGGATGCTGAATGGGACCAGCGAAGATTTCTCTCGCAGCGAGCCCCCAAAGTGAGGGTGCCTGGGACAGCGCCGGGCTTGGCACAAAGCCAGTGCTTACTTTTTTTTTGTTTCTTAGAGATTTATTGCTCTGATAGGCAGAGTGACAGAGAGGAAGCGAAGTCTTCCATCTACTTGTTCACTCCCCAAATGGCTGCAATAGCTGGGATTGGGCCAGGTCAGAGCCGGGAGCCAGGAACTTCCTCTGGGTCTCCCACGTTTGTGGCAGGGGCCCAAGCACTTGGGCCATCCTCTCTGCTGCCTTCTCAGGCGCGTGAGCAGGGCGCTGGATCGGAAGTAGAGAAGCCAGGATTCGAACCCATGCTCCAGTATGGGGTGCTGGTGTCGCAGGCTGTGGTTTAACCCCTGCACCACGACGCCAGTGCCCAGTGCTTGCAGTCACACAGCCAGCCCAGCGGCATTGGCTTAGGCATGCTGCGTCATGGCCCGTGACCTGAAACCTCCAGGGGGAGGTGTGGGTACTGTGCACGTGCTCCGTGGGAGGGGATTGCGGTGTCCACAGGAGGTCCTGGAACCAGTCCCCAGCGAGTAGCAAGGGTGACTGTACAGTGTACCAGGCCAGTGCCAAAGTTCCTGGAGAGAAACCCCAACACCCAGCCTGCCGGAGTAAGTGAGAAAGTGCGTTGGATGTCTGGGGAGAGCTGGGTTGGGGGCGGGGGGCGAGGTAGAGAAGCTCATGGCCGACACGGTCCAGGAGAGGGTCTGATGGGTCAAGTGAAGCCATGGGGAGGGTGACAAGTACGACAGCAGGATACACACAGGACCTGGGAGCCCAGCTGCAGGGCTCATCAGGGAAGGCTTCCCAGAGGAGGTGACGTTTGAGACTCATCTTGAGGGACGTATGTGTTTGCGTGTCCCCGGCAGGCCAGGCCTCAGTGCTGGCTACACAGTGGGGCTCTGGTGGGCAGAGGGGAGGTGTAAGGCTCTTAGCACCCACATGCAGGAGGCGCCAGCAGTGACCGCCTGCGCTCCGGCTCTGCCGCGCCCTGATCGGCCACTCACTCCCCAAGCTTTCTGGTGTCTCGTCTGTAACGCGACCCTGGTGACGGGTCCCCTGTCTGTGGGCCATGGCGGGACCTCGTGGGATGAGGTAGCACAGAGTTCTGCACGGTGCTGGGCTCCCACGGACACCGGTACTGCCGATCCGCAGACACGAGGGGTGTGCGTGTGCGGGTTCGCTTACGTGAAAGGGCCTCAAAAAGTAGAGATTCCGGGGCAGAGCCTGGCGTGTCGTGGGGACGGATCGCGGGCGGCAGGCCTGGCTGCAGTTTCTGACTCGCTGTGTGCCCTTGGTCAGGTCGCCTGGCCTCTATGGGCCTCAGTTCTCTTCCGTATGAAATGGGACCAGGGCCAGGAGTCCCGAGAACTGAAGGAGCTCCCCCTGTGTCCCCCTCCCCCTGTGTCTCCTCCTTCCCCCCCCCCCCCAGCAAGCCCTGGTGTTCATTTACCACCACCCCGCCCCCAGCAACCCCGGCCTGGACCCCCATCCATCATCCTGTCCTTTGCGGAGGTTAAGTGGGTCCCCAAGCAGCGGATCCCAGCGCTCCCGCAGCCCCGGCTGCACAATGCGGCCCGCTGTTAGCGCAGCCCGCTGGCCGCGAGGATTGGGTTTCAGCCGGGCCGGCGCTGGCGGGTCCCCAGGCCAGCAGCGGCGGGCGGGCGGGGGACAGGGTGGAGGAGCCGGCGGGCGGCGTGGTGGGCCCGGGCCTGAGAAAACACACGCCGCCCCGGGCGGGCCGCGGAGCCCGGCAGGAGCGTGTGCCGGGGCAGAAGGCTTTCCCATCAGCAGGGTCCCCGTCGTCCAGCCTGAGCCCCGAATCTGGGCTGCAGAAGCAGTGCGCTGGCCGTTCCTGCCTCGGAAGGTTGACGGGGCTGGTGTGGCCCCTCACTCGAGCCCCAGGCCCTCTTAGGCTCCCACCCTCATCTTGTCAGCAGGGGTCTCAAAGCCTTGTCAGGCTAACCTGGGTTTGACTCCCAGCCCGGTTTCTTTCTAGCTGTGTGACTTTGGGCAGGTCTTTGTGCCTCTCTGGACTCAGTCTCTTCATCTGTGCAATGGGTCCACAGGGCCAGCCGTACAGACTGTGCAGAATGTGTAGCTCAGGGCCTGGCCTGCCCACCCCTGTGCCCCTGGGAGATGGAAGCAGTGGCTTGGCCCCTTCCTCTTGGGTGGTACAGCCTGGTGGCTTCTGGGACAGAACCCGTGTGGGTACATCTTGCCCAGCCCCTTACTGGCCATGTGGGCTCCCAGATCCCACTGGACAGTGTCTGCAGAGCACCTGCCGAGTGTTAGCGATTTTCCCTGTGGGCCTGGTGTGGCCCCTCCTGGCACCCAACCCCTGCTGGGGTCCTGAGAGCAGCCTGTGAGGTCAGAGGGGGAGGAGTCTGTCCTCATTTTACAGGTGAGGGGGCGGGGCCTCAGGGAGGGGAGCCACTCGATGGAGCCTGGCAGTGGCCTTGAACGCTCTCTCCTCTTGGAACATCTAAGTTGGACCAAGGAAGGGTGGTCTGATGTCCCAGGCTGGGGATTCCCACTGGGCTTGGGTTCGAGGCGCCAGGAGCTGCTGGGAAGACTCCAGATGACTCCTGCTCAGGCCCCCACCAGGCCGATTTGCTGCCTGCTGGGGGCTGCTGGCCAGTTTGGGGGCAAAGACCACTCAACCACCTCCCCACCCAGCTGGCTCCCAGGCTGAGCCCCCAGCAGGGCTACTGTGGGGCCGAGAGTTCTCGAGACAGAGGCGTCCCTATCCCCATCAGGGATCCTCCGTCGCTCCCCTCAGCCTGTAGACAAGGTCCCAGCTCATGAGACCCCCCACATTCCCGCTCCTCCTGTGCTCCTTCCACGTGGGCCGCCCAGCCTGGAGCCCACGGCCAAGGCCGCTGTGCAGCTTCGCCATGGCCCAAGCCGCCCCGCGCCTGACATTTCATTCTGCCCGGCCCCCTCCCCGAGACACTGCAGGCTCCCAGCTTAGGGCTGACCCCTTCTTTGCCCGGGTTTCCCTGGCCTGCACCAGCTGTGTCCTGGGCCCTGCAGCACGTCCGCGCACCGGGCACTAGCCCGGTAGCTCCTGGGGGAAGGGCCTGCTGACCCCAGTGCCCAGCACGGGGCTTAGCGCACACTGGGTGGAGTAGATGTTCACCCGATGAGCCTAACTTAGTAACTGAACGCAGCCTGGGCAGGGCGACTGCCAGGGGCCGGCGATCAGGGGAACGTGGAGGGGCCACGTCTCCAGTGCCCCAGGGAGCGTAGCACCTGCCGCAGCAGAGATCGGGCTGGCTGGACGATGAGGCGGTGGCAGAGAGAGGCCGGGAGGTCACCGGCAGCCCGTTGGGCAGGGGCCTGGAGTACACGGTACAGGAGCTGGGGTCATCTCCTGCAGGCCTTCAACTTGGTTAAGATCCGATCAGACACAGGCGTGAGAAGCCCCAGGCGGCCACCGTGTGCAGCTTGGGTGCATCTACCATGAGCCCGGCCCCCTTGTCAGTGCTGGGGCCGCGGTGGTGATGAGGGCCCTGGCAGGCGTCAGAACAAGACGACTCACCTACGTGATGTCACTTTATCCTCACACAGACCCATTTGCGGACGTGGAAGCTCAGGCTCCAGGAGGGGCATTGGCTCCCTGGCAGTCACGTGGCTGAGAAGGCCGGAGCCCATGTTCTGGCCTGCATGGTCTCCACCCTGCCCCTCTGCTGCTGTCCCCCTCCCCCCCCCCCCCCCCCCGGCCTCGCGCAGGCCTAGACGGGGGCGAGAAAACGCACAGGCACATTAGCCCCCGTGATCTGCTCGTCCTGTGTCACCTGTTTTCTAAGGGGATGGTGTGGCATCTTAGAAATGATACAGATGAGGACACGGGTGTGGGTTCACATCCCAGCCCTGCCCGTGCGCCCCCCAACTTCTCGTAAGATGGCATTTCCAGTGCCCCAGCCACTGCTAGGCACACTGAAGGCGCTTCATGGAAGCCCCCTCTTCACACCTTTGGCGCTCTCATCTAACCGACGGTGGTGCAGACAGCCAGAGCTGCCCAGCGGTGGCCTGGGGAGCCGGGGGCAACGTCTAGCCGGCCTGCGAGCAGGGCCCCCTCCCGGCCCCCTCCCGTCGGCCCGATGCTAACGACTTCAGTGTGTCTTCCATTTGAGCTCAAATATTTCTGAAATGCACACTGCAGTTCCCACTCGCCGGAGGGCCGGCCGCCCCCGCAGCCTGTGCAACCGGGGCCTCTCGCTCGCTTGCTTGTGCGCCGGCTCCAGGCGGGAGAGGCGGTGCGGGCGCAGGCAGACCGCGCCCTCTCTCACCCTGAGGAGCGTGCTCGCGGGCTGGTGCCCCCGTTCCTGCTGTGGCCTGTGCGCCAAGAATCTCTGTGGCCTCCCCTTGCTCATCTCTTCACTGGGCTCGGGGTGGGGGGTGGTTTCTGGGAGCCCTGACCATGGGATGGGGCGGGCTGGAGAGGGAGATAGCAGCGGTGGCAACAGGAGGTGGGCAGGTGGGCACGGCCTCGGCTCCCTGCGTCAGCCCCTGGGCAGTGCCCTCAGCCACGCTCAGCGCCAGCTCCCCCCGCCCCCCGCCCGCGAGTGGCACTTCCTCCACGAAGCCATACCTGAACGTGGCCTTCCCTTCCTCTCCACCCACTCCCATTCCCATAGCTGACAACGCACCGCGCACAGCCCACGTGTCTTGTCACATCGCATGGTGATTAATTACCTGTGGACAGGGACGCCAGCTCCCCAGCAATGAGGGATTGGCACTGTCACAGCAGAGGCAGCTTGATGGAGCCCCGTGGCCCCCAAAGCGTGTTCGGCGGTTTGCGGACGAACATTTTTAATTATAAGAGCCTTGTGTTTATTTCCCTTCTTTTTATGGAAGGTGATATTGGTTTTCCATTTATAATGATTACTACCCCCCCCCCCAACTCTTTAAAATGTGCTTAAGAGAAAAGAGGCGGTTGGAGAAAAATAGTAAGTAGCAGGAATGGCTGACGTCATCCAGCATCATCCACGGGACAGGCCCGAGGCTGGCGGCCCTGACGGAGCAGGGCACTGGCTCCTGTTCCCGCTACTCTGCACCAGGCCCCTAGGACCCCATGCACTTCCCCTTCAGGGACACACATGGCCTCTGAGGAGGCCAGGCAGTTACTACCCCGGCCAGCTGTGGGTGCTGGGCCATCTCGAAACCCCCGTGACTGAAGAGCTATAGGGTGCCGAGTTCAGGAGGACTTCCAAGAGGAGGTGATCCGAGTTGAGACGTCACAGCTAGGGAGCATGAGGGGCAGGCGTAGCAGGTGTGGAGGGGCGAAGGTTCGAGAGGGAGAGCACCGCACAGTCGTGGCTGCCCGAGCACAGCTGGGAAGAGACGACATGAGTGGCCCTGGGCAAGTTCCTGAGCCCCTGCTGGCCGGTGACATAGGACAGTGTCAGGTACCTCTTGGCATTACTGGGAGAATTTTGCAGGTTTCTGGCCCTCACTGGGGCCTCCGTGGAAATGAGTCCCCTCGCTCCGTGGAATCTTGGGATTACAGGGGAGGCGTCTGGGCTGTTGTGCTGGTGGGGGAGCTGGGCCCACCTGGGTTCCCGAGGCGAGAGCTGGTTGCCCCAGATTCCCCAGGGAATTGAGTCGGACGGTTGCACTCGGTTTGAGAAGAACAAAGGGGAGCTCGGGGCATCCCAGGAAAGCAGCGTGGGTCGGGCTGGGAAGGGCTCCTTGGAGGCGGCGGCCGTCGGGAGAGAGGGGCTGATGTTTCTCAGATGCTGGGCAGCGTGGTCTGGGCGTGGGAAAGGAGCGGGCCGAGCCCCCGCCTTCACATCAGGGGCCCCATGGGTGCAGGTGCCAGGGTCAGCGGGTGTGTGTGTGTGTGTGCCGCGCTCCATCTAAAAATAGCTGCCACTTCCTGGGGGGTCTCCTTGGTGCTGGGCTCCAAGCTAAACTCCTCCCGGCTCACTGGGTCCTCACGTCCACACTGGGAAGGTATCTGGGCCATTTCTTGCTGAGGAGACGGCCCAAGGGTGCACGGCCAGGCGGGGGAAGAACGAACCTGTGTTAGAATGCAGCTCTCGCTGGCCTCCGGGCCCGGAGTGCGTGTGCTGCTCCCCGGCCCTGCGTGCACAGGTGGAGGGAGGCAGGGCAGAATCAGACCGCAAAGGGCCAGGGGAGGGGGAAGCGGCCCCAGCCCAGACTCCCCAGGCCAGGGCCGGGACTGGCAGGGAGAAGGAAGCAGGGGAGCTGCCGCCCTCCGCTGCCTCTCGTGCCCGTTTACCCTCACTGGCTGTGAGCCTGCAGCCTGCGTCATCCGGGCCTTCGAGCCCCTGCCCTGGCGGCTTCCCACCCAGCATGGGCCAGGTAGAAGGAGAGGGGCGTGGTGGAGCCCCTGGGTGAGAGCCCAGTGTTTGAGCCCCTGCTTTCCCGTGTGACTTCTGACAGATCCCTGTTCCCTTCTGGGTCCACGTTTGCATCCGAACAACGAGGAGGTCAGTTCCCAGCCCCTCCCACCTGGGCCACACAGAACCCTCAAGTGCGTGTCCTCTGGGTCACCCAGGAATCCAGCCAAGGGGTGGGGCTCGCCTCCCCCCACCCCGACCCCACTCCTCTGCCTCGGTCCACACCGCTCCCTCCCGGCAGCTGCTCCTCCGGCCCGGCCGAGAGCCCAGCTTGGCGAGGCCGATGAGGCCGATGAGAGAAAACAGGTTAAAAGTTCAGCCCTTGTTCTCTCCAGGAAGAAAAATCTGTAGCATTCCGAGTGTGAAAAGGAGCCCTTTTTTGCAGCTCCAAAGCATCATAATAGAACTTCGCTTCAATTTGTCATCAAAAAGATGCCCTTGGCACTGGCTCCACCGTCCCTGGCATCCCCCCCCCTCCCCCACGCCGGCCCCAGCGCCAAGAGACCCAGTGACCACAAACACAAGCCACAGGCGGTCTCAGGGACACTTCTGCATCCTCTCTTGTCAGCTCTCCCGTCTGGCTGAGGTCATCTCTGGGCAAATGCTTCCTCCCCTCCCCACGCTACACCCCCACCACCGCCCTGCCTGTCATGCCCTCGTTACCTCCCGTTTGAACCTTCTCACTGGCCTGGACACTGGCACCCTGCCCCCAGTCTCTTGGCACCAGTTTCTCCTGCTCAGGCCATCAAATTAATTGTTCTAAATGCCCAGAAGTGGATGGGGCAGGAGGCTGGACACCTGCCCCGCCACCAACTCCTCTGTGATCTCTAGCAAATCTCTTTCCTTCCCTGTGCCCCAGCTGCCCTATCTCCAGACAGGGGCAGGTGGCTGCAACACAGATGGTGGGCATTCATGTGGGCCAGGGACTCTGCTGTGAGAAACCCTGGGTGGCCACAAGTGCAAGGATTGATTGGTGATGCCTGCCTTGGGAGCAGAGTGGAGAGCAGCTCTCTCATCTGCTAGCTGGACTGAACAGTGTGCCCGTCCTGCTGGGACCTGCTAGGTTCGGCGCGCACCTCATCTCCCCTGGCAGACTGAATTGCTCCACAGGGGGTCATGCTGCTCCCCACTTCCTGTCCCAGGGCACCCAGCACAGTGCCTGGCACATCGCGAGTGTCAGCTAGCCAGATGGCTGAGGGGACAGTTTCAGTCCACTCAACTCAGAAATTATTCTGAGGGTCCTCCGTTGTGGTGCAGCGGGCTAAGCTGCCACGTGGGACTCCCACGTCCCAGATTGGAATGCCGCTTGATTCTTGGCCGCTCTGCTTCTGACCCAGCTCCCTGCTAATGTGTCTGGGAAAGCAGCAGCAGATGGCCCAAGCGCTGGGCCCCTGCCATCCATGTGGGAGACCCAGAGGGAGTTCCTGGCTCCTGGCTTCAGTATGGCCCTGCCCCAGCCACTGTGGGCCTGAGCTGAACTTGGGTGGGTGGGTGTGGGCTCTCTTGGGCTCTGTGTGCCTCCTACCCTCTGACTGCTGGTTCTGGAGCTGGCCTGAGTCTCCTAACCCCTCTGCTGGTGCCTGCCATCCACAGCCCGGCACCCTGGGCACATCCTAGGCACAGAGTTGGCAGAGCCCTGGGGAAGGCCTCCAGGGGATGGGGACACCAGGAGGACTACAGGTTCTAGGAGGAGGGAGGGTGCCCTGACAGGCTGTGAGGGCCAGGCAGGTGAGGTGTGGCTGGCGCCAAAGCTCACCCACGTTCCAGGTTTTTAGAAGTTGATGCCAGCTAAACAGTGAACGGATATACAAAGTGTGATGTACACAATTTTTTGAAGATTTGTTTTATTTATTTGAAAGTATTAGAGCTGGGCCAGGCCAAAGCCGGGAGCCAGGAACTCCATCCTGGTCTCCCACATGGATGGCAGGGGCCCAAGCGCATGGGCCATCGTCTGCTGCTGTCCCAGATGCATTAGCAGGGAGCTGGATCAGAAGTGGAGCAGCCAGGACTCCAGCCAGTGCTCATATGTGATGGTGGCATGGCAGGCAGCGGCTTAACCTGCTGCACCACAACGCCGGCCCCTGATGTAAAATTTTGAGTGGTAGTGTACCCTTTGACACCCATGAAGGAGACCCCAGGTTAGGACCCTGACTCTACGGAAGAGGAGGGAAAGGCCAGTACCTAGGTTAGCTGGAGGTGATTGGCTGGGAGGGTGGGACTTGATCGTAGGTGGAGGAGCTGCAGTTGGGCCTACAGGGGTGGAACCTAATAGAACCAAATGATTGGCTGGGACGTGAGAGTAGGTGGGGTTAGGGGGTGGAGAGGCGGAGTCTAGAAGGATAGCCTGCTGTCTGGGGCAATGGAAGGGAAAAGGATGCAAAAGGGAGGGATCTCAGGGCTGCTGCAGAGTGATTGACAGCAGCTGGTAGGTGGGCCGGCCCATGACTCTTGGCTCTTCCCCACAGAAACCCTGATGGACTCCACCACAGCGACGGCTGAGCTGGGATGGATGGTGCACCCTCCGTCAGGGGTGAGTCGGGGCCTCCCAAACCCCACTTGGTTCCCCCCAAGATGTGTCAGGCTCCGCTGAGGGCCTGATCGCCCCCTCCAACTCCAGCCCCTTCCCCACGGCTTGGGGCCCAACTCAGCTGAGCCAGACCCCTCACTGCCCACCACCCCCAAGTCCTCTGCCTTTGCTAGGCACCAGTTGCCATGACAACATGCAAGGATGCCCACGAGATCCCCAGGCTGTACCCACACTCCGCCCATTTTATACATGGGGAAGCTGAGGCTGCTCAAGGCCCTGTAGCTAGGTGATGGGGCTCAGGCTGTATCCAGGGCTGGGACCCCGCCCCGGGTCCCTAACACCACGCTCCCCCTCCCTGGGCTCCTCCTGTCTCCTACGCTGGGGCCTGTGCTCCCCTGACCGTGAACTTCCCCAGAGCAAGGCTGGGTGTGGCCTGAGATTCCTCTTCCTCCAGCCACAGCCAGCTCACCGGTCTCTCCGAGCTCCCTCTAGTTTCCTCATCCATAAATGGGCGCGATGAGGCCTTCCTGCCAGGACCGCTGGGCGGTCTTCTGCCAGGTGAGCGATGCGCTGCTGCCCAGTATAGAGCACCGCTGATCGTAATCGCGCCGAGGCCGTCGCCTCTGCGCCATCATTCACTCCCGCTGCTCTCTGTGAGCTGTAGACTCCGCCACTCGCCCTGCCCTTCCCCCCACCCCAGCTCCTCCATCCCCCAGGACTCAGCTGCTGCCCCAGGGCGCTGCAATCGCTCACCCCCCCCCCACTTCTCCCCCAGGCCTGCGCTCTCAATAGGCAGGGCCCCAGGGTCAGGCCTCTTTCTGTGGCTCTTTCTTGTCACCAATTTTCCATCTGTGAAGGCGGCAGGGCCCGCAGCCCCACCCTGCCAGTAATGAGGCCAGGCTGGGCTGCAGGGCCCCCGGACGCAATTATTTGGGGTGTTTAGGCTGCAGGGCCTCCGCATGTTAATTAGAGAGAGGGGAGAAAGGCAAAGTGCTCTAATTAAGTGCTCTAATTAAGTTCTGAAGAAGAGCAGTGGTTGTAACAAGGGGCTGACTTTGTCACATGGTGCCACCAAAAAAAAAAAAAAAATTTAATGTAGGGAGCTTTGGAGTCGCCATTGCGGTAGAGATGGGGCCTGCAGGCTCCAGCCGGCTCCCCACGCGCCTGACCCTCCTCGGGCTGGTGGCCCTCACTCTACGCCATGCCTGCTCGGCTCTGAGAATCTGAGCAGTAGCACACAGCGCGGCCACTTTAGGGGGACCCTGCTCCATCACCTGCCCCCAGAGTCACATTAGGCAGTTGGGGAAATAGAAGCCCAGAGACAGGAAGTGACTTGCCCAAGGTCACACATATTGTGAGCAGAGCTGGGGTTAGAACCCAGGGCTCCTGGGGCGCAGCTGTGTCCTTGTGTTCCAGGCAGCGCGGGCGAGCACACGGAATGGTCTGGGTTTGCCTGATCTGGGCCTGTGTCCTCGCCTGTTTGCCCTCTACTCCCTCAGTGGTAGAATCAACCACGCACGAGTGATTGTCAAAGGCGATAGTGTCAGGGCACCCAGCCCCGGGCCCGGCGTCGGCGGGGAGGGGGCGTTCTGCTGTCACCCCCAGGCGAAAGCAGCCCAACAGCATGGGGCCCCCACCCCAGAGGAGGACAGGATAGATGGTGCCCCCTGCAAGCTCTTTGCCTCTGGGGAGAGCGGACCGGGCGGGCTGGGTACGCCGAGGGCCAGGGAAGAGTGGGTGAATACAGGATCCCAGGCAGCCGGAGAGGGGCTGGAGGTGGGCAGAGTGGGAACCAAGGCCTAGCCCCAGGGGTCTTTGAGGAGTCTCGGGGGCCCCGGGCCCTTGTAACATTCCTCACCCGGCCTAGCACCGCAGTGCTGACCTGAAAGCCCAGAGCAGAGCTGCTCCATGGGGAGGGCCCTGTCTTCCCCAGCATCCGGGGAGTTCGGGGGGGCTGGTAGGGGTGGGGACTGATTTCCCCCGTCAGACTGGGAGTCCTGAAGCCCAGGGCTGTGTCTCCCTGCTCGCTCAGGGAGCTCCCACAGGACGGAAGTCCGGTCCCCTCACCACGCTGGCAGCCCCCGAGCCCGGAGCTGTGCCCGCTTCCGTCAGACGGCGCTCCCCACGGGCAGCACCCCCACTACTGTCCCTTTCGGGTGGGCACTTCTGCTTTATCAGGTTAGCGGACCCCTGACAGTGAGGGCCACGGCTCCCACGCGGGCCAGGAGCAACTCCAAGGGCAAGCCGTGTGCCTTTCCCACCAGATTGGCGTGTCCCCCTTAGAGGCTGGGAATTCCCCAGGGCCATGTCTCCCCTCTCAGACAGCCTGGGAGTTTCTGATACCTCCGCCATCAGCCCGGAGGATTCCAGGAGGAGGTGGACTTGGGCGCTGACCGGGGGCGGAGCCGCTTCCTCCCCGACCTGACCAGCATTTCGCCCGCAGTGGGAAGAAGTGAGCGGCTACGACGAGAACATGAACACCATCCGCACCTACCAGGTGTGCAACGTGTTTGAGTCGAGCCAGAACAACTGGCTGCGGACCAAGTTCATCCGGCGCCGCGGCGCCCACCGTATCCACGTGGAGATGAAGTTCTCGGTGCGTGACTGCAGCAGCATCCCCAGCGTGCCCGGCTCCTGCAAGGAGACCTTCAACCTCTACTACTACGAGGCCGACTTCGACTCGGCCACCAAGACCTTCCCCAACTGGATGGAGAACCCGTGGGTGAAGGTGGACACCATTGCCGCCGACGAGAGCTTCTCGCAGGTGGACCTGGGCGGCCGGGTCATGAAAATCAACACGGAGGTGCGGAGCTTCGGGCCCGTGTCCCGCGCTGGCTTCTACCTGGCCTTCCAGGACTACGGCGGCTGCATGTCCCTCATCGCCGTGCGCGTCTTCTACCGCAAGTGCCCCCGTGTCATCCAGAACGGCGCCGTCTTCCAGGAGACACTGTCGGGGGCCGAGAGCACGTCCCTGGTGGCCGCCCGGGGCAGCTGCATTGCCAACGCCGAGGAGGTGGACGTGCCCATCAAGCTGTACTGTAACGGGGACGGCGAGTGGCTGGTGCCCATCGGACGCTGCATGTGCAAGGCGGGCTTCGAGGCCGTGGAGAACGGCACCGTCTGCCGAGGTAAGGGCCGCGGCGGGGCACGTGCCCCTGTGAGCGCGGGACGTCGCTACCGCTGCAGACGCGGGCCTGGCAGCCGAGGGCCCAGGCGGGCCAGGGCCTGGAGCTGACCGTGGGGCCCCCGCGGCCAGGGTGTCCAAGCCCTCTCTTTGTAGGGGTGTGGGGAACACTTCCAGCACATTGATCTATGCACGCGTGCGCGCACACATACACACACACACACACGCACGCACACGACAGGTGCGACACCAGATGATCGAATCGGTTGGTGTGAGGATACAGCTTTCTCGTTGTCGTTATTTCATGATTATTTATGACGGCAATGGTGAGGTTTTCTAAGGAGACGAGCTAGAATAGATCGCCCTGCTGTGTGAATGACTTAACATGCACGGAGCTTTTACTCCGTGACCAGAACAAGCCAGGCTGTGCGGAAGTGACCCGACAGGAAGCGCTTTCGCCTCACCCCATGCCACCTGCCCGGCATGGCCCAGGTTGAGGCTCCTCCCTCCGGGAACCCAGGAGCTGGGAGGCTGCTGTGGGCAGGGCAGAGGGGCGGGGAGAGGGTGGCAGGTGAAATTCATACCTGTGGCGGCCCACATGGTCCACCTGTACACACGCCGGGGGGGCGGGGCGGGTCACGTGGTCACTGCCTATTCAGAGAAGGGCGTGTGCATGTTCCCTTGAGCCGGGCTCCAGGGCTGCCACGGGGACTGTGCTGAGCGCTTCTGTGAATGAACTCATTTAGCCCTCACGGAGCCCTTGAGGGAAAGAACTGTTTTACATGGAAGAAAAAAATGAGGCTCAGAGAATCCCTGCAGAGAGAACGGGGAAGATCTGGCTTCTTACCCAGGCCAGAGTTCGCGGGAGGGAAATATAGCACCGGTCTTGGTGACTCTGGCAAAGACTCGGGCAGGGAGTTTGCAAGCATAAGGAGTTTGGAGAGGCACGAGGCAGTGGTGGGAAGGCTGTGACGGCACGGGCAGAGCTGGGTTCAAATCACAGCCTTGCTGGGGGAAGCCCAGGGACGCTGGCCAAGGGCAAGGCCCACCTGCGTAGGGCGGCTATGAGCAGTTGAGAGCGTTATCGGGGTTCTCAGCACACAGGAAGTGCTTGCTAGAAGCCAACTATGCAAAGCCCACTTGCGGCAGGTGCCTGCCTATGAGCTGGGCTGGCAGGGGTGTAGGGGATTAGGAGCCTCCTGGTGTGCCCCAGGTGTGTCCCAGGGTGCCTCCAATGCCGACCCTATCCCACTGGTAGCAGGGAGTCCATGGAAGTTTAGCCTGGGGATGGTTGCCATGAGGCTCCCCTGCGGCTCCAGCCTCCTGCCCTGTGTGGCTGTGGGAGGATGGGGGAGGGGAGCCGGGCCCTTCCTCCACAGTGCTGGGGTGCTGGTGAGCAAGGGGTGTGGCCAGTGAAGCAGACCTCTGTGAAGACTGGCTGGAGAGTGGGGAAGGGGAGGAGCCTGCAGGGGATTCCATCTGCAGGGAGGTGAAGGTTCTAGAAAAGAAATGGGGAATCTGGGAGAAAAGGCTGCTCCCTTGGGGAAGGTAACAAATTTGGTTGTAAATCCGTGAATGTGGATGTTCACAGCCTTGGAAAACGGCAGGGGTGGGGGCAGAATGCGCCAATGGGAACCCGTGCTTCATTGTTGATCCCTTAGTCACTCACCAAACTATTACCGACTTACGCTGGGCATCAGGTAGCGGGGGAGACATACCTGTGAATGAACAAAGCCCATGACGCATTAGCCTTGTTTGAATAGAAACTGCTGGGGCTGTGGTGGGCCCAGAAAATGGCAGAAGACTCCACCAAGGAGGCGGCATTGGCCCTGAGTCTGGGGGGTGCTGGGGGCTGTTGAATTGGTTCCAGGACTTCTGAGGGGCGGGTCTGCATGAATCAAGACCAGGGGACATGAGTTGACTTGACGTGGCTCTGGCTAGGGGCTTAGGAAGGACCCAGGAAGAACTGTTGCTGGAGGGGGGCTCGGAGAAGGGGGTGCACTGGGCACCTCCTGCTGCACATGTTACCCTGAAACACGGCCCACAGTCACTATCGCCGAGATTCTGAGCAACCCGGGGGTGGCTGAGACGGGGTTTCCAGCTAGGAGCCTCCCATGAGTGTGCAGCTAGGGGCTGCAGCACACCTGCGGGCTCGGCTCGCCCACGCTCCCTCGCGTCTGTCATTCTTGGCAGGCGTCTCACACTTGCAGTGAGCCCAGAGAGCGTCAGAGGCACCCAGGACAGAGCCACAATCCGTGTCACTTCGGCCGTGTGTCCTCCCTTACAAAGCAAGATGGCAAATTCAGCCCCTACTCCAAGGAAAGCCATGACCCAGGTGTGAGCCGCTGGGGCCATCTTGGAGGTCACCTGTCATGGGCAGCATCTCGGCCTCAGGGAGTGCGGGTGCCAGGTGACGCAGGAGCAGCAGGTGCCCATGCAGCTCCGTCCCACGGCCCTCTCCTCCTCCGGCCCCGGGGTGAATGGGGACCAGACCGGGAGTGATTAATGAGCTCCAGGAGCCCAGAAGGGCTCCAGCTGCTGCTGTGGCCTGTGCGGCAGCCACCCAGATGTGAGGCTGCCCCAGCCCGAGTGCCTGACGGACCAGGCCGTGGGGGAGCGGTGGCTGCAGCTCGCGCCAGAATGGCGGCCGAGCACTTTCTCGTCGTCCAGCTCGGGGATTCTCGGCCTTCGCCATGGATCAGAATCACCCAGCAGGACGGTGAAGATGCCGGCTCGTGGGTCTGGCTCAAACCTCTTCCCCAGGGCTAGTGGTGTGGCCCCGGGAGGGTCCCCAGAGCCAGCACTTGCCACTGGCAGCCTGATGGTTCTCTAAGAGGCCATCAAACACAGGGAGTGACAGCACACCCTCGGCTGGACAAGGGGGTGCCCACGAGCCCATCCCCCGCCCCGCCGCAAACCAGGGAGCACCGTTAGCATAGTCTCTAGGAGGCTGTAGTTTAAAGGGTCCATTGAACACTGGAACAGTTGGATGGGGGAAAGGTCCTTGCTTTGCTAAGATAAATTAGAGCACTAAGGCTGGAGCCAGAAGGCAGGTGGGGAGTGGCCGCCATCCCAGGTGGGCAGTTGAGGCTAAGAGGGGGCTGATTCCTCATTCGGCGAGTGGCGGACAAGACTAGGGGCAACACCAATTTCCTCTGGTGCCCACTGTGTGCAGGGCACAGTGGGACGGGGGGAGTCTGGAGACACCAATAATTGAGTACTTTTTGTATGCCATTTGGCTCTCTCTCTCTCTTTTTTTTTTTTAAAGACTTTATTTATTTGAAAGGCAGAGTTACAGAGAGAGAGAGAGAGATAGGGAAAGACAGAGAGAAATCTTCTATCCACTGTTTTACTCCCTGACAAGGCTGCAACAGCCAGGGCTGGACCAGGCTGAAGCCAGGAGCTTCTTCCCGGTCTCTCATGTGGGTGGCACTTGGGCCATCTTCCACTGCTTTCCCAGGTGCATTAGCAGGGAGCTGGGTTGGAAGTGGAGCAGCCAGGACTCAAACTGATGCCCATATGGGATGCCGGCGCTGCAGGCAGTGGCTTAACCGACTGCACCACCACACCAGCCCCCATTTAGCTCTCTAATAAGCAAGTATTGAGCACCTATGCCATTTAGCTAATAAGCACATATTGAGTACATTTACGGGGAAAATGGCAATGAAGATCACCTTGGTTCCTGTTTCACGTAGTTGAGGAATTTCCATGTGGACAAGGCAGTGAGCAAAGCAAGCTTTGCTGAAGTCAGAAACCTCCTGCCAGGGCAGTCAGGAGGGGGCTCCAAGACAGAAGACCCCAGAAGCTGGTGGGAGTGGAGTCTTCTAAGCACAATTCCTGGAAGGATCCAAGGGCCGGGAAAACCCAGCAGAAGGCCAGAATCCTATTTTGCCTGCTCTGGATAAAACAAAAAGCCTTCCAAAGGCTGGGTTGGGTAACTTCTTCTTTCTATTCTCATGGCAAAACTAGGAACTCAGGAGGGTGGAATCAGCACTTTTGTCTTGCTAAAGGCAGCTTCTGGGGGGGAAAAGCACATATTTTGTACACCTTTTCTCCTTCTAACAGGGACCCGGCCTATCAGCCTCTGTAACTCGCTGTACTACCACTGTGTACCAGCAGCTCTCCTGCAGGCCTGGGAGCCTGGCACACGCTGGGTGCCGGGGATGGCAGAAGTGAGCAACACAAACACATCTGTTGCCCTCCCGGAGTTTTTAGTCATGATGAACGGATGGGAGGAAAGAAACTCAGTATGGACTGTGATGGGTAGAAGGGGAGAAAATAATAAAAATCAGGAAAGTGCTCGGAGAAGGTGCCATCTGAGCTGAGCCTGCTGCCCCAGCAGGGGGGGAGGGGGGCAAGGGCGTGTTCCCAGGCTAGGGCCCCCAAGAAAGCTGAAGACTCAGGGTTTGGCCTCAAGTGGCTCTGGGCTGGGCCGGGGACGCACATGCTGGGGACAAGGCAGAGCATGGTCCTGCCGAATGAGGGCCGTCAAGGCTTGCTGGGAACACCGGGGAGAAGGCGTCTCCTCTGACCTGGGTCCCCAGTGGCTTTCCCCGTGCCTGCCTGGGGCCCTCCTGGCCTGGAGGCTTTGGGTGGAATGAGGCCCTCGACTCAGGGAGGACTTGGTGGTGGGGGAGGGTGGGAGGAGGCGGGAACTGTGTGGACCAGGCCTGAGGTGTGACAGCACGGGACACTGGGCAGATGGCAGGGGCTCTGCTGGGTGAAGGGGATAGGGCCCTGCTCTCACTGTTTGCCTGGTGCCTGATGCCAGCCTACAGTGGCCACACGGCTGCCACTGGCCGTCTCCTGGTCCCCCCCTCCCCAACCCCACCCTCAGGATCACAGATTCTGCTGGGGCTCCCTGCAGCAGGTACGCTGGAGGGGGCAAGGGATGCCCCGGGGCCCTGAGTGGGTGTCTCTGGCCCCTCCCGGCCCCTCCCAGGTTAGACTGTAAGTGTGGCCCACCTCCACTTCGCCAAGTGGGTCTGCCTGTGTCCCCATTTCCCTTGGTCTTTCCCGGGCTCGGCCTCAGCAGGAGCCTGCCCGCCCTTGGAGGCCCTGCCTGCCTCTCTCCGCGGCTATAATGCATCCAGAGGCAGCTCCGCGGGCAGTGTGATGGCTGCGATGCTATCCGGGTGGAACGGGAGTTTTAATATTTAGCTTGGATGGGGAGAGGGGCCGCGTGCCAGCTCGGGGCGGCTGCACACGTGTATGCTCGCCGACTCCGGCTTGCTCTTCCCGGCTTGCTCCTCCCGGCTCCCAGCTGCTGGCCTGCTCCTCCAGCCTGGTCCTCTTCTCCACCTGCCCCGCCCTGCCTTGCAGCCCCCAGCCCTGCTCTCTCCTCCACCATGGCCTCTCCTTGACCTTGGCTTCTCCTAAGCTGTGTGACCTTGGGCAAGCACTTGACCTTCCCACAACCTCTGTCCAGAGTAACTGAGAAAGATGTTAGGGAAAAAAAGAATTGGGAGTTTTCTGGGACACTGCCTTTGCCTATGAATGGCCCCCCATGTGGCTTTTTTTTAAAAGGTTTGTTTATTTAATTATTTTGAAAGAGTTACAGAGTGACAGAGAGACAGAGAGATCTTCCATCCACTGGTTCACTCCTCAGATGGCCACAACGGCCAGGGCTGGGCCAGGCCAAAGCCAGGAGCCAGGAGCTTCATCTGGGTCTCCCACATGGGTACAGGGGCCCAGGTACTTGCTGCTTTCCCAGGCCATTGGCAGAGATCTGAATCGAAAGTGGAGCAGCCGGGACTCAAACCTGCGTCCCCATGGGATGTGGGTGTCACAGGCCTCCGCTGTACCTGCTATGCCACAACTTCGGCCCTGCCCCCATGAGCTTTTTAAATTTCAAAATAACTTCTTACACAGAAGCAATGTGGGTTGTTTGTAGAATCTTTGGAATGACTGATAAGTAAAAAGGAGAAAATTAAAGTCACCCACAGAGAGCCGCTGGGAGTGGACCGGCCTCTTCCAGGTGTACCGATGAATATTTATACCTATTGATTTTTTTTATGCTAAAGATGAGTGAGGACGTTGAGCTCGCTGACCGCCCCCCCCCCCCCCCACCATTGTCCTGGGCTGTGTTGGAGCTGCAGCCTTACTGGCGAGGCTCTTAGCACCCTGGGGGAAATGCCCCCTCTTTTTCTTTTTAGTTTATTATTTTCTTAAAGATTTATTTTATTTATTTGAAAGAATTACAGAGAGAGAGGGAGAGACAGAGAGAGAGAACGAGGTCTTCCATCTGCTGGTTCACTCCCCAAATGGCTGCAACAGCCAGAGCTGGGCCAGGCCAAAGCCAGGAGCCAGGGGCTTCCTCCAGGTCCACAGGTGCAGGGGCCCAAGGACTTGAACCATCCTCCACTGCTTTCCCAGGCACATTAGCAGGAAGCTGGATCAGAAGTGGAGCAGCCAGGACTCGAACCAGCGCCCATACGGGATGCGGGCACTGTAGGCGGTGGGCGGCTTTACCCGCTACGCCACAGCTCCGGCCCCCAATGCCCACTCCCCTTGCCATCCCTCTGCGGATCCGTGGGGAGGCTCCCTGCTGTGTGTCACCGTGCCCAGCGAATGCCGGGGTGAGCGCTGTTGCTCCTGTTTCCCGGCCACTCGCTGTGCTGCCGCTGTTTGCGGAGGCTGCACTTCCAGGCCACGAGCTGTGGGGTCCGCAGAGAGGCTCTTTTTCTGGGGCTCTGGTTTCGCGTTGCCAGATCACCCCCAGGAAGGCTGGGCTGTGCCGGCCTCCTGGCCGCAGCCCGTGAGAGCGCCTGATTTCCCGTGTGCTCGCCAGCCAGGGACATGACGCCCGCGGCTCAGTTTTCTGCTTTACTCCCAGAATCCCATGCTTCCCCAGCCCAGGGAGGGAAGGGGCCAGAGGCCAGAGGTCCTCTCTGGGCCCTCAGGGTTGGATGCTGGGCCACCCTCGAGGTGGTCTCCTCCCCACAGAGGCTGCACCAGGGGCCCAGATGTGTCTGGGGAAGCGTGCGGGGGTGGGGTGCGCTCAGGCCGGGATGAGGAAAAGGAGAGAGGCGGCCAGCTGGCAGGGCCTGTGCCGCTGGGGAAGGCGTGAGGTTGGAATGCTAAGTGGGAGGGAGGCCCAGACCACCCCCCCCCCCAAAAAAAAAAAAAAGTTGAGTTTCTCTTCAAGGGCAGGGCGGAGACTCGCTGGGGAGGCAGCGGCTGCTGCAGGGGCCCTGCACCCCCAGACGGAGGCCGGGCTTGGACCACACAGGCCAGCCCTCTAGGATGGGGACTCCGGCCAGCATGCTCACGCCGAGTCTGTGCCCTTGAACCCTGGACGAGAGTCACACAGCTCCTGCACTGCTCCTTTCCTGTGCACCCATTGGTCCGTCCGTCCGTCCGTCCATTGTGCGACGTGCGCTGGGCGTCACATCTGATCTCTCTGCTCCCTGGAGGGTTCTGCGACGCCTTCGGAGACGCCCAGAGGGCGCCCACACTGAGTGCGGCCGTGTGCCAGGCAGCGGGGCCCTCTGAAAGCTCAGTCGTGCCCCCAGAGGCTCGCCTCAAGGACCACCCAGTCTGGAGACGTTGCCAGGGGTGTCCGTGGACAGGGAGAGGGGACAGGGGACAGCAGAGTGGGCGGAGGGGCCCGGGCGAGCTGACAGAGGCACCTCCCTCCCTCCCCGCTCCTGGGGAGTGTCCTCCAGGACAGCAGGGGTCAGGGAGGGCTCTGGAAGAGGGGTCACTTCGGTGGAAGTGGGAAGTAGCAAGGCAAGGAGGAGGCGGTGCAAAGGCCCAGAGGCCGCCAGAGTGGGGTCCCTTCAGTTCTCGCTCCTCTCCTGCTGGCTGACCGGGAGGATCCGCGTCTCCAGGGGATGAGATGATTTCTTGCTCATAGTCTTCATGTTCCTGGCAGTCTGAGCGGGAAATATTGGACAGTTTAGCCTCTGGATCCTCATAACAGCACTTGGATTTTTCACTTAAATAACACTCCCCAAGTACCTCCTGTGCACTGGGCCCTGGGCCATGTATGGAGGCTGCTGAGGGGACAAAAGCCCTTCCTGCCCTCCTGCCACGTCCAGTCTAGGATGCAGGGACAGCTCCATTCGTAACTAGGCCTGAGGGTGCTTAGCAGGGAGTGGGGGAGAGCTGGGGAGGCTTCCTGGAGGAGGAACCATTTTCCCAGAATGGGAAGAACCAAGGGCAGAAAAGGAAACAATCCAGGAAAAAAAGATGATTTGGCAGTGACATTGATCTCTTCTTTCCCGTTGACATCCAGACTAGGTGCGGCCAGCCAGGGAACAGCTAAGGGGTAGGGGGAGATGGGTGGGAGGGGCTGCCAGGAGTTCACTTCCATCCCCATCAAAAACCAAGGGTGGCCGACTCTAACGGGAGTCCTAGAGGCCCGGGGCCCACCCACGTACTTCCCGTCTCTCACGGAGACTGCACTGGACGCTGACTCCATTCTGCAGATGGTGAGACTGAGGCCAAGGGAGCTGGCTGCCCAAGGCCACAGGGCCAACAAGTAGCAGAGCCGGCCTCGGACCCTGCCCACCTAGCTGGGACGGTTTGCTAAGCTGGAGTGAGCCAGCGCCAGAATGCACCCGCCTTCGAAGCCTGGGGCCCGTGCCCTGTCCACCCGTCCACGGAGCCCACCCCAGCAGGGCGCGATGGGGAGAGCCTCCATTTCCTTACCTGAGCAATGGGTATAGGAAGCCCCACCTCTACTCTGGCCCCTGAGGAGCCCCTGAGCTGGTGGAAGGCAGGACTTTGCAGAGAGCTGGTTGGGGGGCTCCCGCTGGGGGCCGAGGGGCTCTTCCCTAGCCGGGGGGGTGGGGGCTTCTCCAGGAGGAAGGAGGCTGGGCCTTGAACAGAGCTGTTTTCTCACCGAGAGATGTGGGGCAGGGCGGAGGGCAGGCCCAGGGCAAGGCTGGGGGTAGGGAAGCCCCCAGGGCCGCCTCCTCTTATGCTGGGGGCACCCAAGCCTCTGAGGCAGAGCCCCCACACCCGGCCAGAGAGGAAAGTCCCTGGCCGCCCCTTCCTGGCAGTCACCTGCTAGAATACCGCGGGGATGTGGAGGCTCGGCCAGCGTCACACCGTCAGTGCCTGGTGTTTTAAGATTTATCTACTTATTTGATTTTTTAAGAGACTTATTTATTCAAAGGGTAGAGTATCAGAGAGAGAAAGAGATCTTCCACTCTCTCCCCAAGTGGCTGCAGTTGCCAGGGCTGGGCCAGTCAGAAGCCAGGAGCCAGGAACTCCATCTGGGTCTCCCACGTGGGTGCAGGGGCCCAAGCACTTGGGCCATCTTCTACTGCTTTCCCAGGCGCATTAGCAGGGAGCTGGATCGGAAGTGGAGCAGCCGGGACTCAACCAGCACCCATGTTAGCACTGCAGGTGGCGGATTAACCATAGCACCGGCCCCTACTTTTTTATTTTTTTTAAACATTTATTTATTTATTTGAAAGGCAGAGTAACGGGGGGTGGGGGTGGAGCAGAGAGATCTAGGGTCACTCCCCAAATGGCCTCAACGGCGGGGCTGAGCCAGGCCAGAGCCAGGAGCCTGGAACCCTGTCCGGCTGTCCCCTGTGGGCAGCAGAGACACATCTGCTATGGCCTGTGTGTGCACACTGACAGGGAGCTGGGATCAGAGCAGAGCAGTCAGAGCTCCAAGGGGCACCTAACATGGGGTGCGGGCAGCCCCGGCAGCGGCTGCACCCCCACACCAGCCCCTGCCCCCCACCCCGTTTCCATTCCTTCTGCAGTGTCCCCCGCCCCTCGGTCGCCCCTACCTCATGGAAGAGGAAACTGAGGCTCAGAGAGGAAAAGTGGCTACAGAGGGGGAGGACGTGAACCCAAGCCCTCGGGCCCAGGAGCCCCTGCCGCCCCCGGGGCTGAAAGCCGTAGGTGGACAGCGCTGGGCCTGGCTGCCTCCCCGGGGACCCGGAACAGCTGGGAAGGCCCCACCTTCTGGCCGCTGCCTTTTCATCCGCCGCCGGGCCTCAGGATCTGGCGAGAGCGGCCCGTTTATTGAGGAAGTTTGTGCATTTAACAGTTTAAGCCTTTCTAAGCCTGTGGTACAACAGGATTTGGGAGCCGTTAACAATCCTGTGTGGTTAAGAGATTTTCATTGCTCCGCTCTGCGGCAGCTGGCTCCGCTCCCACCGGCTCGCTCTGGCCCCCGCCCACCGCCAGGGCCGCCCCTCCCACGGGCCCTTTGTCCTGAGCCCGCCCTACCTCAGGCCTCCAGGTGACAACTTCGACCTCACTGCTGAGCTTAGGCCCAGAGAGGGACAGGGAGTAGCCCAAGGCCACACAGCAGGTGCTAGGCTTCCACTGAGGTTCCTGTCCCTTCTCTCCTACCCCCTCTCTGGGGAGGGGTTCACTCATTGTTCATTCCTTACTGGCCCCTGGAAAACCCAAACCCAAATCAGAGTGGGGGCGGGGAGGGGGGCGTACCCGGCCAGGTGCGTTCCCGGGTCAGATGCAGAGCCGGATTCAGAGCCCAGGCCATTTTTGGCTGATCTGGTTTCCTCCCAAGCTCAGGGGGAAATGCCATTGGCAATTATAATGCCTTACACATGCGCATTCGCTCCTCCAGCTTTGTTCCAGAAGACCCTGGAGGCTGCTTTTGTGCAGTCTGGTCTCACCCCATGAGACGCTTTGATGTGAGTGACGCCCACGTGGCCCACGTGAGGGAAACACGGCAAGGCAAAGGTTATGGTCACCGCTGCAGCGACAGGGACACTGAGCCAGGAGCAGGGTTCACTTCGCCTGCAGCCCGGCCCCGCGGCCCCTCCCAGGCTGCGGCCTGCTGGAGCCCTGGTCTCTGAGATGGCCAGCCTGAGCCTCCCACCCCCACCCCGAGACCCCACAGGAGCCCCACTGGTGTCTGTCCCACCCGGGACAGAGGAGGTGGCTGCCCAGGTCCTCACTGCCCAGAGAGCCGGGAACAGGCCCCTGACAGCCTGAACGCTGGGGGAAGCCACCCCGAGGGCTGGCCGGGCTCCTGGGCTCCCTGCCTTCGGCCAGGCCTTGCTGGTCTGCCTGGGGAGCCCCGAGTGGGCTGGGGGATGTCGCTGTGTCTGCCACAGGGATTTGGGCTCTGGTCAGGGCAACGCGTCCCGCCAGCGGAGCAGCAGGCCAGGAGAGAGCCATAGCCGCACCTGCAGCGCCCCGCCCCTGCTTTCCCTCTGGTCCTCTCTGTCCCCTCACACCCACCCCGGAGGAAGGGGCTGAGGCGACTGTTGTACAAACTGAGGCCCGGAGCACAAGAGATGCGGTGGCTTGTCCCTGGCCCTCCCGCCGGGCCTCATGGTACAGAACAGAAGTCGAGCCCAGGGAGGAAGCGGACATGAATTGAGCTTTGGTACGCACCAGACCCTGTGCCTTGGGTGTGGCGTGACCTGTTCTGCTGAGTCCTCAGAGCCCGCAGAAGTTGGGTAAAACTACAGAGGAGCACGTGGAACTCAGAGAGGTGAAGCAACCAGCCGAGGGTCACACAGCAAGGAAGGGACAGAGGAGCCAGAAACCTGTACTCGCTCTACCGGAATATTTGGGCTTTTTGTTTGTTGTACTTACTGATGGATTGATTGATTGATTGATTGGAAAGGCAGAGAGACAGGTGGAGAAAGATCTTCCATCCGCTGGTTCACTCCCCAAATGCCTGCAACAGGCACAGCTGGGCCAGGGCATAGCCAGGAGCTAGAAACTGCATCTATGTCTCCCACGTGGGTGGCAGGGGCCCATGTGCTTGAGCCACGAGCTGCTGCCCCCCAGGGTGCACATGGGCAGGGTCAGAGGCACAGGAGCAGGCGTCCCAAGTGGCGATTTTAACTCTGCCCCAAGCCCACCCCTCGGGAATACTTGCAGAGTTAGCACATCTTTCCTACAATTGTTATCTCGTTTGATTCTCTACAACCCTAGGCGGTGACAGGGGTATTATCCCCACTGTTCAGATGAGAAGGCTGAGGTTCAGCAAGTTGAGGTGACCGGCCCAAGGCTCGCTGCTGGGAACGGTGGGAGCTGGACTGGGGTGAGGCCATGTGTGGGTTGGATTCTGACACCCAGGCTCTGCCCTCAGGGCTCCGCTCCCGCCCCAGCCCCCTGCAGACCATTCACATCAGGGCCCTGCCACCTGATCCCAGCAGAGCAGCCCTCGTCACGGCCACGGCGAGGCCCACGTTGCGGGGGGGGGGGGGGGGTGTGCAGTTCGTGGGCCGCAGCGTCCCTGACCTGCCAGCGACTGTGACGGGACCACACTCGCTGCCGGCTCCCTCCCTGGGAGCTCGGAGTCTGGATCCCACTCGTCTCCCACCTCCCAGTCTCCCCATCTGGCAGGGCTGCTGGGCCCGGTCCTTGGCCATCCCCCTCCTCTCTCCCTGGCTGGCTCCGTCCAGGCCCGTGGCTTCAGATGCCTTCCCCGGGCTTCTCTCCAGCCCAGCCCTCGCCCTTGGCCCTTGACTCACCAGCCCACCTGCCCCTCCCCCTGTTTGTTCCCCCCCTGCCCAGAACCCCTGGGGCTGCCCACAGCAGAAGCCAAGGTCCCAGCAGTGGCTGCAGGCCCTGCATGCCCCTCCCCCCCTCCCCCACGCCTGTGGCTTCTGCCCGGAACTGGTGGCCTTGCCTCAGACATCCGGGCCCTCATCAGGTTTCTCCTGATGCCCCTTCCAGGAGGCCCCCGGCACCCCTGCATTGGCGCATGCTCCCGGGGGCTCTGGACGGCCCTGCATCACCAGGGCGGGAGCCACCCGCTGCCCCAGCTGGATGCAGGCGCCACAAGGGCAGGTGTGTGCTGTGTTCGCCGCTGCAGTCTCCCATTTCCAGGCTGCACTGTCAGTACTGTAGCAGAGTCCCGCCCCGCCCCCCTGCCAAGCACAGCCACCTGGCCCCTCCGTGAGTGCCCAGGCTAGCAGAGACCCTGGGGGAGGCTGGGCCTTGCTACCACCTCTGGAGGGCTCCCGGGGGACCGGCACGGCTGGGCTACCCCGCAAGTCTGTGGTTGGGACAGATGCTTCTAGGCACATCTGGAGGGTCTTGGTGTTTGGTGCTCGGGGGTTCCTATCAGATCGTAAATCTGGGTGGGCGTTTGGTGCAGTGGCTAAGCTGCCACTTGGGACATCACATCCCGTATCAGAGTGCCTGGCTGGAGTCCCGGCTCCTCCGCTTTCAACCCAGCTTCTGCTGGTGTGCACCCCGGGAGGCAGTGGGTGGTAGCTCACATGCCTGGGAGACCCAGATGGACTGAGTTCCTGGCCCCTGGCTTTAGTCTGCACCAGGCTTGGCTGATGCAGGTATCTGGGGCATGAACCCATGGGTGGAAGATCTGTCTGGCTCTCTGCCTTTCAAATTAAAAGCAAATAAGTTAATAAATAAATAAATAAAACACCTTGACAAGGCCACAGTCCCGGCGGAGCTGGCGGCGTCAGAGGGTCTCCTTTCAGGCTTGCTCGGGTTTTGACCTGAACAGCTGTCGGTTCAGCCCCACCGCCTACCGCCCAGGCCCGATGGGTGCAGACCCTGCCACCTGGTCCTGGACCAGCTCTGCAGGAGGCCGTCTCCCGGCCCAGGAGCTCTGGGAGCCACCGCGCAGGGTCTCTGCAGGCACGCAGGAGAGAGGGGAGCTCCCCCCCCTGCCATTGCCTCCCCGCAGCCAGCCTTGGGCAGGTCCTCTCCCTGAGCCTCAGTGTCCCCACAGCTGGAGGGCCCGGCCATCCCGGGGGTTCAGGGAGAAGGTGGGGAGGGGCCGTCCAGCTCCAGGAAGGAATAAGCCAGCCCAGTGCCCGGCAGAGTCCCTGGAGGGCAGGGCAGTGTGGACATGACTAAGGAGGGGGCGGGGAGTGGTGATGGATGACCAGTTGCCAGTGGGCCTGGAAACAGCAGGTGCTTAGTGTGTGCTTCTGGAATGGCATTTTTTATTTTTTGAAGATTGTATTTATTTATTTGAGAGACAGAGACAGGGAGAGACAGAGAGGCCTTCCATCTGAGGTTCCATCTGAGAATCAGGGTGAACCTCTGATTCTCGGGCCTGGTCCTGATGGTGCCCAACGAGGGGCCATGCAGGCAGCTGTCACTGTCCCACCTGAGCCACACTGTGAGCAGGAAGGCCACCTGGGTCCCAGCACTGGCTCTGACACTTACTACCCATGTGGCCCTAGCCAGGTGACTCACCTCTACGGCCTCGATTTCCTCATCTATAAAATGGGTACAATAGGAAGTGGAGAATCAAGGAGACAATGAGAGGCACATCTGGCCCCGCAGCTGGCACGCGACATGTGGGCTGTGCAGAACTTGCTATCTAAATGCCCAGGGCCATTCCCGTCCCCTTATTGTGGATGAAGAAACTGGGTGCAGAGAGAGTGACCACACAGCAAGTAAGTGGCTGCCGCTGCACACCAGTTATTTGATGGGACATGAGGTATGGCCTGAGTGAGGCGTGGGGGCCACGCGGGCCTGTTTTTGTCCCTTTGCAGGCCTGACCTGGTACCTGTCAGCGTTGCACTGGCTCCTACTAGAAAACCCACCTCCTGTTTCCTCCCTTAAAGCCAAGGCCATCGGATGAGCAACATTTTAACTGGCTAAGAGCAACATTTTAACCAGCTAAGAGCCCCGGCTGGCCTGCCTGCACCGCCTGGGCAGGCCCAGTAGCTTTGGGAGCCCCTCACCCGTATCCCTGGCAACCGAGGCCCTGCACCGCCCTCCCCCACACCCTGCTGTCAGGGCCGTCTGTCTGTGGAGCTCCCCAGAGACCCAGGAGGGATGTGCATGTGAGTGCTCGGGCAGCGTGGAGCGTCCACGTGCGCTGGGCCTGCTGGGGGCGTGTGTGCCCGTCATGCACACACGTGCCCACTGATCCACACGCACTGGACCGAGAGCAGGTATGCACGTTTCAGGGATGCGCCCTGACAGGCGCCCTGGAGCCCTCTAGGAGTCGTTACCACGCTATTGGCGCGCTCCCGTGTGCTCCTGCCTGGCTGGTCCCAGCACACTGTGTGTGCTGCGTCGTCAGACAGGTGCCTGGCTAGGCAGGTGTGTGCTGTGCCAAACAAGCGTGTGCGCGCACCGATGGGCAGGGGGGTCCCGGTCACCACAGCGTGAGCACACTCGGCTGTGGGTTCATGTGGGTGCACACGCACCACGGGGAGATCAGCCCGAGAGTATGGGTACAATGTATCCGGGCAGGGCACATGCACTTGAAACTAAGCATCTGTGCGTGTGTGCGTGTGTGTGCGTGCATGCTGAGTCACACACACACACACACACACTTTCTGGGGGCCAGGATGTCAGGGCCATTGATTTTCTGTCTCAGAAATTCCCTTTGAGGTCCTCTTCATGTCTCTTTTATGAACCAAAGTCAGCAGATCCAACATTCTTACAGCAAATAGGGCCGTTTTGTGGCTCCACTCCCCCGCCATGCACCAGCTCACCCACGGCCACCCAGACCTGGGAGCCCGGGGTGCAGGGGCAGCGCAGGCTGGGGGCCGGCTCCCTGCCCAGGCTCTGCTGTGTCCCCGCCGCCTGGCCTCAGCCATCTCCCACCACTCGCTGAGTCTCAGGCCCTTCGTCTGCAGACAGGCACAGGGCGGCCGTGAGATGTGCCCGGGGAAGCCCAGCCCAGGCTGGGGGTTGATTGCCATGCCCCTCTCGCCTGTCCGCCCAGTGACACCCAGGGAGCACTTCCGCCTTCTTCAGAGAGAGGCTGTTTGGCGTCTCTCTGATGGACAGGCTGCCAGAGCAGCTCTGGAGAGAGGTGCCCATGAGCTGCCCCAAACCATGGGCGCTTGGCTGAGGGCCCTGCCTTTCCTCCCAGCTGCCACCCCTTGTGGCAGCTGCTGCTGACCCATTCCACAGAGGAAGAGACCGAGGCCCAGGGAGCCACAAGGACTTGCATAGGGGGCAGGTGCAGGCTGGGGTTGGACCCCTCCCCCCAACATTCCAAGCAAGCTCCCTAGAGCACGTGCTAGTTACAGGCCAGACCTTGAAGGGTGCCCAGACCGTGGGCACCGGGGAAGCAGGGGTGCAGGGGTGGGAACCAGAGAGGCCTCGGGGGCCCTCCTGCCCCTTCCGCCAGCGCCCTGGCAGGTCCCCGCCCGCGCCTCCCCTGCGCGCGCGGCAGCCCCTGTGGCCCGCGAAGAATGCCTCCCTTTATCTCACAGACGCCCCTTGCCTTTGATCCCCCTCGCTCCCGCGTTTCTGCTGACCTCTGCGTGTTGGGAATCCAATGAGAGGCGTGGGCGCCGAGAGTGACAGGCGCGCCGAATCCCGCCTCGGCCGCGGCGAGCACGCTCG
This sequence comes from Lepus europaeus, assembly GCF_033115175.1. Taxonomy (NCBI): domain Eukaryota; kingdom Metazoa; phylum Chordata; class Mammalia; order Lagomorpha; family Leporidae; genus Lepus; species Lepus europaeus. The sequence continues at coordinate 16,484,964 of NC_084831.1, forward strand.
GCCGCCTGCGCACGGCGCGGGGCCTGCTTGTCATGCTGCGCCCTGCGCAGGGCTTTGTGCGGATTAGCTGCGGGGGGCGGGGCGCGCCGCAGATGGGACCGGAGGGGCGCTGGTGAATGTCACGCCCCAGCGGAGAGCGGGCGGGAGAGACGGACGGGCGGGCCTTGGGGAGGTGTGGGCAGCCCTGGCCGGTGGGGGTGTTGGGGAAAATGGTGTGCACTGGGGTTATCGGGTCCTCACTTGAGGCTTGGAGGGCGGCGCTGGCAGCCGAGTTCAGGCCTGCACACTGCGGCATGGGGGGCTGGGACCGGGACCTCCCCGGAGGAGGGGCTTTGCCATCTGATTGCAGGCCTGGGGAATTGTTTTAAAATCTTCATTTGCAAAACGCTTTACCTATGATGGGGCCAGGGCGGCCATTGAGAATTGGGCTAAAGAACTTTCCACCACCAGCCCCCCAGGCATGGCCTAACAGCCCTTCCCTGCCCACCGGAGTTACCCTCCTGCTGCGTGGATGAGGAAGCCGAGGTGTGGAGGGAAGAGAGGTGTGGCTTTATTCGGTGGAGCTGGGATTCTTCTGTCACAGTCACCTGTCACTCTGACCTGGCCTCCAGGGAGAGGGAGAGCCGCACCGGTGGAATACAGTCTAGGCCTCAGTGCTCAGACCAGGAAGTGCCCCGGCCCCTTTGGGAATGACCCCACGGTGTTCCAGGCCCCGAGGGGCTGTGACACGGCATCTGCCTCCAGGAGCTCACAGTGGAGAGAGGCAAGGGGGCTACCATGTCCAGAGGGCCGAGTGTGGGAAGGGGCCCACAAGGGTGGATAGGACTGCACCCAGCCCGGGCGTCCTAGAGGGCTTCCTGGAAGACGGGGCATCAGAGCTGAGACCTGGAGGACACACAGAAATAGCCCGAGGAGGCCCGAGATATCCCTGAGCAACAGGGCAGGGGTGAGGCTGGAGGGGACAGGGCACCTGCCACCCCACCGCCATGCTCCTTCTTCAGCTGGACTGCTGGGCAGGGCTGACCCACCCTCCCACACAGGGCCCTGGCCGGGCTGTGCAGCTGTGGCCACCGCCTGGGCCTGGCAGCGCTGGCAGCCTTTGGATGCTCGAATCTTCAGTGGGATTCACAAGAAAGAGGTCAGGAGGCCGCAGGGTGAGCGAGCCTGCCCAGAGCTGGCGCCTCTCCTGCGGGGCTGGGCTCCTCGCACAAAGCAGCAGCAAGTCCTCTTCCCCAGGCCCAGGGAGTGGGCATCGGCCACCCTCTGCTACCCGTGAGAAAACAGGTGCAAAGCAGTTACCTGGAGGAGCCAGCGTTGGAGTGTAGGACCCCAGTGCGGACCTCCCCAGGCGCAGGCCCGCAGCCGGGGCAGCCGTGCGCTTGCTCGGCCCTTCTGCTCCAGAGCCCTGCCAGCCGTAGTAGTTGCCCATTCAGTCAATCAGCCCCCCACTTCTTCATTATCTAGCGCCTTTCTTCCCCCCAAATAATGACTCTGCACCACCCCACCCCCTCCTGCCAGGGAAGACGATTAAATATGAATTCATCGCTCAGCACAGTTCTTGGGAAATGAAATGCAGAGCGGGTGGGGACTCAGAGAGTGAGAGAAGACACCGGCCTACCGCCCACACCTGCCCAGCCCCGCACACACTCACCACTCCCACTGCTCACAGCCCAGGCATCCACGCCCCTCCCTCCCGGCTCCTCTGGGGCCACCCCTGCCCCTCGCCCCTCCCTGCTCAGGCTGGGGCTGGGGCCCTTTCCAGGCGAGGCTTCCCTGGGCTCAGCCCCAGCCCCCCACACCCCTTCCTGCCACCCCCTCTCCGAACTTGATCCCTCCCCCTTCCCGCGGCCTCTTCCCTCCTTTTGTCTCTCCCTCCCACCCCCTTTTCTCATCCCCTCCCTTCTCCTCTCTTCTGGCTGCCTTAAGCCAGCCTCTGCTCTTGGCCGTCCACCCCCCCTTCCCTCTCCTCCCCCAACCTCTCCCCTTCCCCGACTTCTTCCCTCAGGCCCTAAGGGCATCGCTGTCTGCCTGGGTGTGCAGTGACCTGGGTGACTTGAGCTGGAGAGTGAAGCCGCCTCCCTCCTCGCCCTGGACACACTGAGGTCCACAAGCAGACTCCCTGCCTTCCCGCTTGGGGAGGGACCCAGCCTCTGGGCCGGGCTGGTGGGACCACTGGCTGGGCTCAGCACTCCCCGTTCTCCAGGTGACTTCCTGTGCACACGAGCACACCCAGCCCAGCCCCAGTTCAGTCCCCCTCTGTGCCTTGAGCAGGGGTCTCCATGTCTCTGGATCTTAGTTCTGTCGTATGTAAAATGGGGATGAGAGGATAGGCACAATGGTGTAGCAGGTGCAGCTGCCACCTGCATTGCCAGCGTCCCATATAAATGCTAGTTTATGTCCCAGCTGCTCCACTTCCTATCCAGCTCCCTTCTAATGACCTGGGAAAACCAGCAGAAGATGGCCTAAGTGTTTGAGCCCCTGCACCCATGTGGGAGACCTTGATAAAGCTCCTGGCTCCCAGCTTCAGCCTGGCCCAGCCCTTAGCTGTTGCAGCCATCTGGGGAGTGAACCAGTGGATAGAAGAGCAATCTCCACTCCCTGCCCCCGCCCCCTGCCACCTCTTTGTAATTCTCACTTTCTTTTTTTTTTTTTTTTTTTTTTTGACAGGCAGAGTGGATAGTGAGAAAGAGAGACAGAGAGAAAAGTCTTCCTTTTGCCGTTGGTTCACCCTCCAATGGCTGCTGCGGCCGGCGCACTGTGCTGATCCGAAGCCAGGAGCCAGGCAGGTGCTTCTCCTGGTCTCCCATGGGGTGCAGGGCCCAAGCACTTGGGCCATCCTCCACTGCACTCCTGGGCCATGGCAGAGAGCTGGCCTGGAAGAGGGGCCACCGGGACAGAATCCGGCACCCCAACCGGGACTAGAACCCGGTGTGCCGGCACCGCAAGGCAGAGGATTAGCCTGTTAAGCCACGGCGCCGGCCGTAATTCTCACTTTCAAAATAAATAAACTTTTTTTTTAAAAATGGGGGGCAAGAAAGCGGACCTGGAAGGGTCAGATGGGCTAATGCTGACGAAGTGTGCAGGTCCTGCCAGCATGTAGTAGGTGCACAGGGGTGGAATATGAAAGAGAAGACAGGCTCAGCCACCAGCACGGGGCAGATGAGCACTGGCGTCCCCTCCCGCTGCTCTCAGCACACAGGTGAGGCCCGATCGAGCCCAGCAGTCCCCAAGGTCACTGAGGGCAGCCTGAGGGGCCAGGCTCAGGGGTCACAGGGAAATCTGGCATCAGAGGACCTCGGTCCTGAGTGATGTTGGGTCCAGGAGCTCAGTGGGGACTACTGGTGGGGTCCAGCCCCAGGCGTGGCTGCCTTAGTGTTTGTCAGGGTCAGGCATTCTCCACTGTGCACCCTGTGCCTCCCCTTCCCGGCCACTCCCCTCCAGGGCCACGTCATCCTCCTATCATCTGTGTCCCCGTGCTGGCTCCAGGAGGCCTGGCCCTATCGATTCTGAAGGCGCGGAGCAGAGTGGAGCCCTGATTTGACCTGACCCCATTTGTGTGCTCTTGGACCACTCCCAGCCTCTCTCAGCCTCAGTTTCCCCATCAACAAGAGCCTCCTGGCCAAGAGTGGGTGAGGGGCCAGCTTCTCCCAGGCCAGCTCCCATGGTGCTCCCCAAGGCGGATGGTCCAGACCTGCTCTCCCCTCACAGACCCCCTTGGACACCTCCCCCTTCAGGAGCCGGCCTCCCCTCCCACCACCCGAGGGCTCTGGCCCAGGAAGCTCTTGCCCTCTGCCCCCCTCCCTCCACCTCTCCACGACCACCCAGCCCAGCCAGCTGGGCTGGAGGGGATCAGAGGCTGTGAACAGCCCCCTAGCTCCCGCCCACCCTGGCCCCAGGGGTCAGCAATGCTTCCAGTGTATGTGTGTGTGTTGGGGGGTGGGAATCAGGCAGGTGCATGTGTGTGCACGAGAGAGTGCTGGCTGGCCAGTGTGTGCCTGCCGGGGCGGGCTGGCTGCAGATGAGGGTGAGCCTGGTGAAGGAGAAGACAAAAGAAAGCAGCTTGGGCTGCCGGGTGGGAAGCCAAGCCCATTTGTATGCAGCAGGGAGCAGGGGCCCAGCAAGGCCGCTCTTCAGAGAAGTCTCCACTCCCAGGCGCTGGAGGCAGAGCTGAGGCCATCCCAGCCTGCAGAGGCCTCCCTCGCCCTGCATCCTGTCCAGCCCTCATGGGACAGGTGGGGACAGTGATGCCGGGAAGCCACACAGCAAGTCACTGGCCTCCTGCCCACTGCGTGCCTGCCTGCCTGGGGGATGGCAGCCAGGTGCCAAGCTGGCCAGAGGATGACTCCTGACTGTTGGCGCTTGTCAGGTGTACTGTGCAAACAGTTACACAGAGAGGCAGAGGCGGGGGGGGGGGGGGCTTCCATCTGCTGGTTCACTCCCCAGATGGCTGCACCAACCAGAGCTAAGCCCATCCAAAGCCAGGAGCCAGGAGCTTCTGCCTGGTCTCCCACGCAGGTGCAGGGGCCCAAGGTCTTGGGCCTTCTTCTACTGCTTTCCCAGGCTGTAGCAGAGACCTGGATGGGGAAGTGGAGCGGCTGGGACTTGAACCGGTGCCTATATGGGATGTCGGTACTGCAGGCGGCAGCTTTACCCACTACGTCACAGCGCTGGCCCTGCAACCAACTGTTGATACCTTGGTATCGTTGCATAACCTACAAAGTGTGTGCTGCTTTTACCATCCCCCTTTCCCAGGCAGAGCAACTGAGGCACAGGCAGGTGAAGTCGCTGCTGCAGAATCACAGCTGGGGTTGCTGATGAGATCGTTCAAATGGGCCGCGCCTTTACCGCCTCATTCCCACGGCCCAGAGTCTATGCTTGCTGTCCCCCTTAGAATGCAGAGTCCTCGAGACGCAGGGGCTGCCCCAGGTCTGAGCACCGTGTGCTCAGCAAAGGCCCAACAGTGCTTGCTGAGTGAGGGAATGAATGAATGCATGAATGAATGAATGAGATGTCCCCCAGGAAGCTGCGATTCCAGGCCCCAAGAGCCCAGCTCTCTCTGCAGGGTCCTACTGCGTGCGCTTGGTCCCTGCCGCCCCCGTCCCCACCCCCACCAGGCAGGTGTCGGCTGTGCCCTCCGCAGGGCCAGGCCCCGTGGGGACAAAGCGGAGGGCGCGCCTGGGCGGCCCAGCCCCTGCACAGGCTGAAGCTGCTAACAGGCTGGGAATCTCTTTTGTCAAAGCCTGCGCTGCCTCCAACCTCCTTTAATTAAAGACAATTAGTGCTTTCAGCCCCTCTGCACGGCTCAGCTCCCCTGTTTGCAAACACACAGCTGCGGGAGCTTTGTGGGCCCCCCCACCGCCACCCCCAGCCCCGCTTCCCCCGAGACACACAGAGGTGCCTTTATTATCGGCACTCCGGCTGCTGCAGCACCAAGAGGCGGGCGCCCCTGCTTGAGGGAAGGGCGAGGAGGCCCCCCCCAGGGGGCAGGGGGAGCAGGGGTGGCCCTGCACATGTGGGCCATGGGTCCCACCCTTGGAGGAATAGCGAGCGAGTGCCAGGCCCAGCTTGGTCCAGGGGACCTGCTGGCTGCCTTCCCTACACTGTCGCCTCCGCTCCACTGGGTCCTGCTTCCTGAGGGTGGGGCTTCCCTGGGCACTGCCAGGCACGCATGCTAGACCTGAGTACTACCTTGGGAAGGCAGGAGAGGGGAGAAGTGGCACCTATTGAGCACCTGCTGTATGCCAGGGTCCTTGCTAGATTGACTGCACAACCTGATTCTGCAGGATCCCCATCTTCTAAGCAGAGATGCTAGGTTCTCCGAATGGCCCAGGAACGCGGCCACGGCTGGCCAGGAAGTGGCAGAAGCTGCATTTAAAGGCAGGCTTTCTGGCCAGAGCATACTAGTTGGGTCTCAGCCCATCGCTGGCCTCTGGGTGTCGGGGAAGGCACCATGACAACCAGGCCCTCCAGGAACTCCAGGCAAAGGGGAGATGCCCCCAACAGCCCGCAGTGGTGGAGGGCAGCAGTGGCCGGTGCAGAACTGGCCAGCAGCTCCGAGGAGCAGGTGTCTGCAGGGAGGGGCGGGAGCGTGGAGCTGCCTCTTCAGGGATGAAAAGTTGCTCTCAAAAGGGAGGACCGGGGCCGGCTTTGTGCGGTGGTGAAGGGACCGCTTGGCACACCCCTTCCCAGGTCAGAGTGCCTGGGTGCCAGTCCTGGCTCTGCTGCCAACCCCGGCATCCTGGGAGACAGCAGAGGACGCCTCAGGCACCTGGGCCCCTGCCACCCAGCTGGGAGACCCTGAGTGAGATCCGGGTTCCTGGCTTCAGTCTGGCTCCAACTGTTGCAGGCGTTTAGAGAGTGAACCAGTGGATGGAAGATCTTTCTCTGTGTCCCCATCTCTCTCTCCTTTTCTCCCCCCCCCCTTTTTAAAAAAAGATTTATTTATTTAAAAGGCAGAGTCAGAGGCAGAGAGAGAGAAAGAGAAATCTTCCATCCACTGGTTCGCTCTCCAAATGGCCACCGCACCCAGAGCCGGGCTGATCCGAAGCCAGGAGCCAGGAGCTTCTTCCAGGTCTCCCACATGGGTGCAGGGACCCAAGATCTTGGGCCATCTTCTGCTGCTTTCCTAGGTCACAGAAGAGAGCTGGATTGGAAGAGGAGCAGCTGGGACTCGAACCGGTGCCCATATGGGATGCGGGCACTGCAGGCGGCAGCTTTCCCTACTATGCCACAACACCGGCCCCATCTCTACCTTTCAAAAAAAAATAAAATAGGCCGGCGCCGTGGCTTAACAGGCTAATCCTCCACCTTGCGGCGCCGGCACCCGGGTTCTAGTCCCGGTTGGGGTGCCAGATTCTATCCCGGCTGCCCCTCTTCCAGGCCAGCTCTCTGCTATGGCCCGGGAAGGCAGTGGAGGATGGCCCAAGTGCTTGGGCCCTGCACCCCATGGGAGACCAGGAGAAGCACCTGGCTCCTGGCTTCGGATCAGCGAGACCCACTGGCCGCAGTGGCCATTGGAGGGTGAACCAACGGCAAAAAGGAAGCAGGCAGGTGTCACCACACCTGTGGGCTGAGGGCACGGCGCCTGAGCCTGGCCACCCGCGGAGGGCAGTGCTGCACCTACCCCTTCTCAGCTCCCATGGGAAACCATGACTGGCACTGCTCACCTTCGTAGCCCAGGGTCTGACGGTGCCTAGCACAGGGCAGGGCCTCCGTCAGCATTGGCTGAGGAAATGAAAGGGCCCAGTGAGGGCAGGTGGGGGCCCAGCAGCTGCGCCCATCTCCCTTCCTGGGCCCAGTGCAGACATCACCAATCAATCATGGTGTTCCTTCACCCAGTCCAGAGAGCTGCAGGCAGACGCTTGGGAGCTGGTGTGGGGGGTGAAACACCTGCCACCAGGTGGTTATGTCCATCATTCGTATTTTGCCAATGAGGTCATCCAAACAAGATGCTTCTAGAGGGAGGAAAGGGATAGTAACACGGACAGAGTGATTTCCACACCTCAGGCAGGGCTGGGTCTCTGCGTGGCTCGCATTCCTGCACGATTGCTCTTTGTCTCTCTCTGTGCCGAGGGGAAGCCGAGGCCCAGAGAAGTGAAGGCTCCCACCCAAGAACACATGGCGCTAAACCCAAGGAGTGGCACCGCAGAGGCTGTGGGCCGCTGCCCACCCGAGGGGCTGTGTGCGTGCAGCGTCGCCGGGAGGCCACAGAGCTGAGTCAGAGGCAGCAGGGCCAGCCAGGCCTGGGATCCATCTGCCTTTCGGCAGCTCCGGGCCCGTTTCCTCTGGCCTGGACAGCTTCCCGGCGGGGCCTCTGCAGGCCCTTTCATGTCCCCTGGCGCCCCCAGCCCCACTTCCTGCGACCCCTGGCCCTAGCCCGACCCGCTGCACTCAATTTCCCAAGATGAGTTGCAGAAGCGCCACGGTCTGTGTGCAGAGACAGTGAAATTAACGAGCTGCTCCCCGGCGATTGGCAGTTTGCAGGCATCAGCTGGCCTGGAGTATTTACTCGGCACCCTCGCAGCGAGACAATTAAGTGGAGCTTAGGCTGGGGTGCAGAGGTGTCTCCAGATCAGACGCAACCCTCCTAAGATGTTTTTCCAAGGGATCAGTGCCTGGACCGAGTTTCCATGGAGCTGCAGTCTTTATTCAGTCTTTCTAGTAGATGATTTATTAATATCCAGAGCGCGCATATCTGATGTATGTCCACTCACTGGTAGCATTCGCCGTGGGCCAGGCGCCTAGCCGTGTACCGGTGCCAGGTGCGAGGATTCCTCCCGTTTGCGACTCGCCCAGCAAGGCCGACACAAGGCGGCCAGGATCTGACCAGGACTAGCTGCCTCTTTCCCGACTTTTGAATATACATTTTTATCTGTTTTCACTTTTATTTAAAAGGGGAAGGCTGAGGGAGGGAGGGATCTTCCATCCGCTGGTCCAGTCCTCAAAAGACTGCAACTTCCAGGGCTCGCCCAGGCCGAAACCAGGGGCCTGGAACTCCATCCGAGCCTCCCATGTGGGTGGCAGGGACCCAAGTCCCTGAGCCATCACCTGCTGGCTCCCCTGGTCTGCGTTAGCAGGAAGCTGGAATCGCAAGTGGAGCCAGGACTTGAACCCAGGCCTTGGATACGGGACGTGGGCTTAACTGCCGTGCCAGACGCCTGCCGCCGTGTTTGTGTGCACAGCGCTGTGTGAGGCACCAAGGCCACGACAGTAGCAAGAAAACACCTGGTGTGTACCACGCACCTGCAGGCAGAGAAAAATGAGACCGCCCTCCCTGCCCTGGGAATTCTGTTAAAGACGTAGGAAACCAGCCTCGGTGGGGCTTGGACGGCTGTGTAGGAGTCTGCCGGGTGAAGCTGGGCCAAGGGGCGTGGCGGGCAGAGAGCTCAGTGTGGACACTGCAGGGCTCCCTGTGCTCGGGCAGTGGCTCACGGCTCAGTGTGGCTCGGCGCTTTCCCTGGGATTGCTGGGGCAGCTGCTGTGCTGGGCACCTGGGCGCTGGCTGTGGGGATGGAACGGGAGCCCGTTGTGGCCAACAGGACCTCCGGCGGGCAGGGGCAGGGGTCCCCCAGTCCTCTGGACCTTTCTCCTGTTTCCCAGGCCTCTTGGCAGCTGGGAATAGGAGGGGCCAAGCTGATTGCTTAGCCATTGAGTCACCTCCTCCTGCTGCCCTCCAAGAGTTTCCATTCCACCTGTCCACCCTGTACTCCCAGCCTGGGCCACTTACAAACTCACTGTGTGGCCTGAGGGCGGTCACTTCTCCCTGGGCCTGTGTCCCCAAGAGCTGAAGACAGAACTAACCCAAGGGGTCTCCAGCACCCCTTCCACCTCTGCACCCCGTGGTTCCCTGGGGATGGATGGGGAGTCTGTCTCTTGGGAATGTCCCGGGGGTGGAGATGGGGACAGGGAATCCCCATGACAAGGGCTGTATTCGGGATCCCACCCAGCCCAGCGGAGCTGTCCAAGCGGACAGTTTCTCTTCCCATCTCTCTGCCTCCCGAACCTTCCCCGCCCAGTCCTCACCTTGTTCCCCGGTGCCTGATCGCCCCCGAGGTGTCGCTTAGTCCCCGTCACCCCTCCTGTGGCAGAGGAAGACATGCAGCTGCAGTGAGCTCTCAGACACCCAGACAACCCCATGGGGCACAGGAGACCCGCCGCCCCAGGTCCCCTCCCCGAACCTGCCCAGCCCACTGGCAGCTCCCGAGTGGCCTTGTGAGATGCTCTGCTCCCTGCTCTTGGGGGTGTGACCGTGGCACCTGGTACCAGGACTCAGAGGAAACGGTGTGCGCTGGGTTTGACAGCGCACTTGCTGTGTGACCTGGGTGAGACCCTTGCCCTCTCTGGGCCTCCATTTTTCTCATCTGTCAAATGCGAGGCTTTGGGTCGGTGAATGGTTGTTAGCCCCAGGTGAGTATGAGACCCACCTGGCCGCTTATTCCTGGTCCTGATGCTGTTGGGCTGAGGGGAGGCCCAGCCATCCTGTGTTTTGGGTGTCACTGGTCCAGGAGACCCTGGGGGCCAAGGTGAGCTCTGGCATCTGTGAACTCTGCACAGTTTGCTTCCTGGGCCCTGCCATGGTCACGACATCCTGGCTGCCTCTGGCAGGAAGCGCCGGTCGTTCCCTCTCAGCACGGCTGCCCCCTGCCCTCTGTACTCATGGGTGGCAGGACAAGGGTGAGCTACAGAGAACCCCACCTGGGCCCTGGGTTGGAGGGCGGAATCTACCAGAGGCAGAGGCAAACGTGCCCATGGAGTCAGACCTGGGCTTCGGGTCCCACCCCCAGCCCCACCGAGCTGTGCACCAGGGAAAGGCAGCTGACCCCTCAGAGCCCTGGCACGGCTGTAAGATGCTGGCATCGCACCTGCTCTCTGGCTGCTGGGGGAGTATGACGTTATAAGATGGAGGTGCTACCCATTAGTGCCTCCTGGGCCCCAGGAGAGAAGGCAGCCACACAGGGAGCAGGGGAGCTAGGACCTGGGACCCCGCCAGGGCTGTGGGGGGGGGGGGGATATGGTGCCCCTTGGGCCCACCTGGGATTTTCCACAAGGCTTCTCCTGGAGTGGGTGCGGGGCGCATTCCGAGATGCGGATGGGAATTCTGCACAGGCAGCCTGGGCACAGGGGAGGGAACTGAGAGGGGCGGGCCCTACCTCGCTGAGTGGGAGGAGCTCTGAGAATGAAGGAAGTTGGGGACGAAGGCTCCTAAGATACAGCGAGATGACCGCCTGCTGAGGCCGCGGGGCGGGAGGCCTGGGCCGCCTCGGGGTGCGGGGACACGGCCCCCAGGCAGAAGGGCCGCTGGAATCGAGCTGCATCTTGGCCTCAGCCTCTCCAAGCCTCGGTGTCCTCCGAGTGGGAGTGGGCACAGGACGCGCTGTGAGGACTGCAGGAGGCCCTGGGACATGCCCGGCGGAGCTGGGGTGCAGCTGCTGCTGACCTGTGCCTGGTTGGGGATCAGGAGCGCCGGTACCTAGCAGGGGCTTCACAGTGTAGGTCGAACGGCCACACTGGAGACCTGGCGGGTGGTCACGCGGCTGGCGGGAGGGACAGACAGACACGGGGACAGCAAGTGACAGGAGACCGCGCTCCTTGGGCACAGGTGCGTCAGCTCTGTTGTGTGTCTTTCCAGCTGCTGACATCCGGTGCCCTTTTTGTGAAAAAGTCCGTTTTTATTTATTTGGGGAGTGGGGAATATCTCCCATCCACTTGTTCATTCCAAATGCCTTCAACAACCAAAGCTGGGAGCCAGGAGCGCCATCCATCTGGGTGTCCCCTGTGGGTGACAAGGACCCAGGCACTTGAGCCATCACCTGCTGCCTCCCAGGCACATCAGCAGGGAGCAGGATTGGAAGCAGAGCTGGGACGCGATCCCAGGCATTGAAACGGGGGGCAGGTATCTCAAGTGGCAGCTTGAGCCGCTGGGCCACAATGCCAGCCTCTCTAGGATGCTTTTTTTTTTTTTAAGATTTATTTTATTTATTTGAAAGGCACAGATACAGAGCGAGGCAGAGGCAGAGAGGGAGACGTCTTCTATCCACTGGTTTGCTCCCCAAATGGCCCCAACAGCCGGGGTTGGGCCAGGCCAAAGCCAGGAGCTTCTCCTGGGTCTTCCATGTATGTGCAGGGACTTGGGCCATCTTCCACTGCTTTCCCAGGCCATAGCAGAGCTGCATCGGAAGTGGAGCAGCCACAACTTGAACCAGCGCCTACATGGGATGCCAGCACTGCAGGCGGCAGCTTTACCCGCTCTGCCACAGCACCTGCCCTAGGCAGTATCTTAACAGGCTGTGCCACAACGCTGGCCGCATGTTGCTGGTTTTTTTTTTTTTTAATTTATTTAAGATTTACTTATTTATTTTAGAGGCAGAGCCACAGACAGACAGAGGGAGAGACAGAGAAAGAGGTCTTCCATCCGCTAGTTCACTGCCCAGATGGCCACAGTGGTGGTGGTGGTGGTGGTGGGGAGCTGTGCCAGGCTGAAGCCAGGAGCCAAGAGCCAGGATCCTCCTCCAGGTCTCCCACGTGGGTGCAGGGGCCGGCCCCAAGCACTTGGGCCATCTTCTACTGCTTTCCCAGACCATTAGCAGGGAGCTGGATCAGAAGAGGGGCAGCCAGGACTCGAACTGGCGCTCACATGGGATGCCGGCAGGTGGAGGCTTAACCTGCTGTGCCACAATGCTGGCCCATTGCTGTTTATCTCACTGAGTGCCAGCCTCAGGCATGGCCCAGTGAGGAGAGTAGCTGGTTGGTGTCAGCTGCTCGGGCTCATCTGGGGAACCGTGGACAGACCATTGCAGTTCAGCGTGCTGGGTGCTCCCATGCAGGCCCACACAGAGCGTGCACTGGGAGCAGGGGGAAGGGGCCCTACCACTGCCCGGAGGAGGTAGCCCTGTGCTGGAGGTGGGGCAAGCAGAGGGAGACTGGCAGCCCCCAAGCACCTGCTTTGCACCCCCTCAGTGCATCGTGGTGACCTCCTCATGCCCAGTTTCCTGGAAGGACATGGAGAGGGGCATGCATGCCCCAGCTCAAGGTCATGGCCAGGCGGCCGACTGCTGCCCAGCTGCATCTTCTTGCAGAGCTGCCGTGCCAGGCTGGGCTCTCTGGGCCAGCCAGGCCACGGCAGCCGTGGCTTAGAAGGTGTGGGGTGACCCAGGCTGTTTCGCTCCCCAAGTGCACGCCGGCTCATCTGGGGCCAGTTAGCACCGTGGTGAGTTTTCTTCAAAAGCCCGGCTGGCCCCGTGCCTGTCACCATGGCGACAGCTCTGGGTGGCTGAAGCCAGCCGCCCTCCATGGCCACGCGTGAAGGCTGCCAGATGCTGGGGCCGGCGCCACGCTGGGCGGGGAGCCCTCAGGCTCTCGTGGAGGGCAAGGGCGAGGGTTGAAGTCCAGGTCGCGTGAAAAGTGCAAAGGTCTGACAACTTCCCCGGCGCAGACCCCCGGGGGCGGGGCTCCCTCCGCCTCCCCAGCCCCCCAGTACCCTTGGAACTGGGGAAGGTTTGTGTGGGGGAAGTCGCGAGGTTGGACTTGAACCTGTAGCCAAGTCTCAGGGGCTGCTCGGAGATTCCAGAGGCCCTTCAGGGTCCAGGATGTAGAAGTTTCCAGAGAGCTTTGCAGACCCTGGGCGAAGACCGCCGAGGCGGGGTGGGGGTCTGGGGCCAGTGGCTCTGCTGGGAGCCCTGGGTGCCGCCAGAGAAGGAGCTGAAGCCGAGCAAGCCCCCAGCTTTCTCCCCCAGGTCTTCCGTCGGTGAAGCGGCCAGGTCTGCCGGCCACCTGCTGTTCTGAGCAGCAGGAGTGTGGGTGTTAGCTGCAGGGGGACAGGATCCAGAATCTGGCGTTGCCACTCACGTGCTGTGTGACCTGGGGCCGATTACTGATCCTCTCTGGGCCTCCTCATCTGTAAGATGGGAATTATAGCAGGTGCGCCCACCCAGGACTATCTAACCCTTCCCCAGCTGCCCCTGGGTGTGGCTCTGGGGTCTCCAAGGGGGAGGGGGATAGGTGGGCCTTCTGTGATTGGCCCGCCAGCCCTCCTAAAACCCCAGCTCCCTGAGGTGCAGCCCTGCTGTGTGCTGTCCCCGGGGAGAGGCCGAGGGCTGCTGAAGCCGTGGTCGACCAGGATGCCCGCTCCTGCCCCTCCCCCCACGGCGACTTCTCTCTGGTCAGGTCCCCTTCCTGCCTCTGCCCCTTGAAAGCCCATCTCTGGCACTCTCCCTCCAAATGCTTATGGCTGGCCTGACCGCCCTGGCCCCACCCCACCCCCACCCCGTACCTCCGTTGGCCTCAGGTTGCCCTGCCTTCCTCGTGGCCCTTGCTCGTGCTGCTCCCTGGAACACTGGTCCCCACAGCTCCTCCTCCTCCAGCCGCCGCTGTCTTTCTCATGGCGCCGATCATGGCGGTGCAGTCCGCCCGGGCCTCTGTCACCACCAGGGCCAAAGCTCTGGCTTCCAGGTGACGCTGCACAGGTGGGGTAGGCACGCAGCGTGGGATCACATGGGCCCAAGACTGGGCTGGGTCTCCACCCAGGGGGTGCTTGGCAAGCCCCTGAGCCTCCATGGAGTGGGAGGGACAACTGGGGCTCTGGCCACCTCCCAGGGCTGTCGTGAGGGTCATGAGAGGACGGGTAGGGCCGAGGGGGCAGAGGGGACTGCTGATTTGCCCAAGGCCAAACCGGGACTTGGTCTGAGGCTGCTAACTGGGGCACCGCCGGGGGCCTGGAAGCCGGCTGCAGCCCGGCCTGTCCTGGGGGCCCCTCCGAGAAGCCTGACCCACTTGCAGAGCGGCCCGCGGGCAGGCTGGCTCCCAGCTGGGCTGATCCCCGGGCAGCTGACTGATGGGCAGAATGCACTGCGCCTTCTCGGCCGACAGGAAGATCGATACCACGGTGGGCAGGCAGCCCTGCTCGATGCCACAGCGCGTCCCCGGGGCTGAGAGTGGGCCAAGAATAGACGGAGCCAGGCCTGCTCCCTCCGCAGGGTCAGTCCAGGGCAGGCCGAAGTGTTGTGGCTTTGATGGGCCGCCTGTTGCATTGCTGTCCCGTGAGCTCCTCTGAGTTTGCTGTTTGTTTGTAACACGTGTTAACCCTCTGAGTCCTACAAGCACCGGGAACAGGTGCCGATGTCCTCATTTTCCAAGAGGAAAATTCCCCGATCGCATGGCTACAGCGTAGCCCAGGTAGGATCAGACCCCGGGCCTGCCTGGCTCCAAGCCCAGCTCCGTGCTAGGGTGTCCCGCCGGGACTCAGTGCCTTTCCCGGCCCAGGGCCGTGTGCACCCGCAGGCTCCTTCCTGCTCAGAATCCCTCCCCAGCCCTCTGCGCTCTGGGCACTGGGACTTCGGCTCTGGAGCTACATGCAGTTTCCAGGGCTGGAATGCGCCCTGGCCAGGAGCTCCGTGACAGGTGAGGAGAGGCGCCTCCCCAGCAGGTGCCTGGGCACAGCCTCCCTCTGCCAGAGTTAAAGGTGAAAGGTAAAAGGTGAAAGGTGGGCCTGGCCCCCCAGTCACCCTGAGCGTGGGCCACCTCCCGCCTGGCATCAGTTCCAGGGACCCGAACCTGCGGTTGCTGTGGTCTCAGCCTCACTGCCCACCCTCTACAGGCCTCACTGCCGTGGCCAAGGACAAGCCTGCCCCAGCGTCTCTCAGTGCCACACTTCACAGGTAGAACAGGCGAAATCTCAGCACCAGGGCCGGCACTGCGGTATACCAGGCAAAGCCACTGCCTGCAGTGCCGGCATCCCGTGTCGGCACTGGCTCAAGTCCCGGCTGCTCCACTTCTGATCCAGCTCCCTGCAGGTGCACCTGGGAAAGCAGCGGAGGACGGCCAGAGTGCTTGGGGCCCTGCACCCACATGGGAGACCCGGATGAGGCTTTTGGCTCTTGGCTTCGGCCAGGCCTTGCCCTGGCTGTTGCAGCCATCTAGGGAGTGAGTGAACCAGCAGATGGAGGATTTCTCTCTTTCTCTCTCTCTCTCTCTTTCTGTGTAACTTTGACTTTCAAATAAATAAATCTTAAAAAAAAAAAAAACAAAACAAAACCCTCAGCACCCAGCTTCCCAGGGTGAGGCTGGGAGGTAGAACAGGTGATTGGGGCCCTGTCTCAGCCCTCCAACCTTGGCCACGAAGGTCAGTCTGTGTGATAGGAAGAGTGTGGGTCTTTCTGGCTGTGTGACCTTGGGAAGATACTTAACCTCTCTGAGCCTGACTCTACCATCTCCCTTCCAACAGCTGGCCGTTTCTCGCTTGCCAAAGCCATGTGGTCCATCCATGCCCAGGGCCGTCATGCTCAGCCCACTCACCCTCACTCTCAGAACACCTGTCCACCCCCAGTTCCCTCTTCTGTGGCCTCCCACCCCCTCCATCCTCCATCCTCCCCTCTCCCCTGGCCTGCCCCGCGGTCAGACACCAGATCCGTCCATTTTCCCTCCAAATAGTCACACTCCCCCCGGCCCCGCCGCTGCCCTGGTCCAGGCCATGTCATCGTCTGGATTTGCGCACCTGCCTCTCACCAGGGTCCTTCCCTCTTCCCCATCAACCCATTCCCCTGGCAGCCCCGGTGTGTTTTTGAAACATTCTTGCTGCAGTTCTAGCCACAGCTCTCCTCAAATGTGCTGTGAGACGTCGAGTGGGTGTCTTTCCCTCTCTGTGCCTTGAGTGCCAAGGACCTGTAAGAGATGGAGCTGAGCCACATGGCATCCCAGCGCCCTGCCGGGCCTCTCAGCAGCCTCTGCTATCTGTGTCTTCTCTCTGTATCCAGCCATCACCTCCCACCATCTCTGTGTCAGCCTCTCTGGTGACCCCAGATCTCCTGTGAGGGCTGAGGTCTCCTTTATGCAATTCCAGATCCAGGTCGAAGGGCAGGCCTGGCAGCTCTACTGGCTGCCCCCCCACCCCGACCACAACCCGTCCTCCCGCGAGGGGACCCGCCATCTGCCCAGCCACAGTAGCACCATTAACTCACCATGAGTCAACCAGGCTATAAATAAGTAAAGGGGCGAGGGCCCCCCGGGGACCCACCCCCAGCTGGCTGCCCCGTTTCTGGCCAGAGCTGGGGTCTCGTGTGCCCCACGCCCGACGCAGCCTGACAGATCTTGACATGCCATCAGGGTCCCCAGAGAGCGGCGGGGCAAATTCCCGGGCCTCCGCCACCCCCATTAGTGTCAGTAATTGCCAATCAATTTCCTGGGAGCCCGGTGAGGAAGAGGCCCCTGGGTGTCTCCCGTGAGGAAGCCGCGTCTAATGGCTTTAGGTGGATTGCTGCAAATTGATTGGCTTTTTAAAGATGGAACGTTGGTATTTCTCCCAGGGTCCTAAGCACCCCTCAGGGCCGGTTAGGCCGAAAGATGAGCGATGAGGTTGCAACTTTGCCGTACCAGGCCCTTTGCGCAGCCTCTGTCCCACACGTGCTTCCTGAAGCCACAGCCACAGTCCCGTGTCCAGAGTGAACCTGCCCAGGGCCTCCCCGAGGTCGGCAGGTTGAAACCTCAGAACAGATTAACGAGATCAGCATCACCCACCCTGGGAAAAGACGAGACAGGCTCAGGATGGTGGCAAGGCTGGACTGAGGTTGCACAGGCAGTGTAAGGGACACTGAGATTCGAACCCAGGTCTCTCTGACATTGTAGCCTTGGTCCTCACATTCTTTTTTTCTTCCTTCCTTCCTTTCTTTTTTAAGATTTATTTATTTATTTATTTATTTGAAAGGCAGAATTACAGAGAAGCAGAGAGAGAGAGAGAGAGAGATATCTTCCATCTGCTGGTTCACTCGGCCACAATGGCGGGGGCTGGGCCAGGCCAAAGCCAGGAGCCAGGAGCCTGTTCCAGATCTCTCACATCAGTGTGGGGCCCAAGCATGTGGGCCATCATTTGCTGTTTTCCAGGCACATTAGCAGGGAGCTGGATTGGAAGTGTAGCAGCCCGGACTTGAACTGACGCCCATATGGGATGTCGACACTGCACAGCGCCAGCCCCTGATTCAGGGTTGTTATCCAGGAATGGGGGAGGTCAGACGGTAGGACAGTCGTAAGACTTCCAATAGCATCATTCTGAGCCGCCCCCATTAACCATGAGCCATGGTCTCATAAACCATTGGACCCAGCGTCCTGGGAGCACAGGATAGGAACCGGAGGTCCAGAATCAGTCAGCAAATGGGAGAGTCAAGTTCACAAGCCTGTCTCGGGAACCGCAAAGCCCGAGTTTCACCTTCTGGCCCTCTGCATTCTTGGGGCCTTCCTCCTGGTTTAGGGATTGTCCCCTCCTCTTCCCTTCTCCCTCGCCTGTGCTGTGGGGTGCTTATGCTGTGGGGCTCCCTTTGATCCCTGGGTTGAGTAGCAGGATCGGATTCTGTTCCCAGCGTCGATGTTTTAAAGATCTCTGGCCTTGGCCTTCGTGTTCTGCTCTGAGGGTCGTGACGTCTTTCTTGTTTGGAGAGTCAGTTGCGGGATACTCAGAGCTGAGGGTTGCTTTTGCTTAGTGAGTGTAAGCCTTGGGCCACATATTCTGGGGGTGGCACTTGCGGAAGGAGCAGTGGAACAGGAGAACAAAACCCTAGGGCCCATGGCCGACGCTGGGAGGGAGGCGTGAGCTCCGCTGTCTACCAGTTACAATACTACAGTAAATGTGACTCATTGTTCCCCATTGGTAGACAGTGACTCTTAGGTTTAAAAAATAGCATATGTGGTGCAGCAGCTAAAAGCCCTGGCCTGTAGTGCCGGCATCCCATATGGGTGCTGGTTTGAGTCCCAGCTGCTCCACTTCCAATCCAGCTCTCTGCTATGGCCCGGGAAAGCAGTAGAAGATGGCCCAAGTTTGCTTGGACCCCTACACCTGCATGGGAGACTTGGAAGAAGCTCCTGGCTCCTGGCTTCAGATCAGCCCAGCTCTGGCTGTTGGGGTCATTTGGGAAGTGAACCAGAGGTGGAAGACCTCTCTCTCTCTTTCTCTTTCTGGCTCTACCTCTCTCTGTAACTCTGTCTTTCAAATAAATAAAATAATTCTTTAAAAAAATAGCATAAATACAAAAGTAAAAGCAAAAACAAATACAACCAAAATCAAAGTAGAATAAATCCAAAAAGAAAAGAATAAACAATTAGAGTGGATCCAGCCATATGCCCTCCGAAAGAGACACATCTAACACAAGAGGGTAAAGGATAAAAGTAAAGGGACAGGAAAAGACCTGCTATTTTTATTTTTATGATAAAAATAAATAAAAAATAAGACGAAAGGCCTACAATGGCATGTGATGCACCTGAGGCCATGTGGCCCCTACATCGCACGGGTGTGATTTGAACCCAGGTCTTTCTGTCCCCTAAGTGCCTGCTACTCTGGGAATATCCTGTCGTCTCCGATGGAGGTGACCAGTGTTACGCCTTCGGTCTGACCTGGGGCCAGAGTCCATCAATGCGGAGCAGGCTGGAGCAGGTTGGAGCGGGCAGGGAAGGGCAGCCAATGCTGGCCCTAGGGTTTAGTCCCGGGCAGGGCACGCACCACCCTGCAGGCCGGAGGCTTGATCCACTGACCCCCAGGTGCTGGCTACGTGTCCCCACCCCGGCCTGCTGTCCAGCTGGCTCCGGGCCTAGTGCCCCCTGCTTCCTTATCCCCTCCTCCAACAGAGACAGAAGAAGGAGGACCCAACACACAGAGCCTCAAGGTGGCGACTCATGCCTAGAATGCCCCCCACCCCTGTGCCTGGAGGAGAACGCAAGCCCGGGGCTCCTGGGAGACAGAGCCGCTCAGACCTGCGTGGACCCCACCTGGTCCCACAGCAAGGGCAGAAGTGGGGCCAGAGAGTCCTCACTGCATCTTAGGAAGATCTGGGTGGGGGCCTGGGGCCAAGTCTGAGCTCCTCCAAACCCCTGCCCACAGCAGGCCCCAGTGACACTCCAGACAGACCCCACACAGGGGCCCAGTCACATCCCAGACAGACCCGGCACAGGGGCCCAGTCACATCCCAGACAGACCCGGCACAGGGGCCCAGTCACATCCCAGACAGACCCGGCACAGGGGCCCAGTCACACCGCAGACAGACCCGGCACAGGGGCCCAGTCACATCCCAGACAGACCCGGCACAGGGGCCCAGTCACACCCCAGACAGACCCGGCACAGGGGCCCAGTCATCTTGGCTGTCACCTCCTCCAGGGAGCCTTCACAGATCCCTCCTTGCTTCTCTAGAATACTGGATTTGGTATTCTGTTGACACACGTGTCTCATCTGGCATCACAGGTCTCAACCTAAGGTGTGTGGATGACTTTTTTTATTTATTTCAAAGACAGAGTTACAGAGAGGCAGAGACAGAGAGAGGTCTTCCATCGTTGGTTCACTCCCCAAATGGCTGTAATGACTGGGGCTGGGCCAGGCTGAAGCCAGGAGCCAGGAGCTTCATCTGGGTCTCTCATGTGGGTGCAGGGACCCAAGGACTTGGGCCATCTTCCGCTGCTTTCCCAGGTGCATGAGCGGGAAGCTGGATCAGAAGTGGAGCAGCCGGGACTCAAACCAGCGTCCACATGGGATGTCGACACTGCAGGTGGAGGCTTTAACCCTCTGTGCCACAGCGCCAGCTCCGCAGGGATGACTTTAGGGAGGGCTACGGATTCACTGAAATCATTCACAAAGCGTCTCCGTGTGCGTGCGTGGGGGCCGGGGTGCAGCAGCAGTAGTATCGGATTCCCTGGAAAGTCACCGCTCTAGGCTGCGGTGCTTGCACTGTTGGGAACTGTGTCTGTCCTGTGTCCTCAGCCGACACGGATAGAAAAGCAACACCGGAAACAGAAGCCAACGTTCAGTGAGTGCATTTGGATGAAGAATTCCGTGGGCGACCCTGGTAACTACCTCCCCAATCTGGCTAAGTAGAGGTGGTGGTGGAGACTCCACTGCGCCTCTGCCCATATTCCTTCCCTGCCCTGAGTGTTTGGTAGACGTGCGTGTGCGAGGCGTGCACAGAGGAGCCGGGGCAGGTAGAGGGAAGAAGGACCAATGAGCGAGTGGCTGCTGCGTGTGCGAGAAGACGCAGCGGAAGTCCTGGTGCTTCCTTGGGTGCCGGATGGAGCGCTGGGCAGGCAGACTGGTTGATGGCTGAGCGCACAATGATTGAAGGTCAGGAATAGAAGGGTGGATTAACGAAGGTAGCGGTAGCTGTTTGGAAGGGGCTGGAGAGGCAGGTGGGTTTCCAGTAAAAGGGTCGGTGGAGAGGCGACAAGATGAGTGCAAGGTTCACAGGTGGATTTGTAAATGGATAGGGAGACGTGTGGCCGGCTGGTCTGAAGGATGGACAGGTGGACGCACAGACAGGTGGATGGACAGACGGACAGATGGAGGAGTGGATGGATGGACGGACGGATGGATGGATGGCCAGGTGGACACACAGACAGGTGGACAGGTGGACAGATGGACGGATGGGTGGACGGATGGGTGGATGGACGGATGGACAGATGGATGGATGGCCAGGTGGACAGGTGGACAGATGGACGGATGGGTGGACGGATGGACGGATTAATTGATGAATGGGTGAGTGGGTAGAAGGAGAGGAGGGCCCGAGCGCAGGCAGCAGCGACAGGGAGCCCCAGGCCGTCTTGATTCCAGTCTGACGTGTTGGGGCCTGGCTGAGCGGGTCCTTGCCTCAGGTCCAGGGTCTTTCTCACAGCGCCAGCGCTCAGCAAGCTGCTATAGGAGGGAGACAAAGGGAGTGGGCAGATCCCCGGGCCGGAGCGGGGCGGGGGGGATGGGGGCCCCTGTTTACTCGGCTCCGGAATGGAGGCCCAGCGAAGGGCTGTTCATATTTCTCTCTTGAACGGGGAGCTGACATTAATGAACAGCTAATTAACATCTTGGAGTGCGATGGTTCCAGTGTCAGTGTCCCTAATTAGTCTCACGCTAATCTGCTTTAATTAACTGTCCCTGTCGTGGTTTTAATTTAATTTTCAGCTGTAGCCTGGGACGGCAGCCCTGTGAGCATTCCGTCCCAGGGCGCCCGTGGCCGGGGCAGGGTGGGCTGGCCAGCGCCGGGTTCCCAGGGGCTTTGCCAGGCGGGGCTGCCTGCGGGGTTGGGCAGAGCTGGTGAGAGAGAGCCTGGCTCCTCCCCGGCCTCTGAGGCAGAGGACTTGGGCATGGTTCTCTTTCCCTTCCTTCTCGAGGGAGCGCTCTCCCACCCTCGGGAGCTGCCAGCACGTTTGAACGCCAGGAACGCGGTCTGCGCGCTGCACCTTGCTCTCAAAGCAGCTCCTGGAGACTGGCTGCGGTTCAGAGACACCTGGACCCAGGCCCCGGTTCTGGCACTTTCTAGCTGTGTGACTTTAGGAAGAGCACTTGGCCTCTCTGAGTCCCTGAGAAATGACCAGCTGCTCCCACCAAAGGCGCAACATTGCAGCAGCGACCCTAATGCCCTTCGTGGCCCAGGCACAACACACGGGGCGCAAGCATGGGGAGGGCTGAGGGCCAGCCTGCCTGAGGAGGTGAGAAGAGCCCTCGCCCGGGAGTCAGGGTACCCAGCTCCCGCTCTCCACCTCTCTGGGTTTGTGTCCTGGTCCCGTCCATAGGTTAGAAGGGGCAGGGGAGAGGGGACCCAGGGCTGTGGCCAGGGCTGGGGAATGGCTCAGAGGACCCTGCAGGTGGAAGACTGGGCAGAGTCAGGCCAGGTGAGGCCGCGGCCTTTTGCAAGGCAAAGCAGGGACCCCTGGGAGGCTGCGTTGGGTACAGGCGGGAGACCAAATCCACACCTGTCCGTGGGCGGAGCCGAGAGGTAGACAAATGAGGGGCCTTGAGCAGGTGGTCAGTGAAGGGGGAGGGGAGGGGAGAGCCCGGAGCTAAGTCAGGACCCCGTGTCCCCCAGGGAGAGTGCGGAGGCTGGAGCTGGACGGGAGAGGGGGCCTCTTGGAGTTGAGTGTGGCCCCCAGGGGTTTGAGCAGGGGCGCGGCTGTTGCTGGAGGCGAGTGAACTGGAGTGAGGAGGCAGAGGCCTGGGGTGAGGCCGCCTTGTTCCTCCGGGGAGACTCCCGTCGATGCACAGAAAATGCACACTCTTTAAAAAGGCTGGTGTGGGGAGTCCTCTCCCCCCCCCCACTCCTCCCAGGTCAGCCCTGTCTCACGCTTTTCTCTGAGCTCTCCAACCCCAGGCTGGGGAGGGGCCAGAAGTACCCCCCGGGGTGCAGGACTCAGGAGCCTGGAAAATCCCTGTGTTCAGATTTTGATGCTGCACACACACAGAGTGTTGTTCTGACTCGATGCCCGGATCTCACAGGGGGTGGGGGGGGACACCTTGCCACCTCCCCCCTGCACCGGAGGCTGCAGAGGGCGTCGCCAAGGCCCCCTTGTCCCCGGCCCAGGCCCTGCTGCCTCTCGAAGCTGCCTTTGCACCCAGCATCCACTTCTGGCTGGTCTCGGGATCCCAGCCCAGGGAATGTCTGTGAGTGGGTGGCCCACAGCCCCCTCCCCCTGACTGTGACCTCCAGTTGACCTTTGCCTTGGGTCCAGCAGAGCCAAACCAGTTTTTCCTGAAATTCTTAGTAAATGAGTATGGAATTCAGAGCTCCCCACTGAAGCCCCAGATCCCCCTCCAAGGAGAATCTCATCTTTCTCTAGGCCCCTCCCTGCACATCTGCCCAGCTTGAACTCCGCCACCCCCAGAGAGCCCTCCCTGGTTTCCGCGGACAGATGTGTGGATCAGTCCATCCTTGGAGCCCTGGAGCGTGTCCCCTCCCTGGTCCTCTCTCCCAGTCCACACGCACTGCAAGACCGGCTTTGCTCCCGCACATCTCTGGGTGCCCTACCCCCAGCCTGGCTCACAGCAGGGCTCCCAGGAGCCAGTGACAGAGACTTAGCCCCGCCCCCGGGCTGGTGGACGGACCAGCACCCAGAGCTGCACTCTCGGCCTGGCCTGTTGCGTGGGAATCGCACAGGCAGTGGTGGCTTTGCTGTCCATCAAGCCTGGACGTGACCCCTAACCTGCCTTCGCTTTTCCCATCCGGGAAACGCACAGTGATGGCACCCACCTTGTGGCTCGCCGAGGGCAGCCGTGTAGAGGGGCTGGGACGCGGAAGTGCTCGGCGCTCCCAAGCCAGAGCCCTGGCACCTCTGCTTCCGGGGCAGTGATTCCTGCGTCCGGCGTGGAGGTAGAAGGAGGCCGGTGTTCAGCTTGGGGGCCTGGTGACCCTCTTCTGCCCCCTCTCCCATACCCCTGGAGACAGCTCAGCCAGGGCTCAGGCTACAGTAGACAAGCATCGAGGAGGTGACCAGCCCCTCAGCCTTGCCCTGGGGCATCATACAGAGACCCACGCCCCAGGGACGTGCAGGGGGAGACCCCTGGAGGCAGAACCAGAGCTGCAGACGTGAGCAGCCACAGTCGTGTGTACATGCTTGCACACACATGTGTACATGCGTGCATGCTCTCCCCCCCACTCCAATCAGGAGAAAGGAACGCCACTCCCCCCACCCTCACCCCTGGCCCCAAGACCTAGGCGCTCCGTTCTGTCTGGGTCCCGGAGGCTCCCAGGGCTCACGGTTGTTGGAGGTCTTGTGCCTGCCCTTACCTGAGGGATCTGGGGACTGTGTGGCAGCTGGGTGCCTTCTAACTTGGGGCTCACGAGCAAGTGCGCTCTGTGGGCTCCCTGGGCCCTGGCCGAGGCAGCAGCCGCAGAGCCAGCTGTGCCGTGACTCACCCAGCAGTGGGGGTGGGAACCAGCGAGACACCCAGCCCGGCCCTTGCCACCGCCGCCATGACCTGACCCCCACCCCACCCCGCCTGATGCCGCCGAAGCTCCTGGGGCCTCTTCTCCCTCTGCATGAGCCAATGCTTGTTGGCAGAAGAGGCCAGAGGGCTCAGACTCCGGTTGGAAGCGGGAGCCCCTTTGGAGGGGCCCGCAGCCCAGGGGCGAGAGAGAGGAGCAGGACAAGGTCAGGGAGCCCATGATCACGGTGACCGCGCAGAATGGGGTGGCGTGAGCATCACAGCCGGGCCAGTGCTAGCGTGGTGCCGGCTTCACCAGGCTCTCATCCTGGGAGCAGTGAACCTGGCAATCGTGTGGCCACAGGTGCCCAGTGAACACGGGGAAGCAGCAGTTTTCGATGTTGCAAGCATCCGGAGGTCATGCCCCCCCCCCCCCCCCCCCGAATTCGAGCATTTTCCCCGCGTAGACTATTAGAGTGGTAGCCTTCTGAGCAGGAAGTGTAGACAGGGGCAGTCGCCCAGCTGTAAACACACACACAGGCTCGCCGCGCGGGCAGGAAGCTGTCCTGTAGAATGTCACGGTCCAGGCCGGGAGGCTGGTTCCGTCTGCACGCGTTTCGGTGTCAACGGGAATGAGAGGTGAGAGCACCCCGCGGCGGCTTGAGCTAGCAGCTGAGCAAAGCGGGCGACATCCACGCACCCACTGCTCCTCGCCGCAGCCCCTGACGTGGGCAGGGGAGGGCCGGGGACAGGAACCTCACAAAGCCCCCAGGCCCTGCAGTCTGGGCCGGCCCAGCGGACGCCCGAGGGAGAAGCGTGGCTGGCCTTTCTCCTCGAGTTAATGTGGAAGCCTTGGATCTGCTTCCAGTGTGTGGGCAGGAGCCTGCAGCCCGACCCCCGCCCGGATTCCTAGCCAGGGCGTGAGGGGTGGTGTGTGCCCGATCCCCAAGGCCGCCCCCATCTGCCCTGCTCTTCACCTGCCTGTGGGGCACAGATGACCACACCGATGTGCACCAAACACCCTCCCCCCGCCCCCATCACTCATCCGTGGTCCGCTCCGTCAGTTGTCATTTCTAGGTCATCTTCTGAGGGTCAGGGCATTTTCCGGCCACTGGGGAGATGGACATGAGTCATGACAGCTCCCTGTCCTATGAGAAGGATGGTGGGGCCACTGGGGGATGCACAGAGAGCGCTGTGAGTGGGGGTAGGGCCAGGGGATGCATGGTCAAGGCATCGAGGAGGCCTTCCTGGAGGAGGGGCTCGGTTTCAGAAATGGCAGAATCTGAGTGCAGGGGGAGGGCGGTAAGGGAGCAAAGGCCCAGAGACAGCCGTGTGTCGGGTGTGTTCAGCAGCCCCCGATGCTCTCGCTTGGGCGACAGTGACAGGTGCCAAGTGACAGCAGCGGGCGGGAGACTGAGCTGAGCACTGAGCAGAGGCCTTGAGGCCAGGCTGAGGGGGCAGGGCTGTGCAAAAGGTTGGGGCTGCCGGAGCTCCCGACGGGCGGGAGGGGCGGACCAGAGCTTACGATTCACTTACCCTCCCTTTAGAAACCAGAAACTACAAATTCCTTCCCAGGACGGAATCGCCAGCCCCGGGCTGGGCTCCAAAAACACAGAGAAAGGGCTGAGCAGGGACTCCAGGCTGCACGCCGGGGTGCCGGCTGCAATGCCTTTGTCCTCAGAGGAGGGGCAGGGGCGGGGCTCGGGCCTGGGACGGGAGCCACGGGGGAACCGCACCAAAGCTCCCTGCCAGTGCCTGCAGCCTTTGTGGAAGTCTGCTGGGAGCAGGAGGCCACGGCGCCCACAGAAGGCCCAGGCGGGCCTGCACGCCCGTGTCCGGCTGCTCTTGTGTTGCTGAGGGAGGGGGGCGGGGGACCCTGCCTCCCCCAGCCTCAGTTTCTCCGTTTGTAACGTGGGACTGTGCACACAGCCTGCCTCGCAGGGCTCCCAGGAGGGAAAGGATGCCTGGTCCCTGCCAGGCTTGTTCCCTTCACGCCTGGAGTCAGCAAGAGATGGGGTCCGGCCACCCCATTTTACAGCTGGGGAAACCGAGGGCCCGGGCCCAGCAGCCGGTTTGGAAGTCAGGTGCCCAGAGGTGGGAGCCAGGTAAAGGAAAGGGCTAATGGTCAAGGCTGGCTGCACGGTGTGACGCCAAAGTCTGAGCGTCTGAGCCAGGGCGGCAAGGAGGCCCGCGCTGGCCGCCTGGCCGTGCTGCTGCGGTGACCGCTGTACTGCGCCTCCCAGAGTGTCTCGTGCGTAGCAGGTGCTCAGCTTCTGGGAGGGGCGTGTGCCCAGGGTAGAAGCCCAGCGTCAGGATGGGGCATGGCGCTCCCTGCCATTTCTCCCTGCGTCTGGCACGGCGGGTAAGCTTGGGACACCTGCAGCGGAACGCCTGGGTTTGGGTTCTGATCCAGCTCCCTGCTAATGCACCCAGGGAGGCAGCTGGTGATGGCTCAGGTAGGCGGGCCCCTGCCTCCTGTGTGGGAGATCCGGCTTGAGTTGCCAGCCCCAGGACCTGAGCAGTGAACCAGCAGATAGGCGGACGTCTCTGCCTCCCACTGTTTCTCCCTGACCCTCTCATATCTGTCTCTCTCTCTCTCTGCCTCTCAAATCAAATCAATAAACACTGATTTAACAGATGGCAGCATTTCACATGAAAACGCGGCTGTAGGCATAGCTTAACAGTCACCCAGTCAACAAATGTTTATTGAGCTCCTACTATGTGCTAGGCAACCTGCCGGGTCCTTGTCAATGATCTCATTGAAACTGAGCCTTCCTTCCAAGTAAGTCCACTGTTGTTCCACTTTACAGGTGAAAAAACTGAGGTTCAGGGAGCCTGAGTGTTTGGCCTAAGGTCAGACCGAGCAGGGCAGGAATCCTAGTGCTTGCCCGCCCCTCCCTTACCCTCTACCATGCTGTGCCGGCTTAGACGCTGTGCGTCCCTCACTGAGAGCATTAAAACGGAGGATCCACGCTGAGTGTTGAAACCCAGCCCCCTGCGTGGCTGTTCTAGGGGTTGCTAACCTGGGCTCCCTGAGGAAGGCACGACACAGGGTCCACCCTGGAGGGCTTGGGAGGGGCTGTGTCAGGCTAGGCTGCAGACGGTGCTGACCATGGTGGGTTCCGGGGGGGGGGGGGGGGGCGGCCCCGCCCCCAGCCAGAGGCAGCCAGGATTCCATTAACCTGATTCTCTGCCCCACATAAACCTGCAGAGCAGCCCCGGGAGGGAGGGGGACCAGGGAGGGGGAAGAATTGGGCTTCCCCAGGCCCCAAACGGAGGAGCCAGCGGCACCGGTTTCCGCTCTCGCGGTCCAGGAGGACTTCAGGGCCCCTGGCTGTTTGAGCAGGGAGTGGGGAGAGAGATGGGGAGGCGGAAAGTAGGGCCGGGAGAATCCAGGCTGGGTGCGGCCGCGGGCGGGAGAGGAGGCTCCTCTGGGTCCTGGGACCCTGTGCGTCAGCCAAGGTGGCCTGCCGCGTCATGCCACCTCTCTGACCTTTAGGTTCCTTCCTGGCCATGAGGACAAAGGGGCGCCACCTCTGTGTCACGGGGCAGCTTAGCAACCCTGGGCCTGACACCCTGGGTGCTCAGGCTGTGAGCTTGACCTAGGGCCCGTCTCAGCTCGCCAGGTGCGGTCACACCCACTCTCTCCTTGGCAACGGCACTGTGCAAGGTGTGCAAGGGATCCTATCAGAGATGTCCAGAGTCACAGAGTCACAGAGAGTGTGTCCCACTCCCCCCCAGCCAGGCCGCTCCTCTTCGGGCTGGCTTGCTCCTCTCCTCTGTCAGGATTCAGGCCAGCTGTCTCTTCTTCCAGACCACGCAAGAGCTGGTTCAGAGCATTTACCAGACACTGTCACATTGTCAGGACCCCGAGGGCCCTGCGTGGTGAGAGGGCACCAGAAACAGTGCGGTAATGACTGCACCTGCCCAGGGGGTCACACCGGTGTGCACACACTCACATGCGTCAGAGAAGTACATAGTTACGCAGTGTGGGTCAGCGCCTCACACAGGCGGAGGGAGAACTTTCTGGAACAGGATGGATTGAGCTATGGTGGCTGCCCTTCTTCCTACCTCCATACAAACACATACAAATGCTGGAGATGGTACTGATAGCTTCTACGAGAGAAAGGAAACGCTTTGACTTTATCTTTTATTTCATTTAAGGAATTTTTTTTCATAGTAATGGAACAAACACTAGAAGATAGGAGGACTTAGAATGGAACTAAAACTGAGCCAGAGGGGCAGGTGTGGTGGCACAGCAGGTTGAGCCACCATTGGGGGTGTCCAGAGTGCCCAGGATCGAGTCCCGCCTCCTCCTTCTGACATCTTGCTAATAGCCTGGGACATGGCACCGATGGCCCAAGTAGCTGGGCCCCTGCCACCCACATAGGAGCCCCAGTTGGAGTTCCTGGCTCCTGGCTTAGGCTTTTCAGACATTTGGGGAATGAACCAGTAGATGGAAGATCTCTCTCTCTCTCTCTCTCTCTGTCATGCTGGCTTTCAAATCAATGAAAAACATAAAAATTTAAAAACAAAACAAATCTTAGCTCGAATGAGGAGACATAGTCCAGCTGTATCAGTTTGGCAGAGGCAAGCCTAGGAGGTAACGGCACAGAGGGTGGAGTAAAGGCACAGAAAAGGATGTGAAGAGTAAATCCCGGGGCCAGCGTGGTGGCGTAGCAGGTAAAACCACCGCCTGCAGTGCCGGCATCCCATATGGGCACCAGCTCGTGTCCTGGCTGCTCCACTTCCCATCCAGCTCCCTGCTAATGCGCCCGTGGGAGACCCAATTGGAATTCCAGGCTCCTGACTTTGACCTAGCCCAAGCCATTTAGGGAGTGAACCAGGGGACGGAAGATTCTCTCTGTCTCCCCTCGTGTGTATGTGTGTGTGTGTGTAACTACCTTTCAAGTAAATAAATAAATCTTTTTTTAAGAAACAAAACAGTGTTTTAGATTATGCTGTGAATGAGTACAAGTTCACAATTATTGAACATTGTCTGTAAGTAAAGCCTCTCTTTGCTCCTAACATCTTGTCTTAGCATCTTTTTTTTTAAAAAAAAAAAAGGATTTATTTATTTTATTTGAAAGTAGACTTACATAGAGAGAGAAGGAGAGGCAGAGAGAGAGCGATGGTTCACTCCCCAATTGGCCGCAACAGTCGGAGCTGCACTGATCCGAAGACAGGAGCCAGGAGCTTCTTTCAGGTCTCCCATGCAGGTGCAGGGGCCCAAGGACTTGAGCTATCCTCCACTGCTTTCCCTGGCCATAGCAGAGAGCCTGGGAAGTGGAGCAGCCAGGACTCAAACTGGCACCCATATGGGATGCTGGCACCACAGGTGGCAGCTTTACCCACTGTGCCACAGCTCCAACCTCTTAACATCTTTTTACTCCCTGATAACTCTCTTGCTACGGGTTTTATTCCTCTTTTTCTTTAAGATGTATTTTATTTATTTGAAAGGTAGAGTTACAGAAAAAAGAAAGCGATGTCTTTCATCGCTGGGTCACTTCCCCAAATGGCCGCAACAGCCAAGGCTGAGCCAGGCTGAGACCAGGAGCCTGGACCTCCATCTGAGTCTCCCACAGGTGCATTAGCAGGGAGCTGGATCGGAAGCGGAGCAGTCGAGACTTGAACCAGTGCCCATGTGGGATGTAGGCATCATAGGCAGCGGCTTAACCTGTTTTGCACAACACCAAAACACTTTTTTAAAAACTATTTGATTTGTTTATTTGAGAGGTAGAGTTAAAGACAGAGAGAGGGACAGACAGAGAGCGAGCGAGAGAGGTCTTCTATCCGCTGGTTCACTCCCAAAATGGCTCCAATGGCCAGAGCTGGGCTGATCCGAAGCCAGGAGCCAGGAGCTTCTTCCGGGTCTCCCACATGGATGCAGGGGCCCAAGCACTTGGCCATCCTCTACTGCTTTCTCAGCCCATAGCAGGGAGCTGAATCAGAAAGTGGAGCAGCCGGGACTCAAACTGGCGCCCATGTGGGATGCCGGCGCGGAAGGCAGAGGTGTAGCCTACCATGCCACAACACTGGCCCCAAAATACTTTCTTTTAAAAAGCTGATACACTTGCAAGAAGAAACTGCCAAACCAAATCCACATTCTCAGTGGGATATTTTAACATAGATATTTTAGCATTTCTCAGAAATCGTTTGACTAAATAGACACAAATTATTAGACCCCAGTGACCTAATTAATAGGACTCCTGCTTCCAAGAGACAAAGAAGATACACATTTGTTTCCAGTTCTGCCGCACAGAAAGGCTCATACAGGCCGCAGACCTCCCCTAGCCTGCGGCTCACCCGCGGCTCACCTGCACAGCGGACACCCGGAAACGAGGGGCTCTGCCGGGGCCGCCAGGTGCTGAGGGTCAGTAACCTGGGTAAACTATGTCGAGTTGGGGTTAGCAAAAAGGAAAGCTCCTGAGAGCTCAGATTTCAGCCTTCATGGGTGTTGCCACAGTCTGGACAAGAGGACTCAACTCTGCGGCCATGACCTCTATGCAGAGGGGCTGAAAGCACTGTGACTGTGTTTCAATAAAACTTTATTTGCAAAAGCAAGTAGTGGGCCAGGTGTGGCCCATAGTTTGCCCGCCTGATGCAGGCAACAGCAGTTTGTGGAGACACAAAGAACAGCGATAGGCGGGGTGGGGTCTCACCCAGTAGTGGAGCCTCTTGGCAAAGGCAGGACAGGGGGCCAGGCGCGCACGCGTGTGCAGACACACAGACACGTGTGCGCGTGGCGGCAGGTAGATACACAAAGGCTGAGATGTACCCCCGAGCACACTGTCTGCACACGACGGGCGTGCTGCCACACACGTAAGCAAGCCGTCCGGAAAACGAGAGGTCAGGACCCCGGGCTGGGGCAGGCGCTGGGCTGGGGATGAGGATGCCAACTGGGACGGCCCTGTGCCCTGTCGGGGTGCCTGGGTCAGGTCCGGCTCTGCTCCCTGCTAGTGTGCACCCTGGGAGGCAGCAGTGAGGGCTCTGGTAGCTGGATCCCCGCCACCCACGCAGGAGACCCGGATTGAGTTCTGAGCGCCTGGCTTCGGCCTGGCCCAATCCCGGCTGTTGCATCCATGTGAACCAGTGGATGGGAGATGTCTCCCTCCCTCCCTCCCTCCCTCTCTCTCTCTCTCTGCTTTTCAAATAATTAACATAAATAAATCAAAACTTTTTACAAAGGCTGGCACCCAGAAGCATGCCCAAGGTGGCTTCTATTATTCATGAGGACAGGCTGTGCTGCAGACAGCCCGGGGATGGGCGCAGGACGCCACCCACGTCCCACGCACGCCGGGGTGCAGGTTTTGCGGGAGAAAGCCAGGCTCGCCAGGAGGCCGTCATCGCAGACAGCAGGTGCCCAGAGCGGCCCTGGCGGGGACGCTACAGAGCTTTCTCCCGGGACTCCAGGCCAGCGAGCAGAAAGGGCGTTTGAATCTCTCCGCACGTCTCTGCGGGCCGGGGCGCATGTGCTGAGTTGGAATTTTTCAACTTCATCCTTTTTTTTTTTTTTTTCCCTGACACATCCATCCCAGAAACATCTGTGAGATAAAACAGAGAAGGTCTTCTGAATTCAGCTCAGAGTTGGCCTGCGCTCCCAGCCCAGCCAGCGAGACATGAATCACCAGCCGGGGGCCCGGGGCCCCGCAGGGCGGCCTCTCCGGAGGGGCCCTGGCCTTTCCCGAGTAGCTGCTTTTGATTTCCCCGAAGCCTTCTGATCGTCTACACTCCACAGAGCGTGTGTGTCCAAGGGGAGGCGTGCTGAGAACTCAGCCTGCGCGGGAGTGGGGGGTCAGCCGCTCCT
The DNA here is from genome assembly GCF_033115175.1 of Lepus europaeus. NCBI lineage: Eukaryota > Metazoa > Chordata > Mammalia > Lagomorpha > Leporidae > Lepus > Lepus europaeus. The sequence continues at coordinate 16,516,916 of NC_084831.1, forward strand.
TCCCGGGGCTCAGCGAGTCCAGCTCTGCTCCCCACTCGGGGGCACCGGGAGCCACCAGGCAAGGAGTCAGGGGCCCCCGCGTGTCTCCGTTTTCCAGCTACTTGAAAGCACTGGGGGAAGAAGAGAGCTACGTGGCTTTGAGCGGCTGCCACGGCAGGCAGTGCGCTTTGGTACCGTGACTGGTGGAATATTGTTGTGCAGCCAGCAAGGGGGAGTGGGCGATGGCTGCTGCTGGGTTGGGGAGCAGCCAGCAGTTCACTGACCCTGGCCTCCTGGGGGCCCTCGTGTGGCCGCAGCCTCCGATCCACCAGATGGCTGACGACCTGAACCCTCTCTCACCTTTTCTGTGTGTTGCAAGGAAACCAGTGGACCTCAGAGCTGCAGCGCCTGCCCCCTTGGCCCTCACAGCGTGCACCAGGGCCTGGGAGGGGGTGGGGCCAACGCTCTTGCTCATTTTTGTTGTCTGGTAGACAAACTCATACTGGGAACCTGCTATGCTGGACACTGGAGAGACTGGGAATAGGACTGAGCCCCCCCCCCTTTTTTTAAATAATTATTTATTTGTTTGAAAGGCAGAGTTTCAAAGAGGCAGAGGCAGAGAGAGAGAGAGAGAGAGAGAGAGGTCTTCCATCCGCTGGTTCACTCCCCAGATGGCCGCAACAGCCAAAGCTGTGCCGATCCAAAGCCAGGAGCCAGGAGCTTCTTCCAGGTCTCCCACATGGGTGCAGGGGTCCAAGGATTTGGGCCATCCTCTACTGTTCTCCCAGGTGCATTGACAGGGAGCTGGGTTAGAAGAGGAGCAGCCGGGGCTCGAACCAGTGCCCATATGGGATGCTGGCACCGCAGGCAGTGGCTTTTACCTGCTACGCACAGTGCCGACCCCCTAAGCCCTTCTTTAGGAGCCAAGAGTCCCAGGGGGTAGACAGCCCGGGCTCCAATAAGAAAGGCAGCGAGAGAGCAGGTGTTCAGCCTAGCGGGTAGGGAGAGCGCGTCCCATACCCAAGTGCAGACCCTGGGAGAACAGTAGAGGATGGCCCAAATCCTTGGGCCCCTGCCACCCACGTGGGAGACCTAGGTTGTGTCCCTGCCTCCTGGCTCTGGCCCCAGCCCAGCCATTCTGTGCATGTGGGGAGTGAATCAGTGGATACGAGTTCTCTCTCTCTCTCAAATAAATTATAATTTTCAACATATTTTTGAAAGGAAAGGCAGAGCACTTCTGTGTCCTTAGAAATGCAAAGTCCCGGAGGTGCAGGAGATGGGAAGTCAGCCCTGTGGTCCCCGTGGCTGGAGCAAGAGCAGGACAGGGGTGCCGGGGGAGGACCCCTGGGCTGAATTTGAGTGTGCAGCCACGAGGTGTGCAAATGCCCCAGGGCACCTGCTCAGCAGAGTGGGAGTGGAGAAAGCAGAACTGTTAAGAGACCCCAACCTGTCCGGAAGAAAGCAGCCGAGGCCCAAGGAGAGGAGGCAGCTTCCTCACTGTCACAGGGGCCGCCGGGCTCCCCAGCTCCTGTCCAGGGCCCTTTCCACAGTCAGGGGCCGGGAGCTTCACCGACTTGCCTCCCCTCCGCACACGCAGACGGACGTGTGTGTGGAGTGGGGGCAGCTAGTGCTGAGGAGCTGGTCTGCAGGCCCATTTTCCAGGTGGGAAAACTGAGTCACAGGTGACCAAGTAACATACTCAGGGTTGTGTATCACTGAGAGTGAGATCACAGCAGGTCGTGTGGAGCTGGGAACGGCAGAGGGGGTGCCAGCCCAGCCGTTTTCCTGTCTGTTTCCAGGCCACCCCAACTTCCTAAGGATGCTCCCCTTCACCTTAGCCCTCCCCAGCTCCTTCCCAGAATCCTTAGCAATGCACCAGCAGCCCTGGAGGGGCAGGAATCCCACTCCCTCCCCCACACTTGGAAGGGGCTACCCTTGTTTACGCAGCTGCTGTGAGCCCAGGCCGGGGTCACAGGGGGACCTGGGAGGCCTGTCGCACAGCTGGCGCCCCGCTGCTCAGGTCTCGTGACCCCTCCCCTCCCTGTCTGGTCCCCCCTCAAGGAGGTGGCCCCCGGTGGGGCTCGGCCTCTTGAGCAAGGGGAGCCCGGCTCCTGTCACATCCCTTTTGTGCCTCTGCTCTGTGGTCCCGCCTGAGAAGCAGAGGTGGCCCAGGACAGAGCGCGTGTTGTGGAACCCCAAAACCCAGGCTGGCGCCCCAGCTCTGTGTGGTCCCAGCAGGTCACCCGTGCTGTCTGACCGACGGCAGCAGCCACCCCTCCCTCACCAGAATCCTTGAGAAGCTCACATGCAGTGAGCAGTGTGAAAATGCAGCCCAGTCTGTGGCTGGGACCAGGATTGATTGACATGAGGGGAACGCCCATTCAGAGGGGCCCATTCAGCTAACTGCGGTGGGGGCTGGGGGCAAGCACTGGCTGGGAGCCAGAGACCCAGGGAACAGGGTGGCCTTGCCCTGGGAGCTCTGGGCAGGCATGTGCACGTCTCTTTGAGCCCCACCTCCCTCCTGTTTAAATGGGGTAACAAGTTCTCCCTCCCAAGTTCCATAATGACCAAGGACTCACCCATGGGCTTTCCTGAGCCCCTGCTGTGCGCCAGGCCCGGGACTGGACCAGGGAGAAGTCACAGACTAGGAAGGGGCGGGTTCAGAATCCTGAGTGTTGGCTATAACCAAGTCTAAGCTGCTCCTTTTGCAGATGGGAAAACAAAGCTTTAGAGGGTGAAAGGATTTTCTCAGGATGTCAGAAATGAGGTGCACCTGTTGCTACATCTCTTGGGTCCAGAGCAGACATTGCAAATCAATCACCGCACGCTTCTCAGCATGCCAGATGCTACTTCAGGATCCTGCTCAATCCAACCATGTAGGCAGCCACCCATCAAGTGATCAGAGTCAGAGGCCAAGCTATTTGCCTATGAACCCTACACCCTGACCCTGCACTTGCCACAGCCCGCTTGGCCAGAGCGACTTCATCACGCCCTTTGCCTGTCCCTGTGTCAGGGCCAAACCCAGCTCTTGCAGAAGATCCACCGAGATCCAAAGGTGACTAAGGACTTGTTGCTGTCAGCAAAAGGCTCGATGTTCTGGAGGGAACGAGGCCAAAGAGGAGGTAGTGGTGCTGTGGGAGGTTGTCAGGAACGAGGTGAGAAGCTGGCACCCTGGCTGCACAGGGGCAGGGCAGAGGGAGGCTTCCCGGAGGAGGGGACACTGGAGTTGGCGTTCCACCAGCAAGCAGATGACAACTCTCAGGTCCCATGGCAGCTTCCCTGGGGATGAGTGACAGCATGGCTGCTGAGGGGAGGACAAGGTGTCACCCCAGGGGCCACCAAGCCTGGTAAACATTGAGAAGAGGCGAAGTTGGGGTGGGGAGGAGCGCCTTAGAGGATGGCTTTCCCAGTTGGGCTTCGGAAAGTTCACGGAAAATGGAAGTAAAGGACAATGTGCATTCCCACCATCTCTCTGGGGCTCCCTCGTACTGTCAGACCCGTGGTGGGCACACCCGGCACACCCGGCACACCCGGCACACTCGGCACACCCGGCACGCCTGGCACGCCTTGGCGCACTGCTAGTTATTTATTTATTTGACAGATAGAGTTAGACAATGAGGGAAAGAGACAGAAAGGTCTTCCTTCCGTTTGTTCACTCCCCCAAATAGCCACTACGGCTGGCACTGTGCCGAGCTGAAGTCAGGAGCCAGGTGCTTCCTCCTGGTCTCCCATGCAGGTGCAGATCCCCAAGCACTTGGGCCATCCTCCACTGCACTCCCGGGCCACAGCAGAGAGCTGGACTGGAAGAGGAGCAACCAGGACTAGAACCTGGCGCCCATATGGGATGTTGGCACCGCAGGCAGAGGATTAACCAAGTGAGCCATGGCACTGGCCCATATTTATTTAACATAGGTCATCACTTACTGCGCCGGAAATCCTGATAGTGTGGGGACTCATGTGTCACCGGAGCCTGGCACAGCGCAGTGCCTGGCTGGGTCACAATGATAGGTACCTGATTAACCTTGAATGGATGGATGGGTGGACGGATGGATGAATGGGTGGGTGGGTGGATGGGTGGACGGATGGATGAATGGGTGGGTGGAAGGGCAGGTGCATGGATGGTTGCATAGATGGACAGATGGGTGCTTGGATGGATGATGGATGGATGGATGCATGGACAAATGGACGGACAGACGAGCGGATAGATGTCATGCAGCCTCTCTGAGCCTCTTTCCTCTTCTCAACACAGGGAAATGGCAGCAACCTGCTGTCCTGGCGACGCGGCCACGGTTCAGTGAGGTGAGGCGGCAGAGCCCCCACAGACCTCACATTCCAGGGGAAAACGGAAGGAGTCAGGACCACCGCTGATATCTCAGTGTAGACACTCGGGAGAGCGCGCCTGCCTGGCGGATTCTGTAGCTCTGCCAAGATGCCCACAGAGGGAGGAGGGCACAGGCATTCGGTCCAGCTGTGAAGGTGCCCGTGCCCCGCGCCCCGGTGCCGGGGGTCACTTCCCAGCTGGCTCCTGTCTGCAGCTCCCACCGGTGCAGACTGGAGAGGCGGCAGCAGCAGCTCAGGTGGCTGGGTTCCCACCACCCATGTGGGGGCCTGGAGAGCATTCCTGCCTCCTGGCTCTGACCCCAGCCGAACCCCGGCCATGGCAGGCATGTAGGGAGGGAACCAGAAGGTGGGAGCTCTCCGTCTCCGTCTCCGCCTCTGTGTCTCTCCTCTCTTCTCTCTTTGCCTCTCAAACAAATAAAATAAAATAAAAGGAAAGAGAGGGCCTGGAACACAATTGTTAGAAACGTGGGTTGGTGGCTGGCACTGCAGCTCATTAGGCTAATCCTCCACCTGCGGCACTGGCACCCCGGGTTCTAGTCCCGGTCGGGGTGCCGGATTCTGTCCCAGTTGCTCCTCTTCCAGGCCAGCTCTCTGCTGTGGCCCGGGAGTGCAGTGGAGGATGGCCCAGGTCCTTGGGCTCTGCACCTGCATGGGAGACCAGGAGAGGCTCCTGGCTCCTGGCTTCTGATCAGTGCGGTGCACCAGCCAATGGAAAAGGAAGACCTTTCTTTCTGTCTCTCTTTCATTCTGCCTATCAAAAAAAAAAAAAAAAAAAAAAAAAAAAAAAAAAGAAACCTGGGTTGGAAAATCCCCCAGATCTTTGAAAACATGGAAGGGGGGGCCAGCGCGGTGGCATAGCGGGTAAAGCCACTGCCTGTGACTCCAGCATCTTATATGTGCACCGGTTCGAGCCCCAGCTGCTCCATTTCCGAATCAGCTCTCTGCTGTGGTCTGGGAAAGCAGTAGAAGATGGGCCAAGTCCTTGGGCCCCTGCACCCATGTGGGAGACCTAGAAGAGGCTCCTGGCTCCTGGCTGGCTTCCGTATGGCCCAGTTCTGACTGTTGTGGTCATTTGAGGAGTGAACCAGCAGATGGAAGACCTCTCTCCCTTTCTCTCTCTCTCTCTCTCTCTCTCTCTCTCTGCCACTCTGCCTTTCAACTAAGTAAATAAATCTTAGAAAAACAAAAACACCGGACGTGACAGCCATGCAGACAGGACACAGTCACCTGCAATGACGTAGGTAGTAGTGCAGGGTCCTCTGTGCGCCGGTACCGCTGTGGGTGCGCGACTCGCTGCTCTCGGGAGGTGGTGTGCAGATTCATTCATTGTGGATGGCGGGAGCAGGGGAGGCAAGGTGAGCTGCGACACCCCCGTGGGCCTCCCAGCCCCTCCTGCCCACGGTCGTTTCTGGGATGAAGGCCTGGGGTCTCCACGAGGGCTCTTGCTTTAGTACACGCGGGTGTAGACGGTGCAACATTGGGATTCCCAGACAGAGACGCAGCCCGGGCCTCTCGGAGGAGTGAGCCGGGCTTGGGGGAAGCAGACGGGCTGCGGTAGGGTCGGCGCCAGGGGCTGGGCGAGATCCGAGCCTTCCCTCGGGGGGTCTCTGGTTTCTCGGGCAGCTTGAGGAGCCCCAGCCTGTCGTTGGGCGGGGGGCGACAGGGCGACCCCAGAAATGGAGCACAAGGCTGCCAGGAGCAGCTTTCTTCCCTTTCAACTTTTTGCCAGGGAGCGACGTGGCCACAGGCTCCTCGCAGCGCGGAGAGGAGGCTCTGCCAGCCCCCCGGGCACCTGTCCCAGAAGCCTAATTACTGACTGGCTGGGCAGCCAGCTCGCTGATCGCCAGTCCTCGGGGAGTGGCACGGCGGCTGTGCGGAGACTTCGGAAGGAAGGGCTGTGTGCCCTTGGCAGGAGGGTGAGAGGGGGCGGCCTCTCCCCGCAGCCTCCATCCACCCAGGGTGGTACCCAAGGCTGAGGATCCCACCTCCCTCCCTCCCCATCACCACCACCTCCATCTGCTGTCATCTCTGTCAGCACCGGGGCCCAGCCTCCCCCCTGGTCCCTCCATGCCCCCCACCGGGGCCCAGCCTCCCCCCTGGTCCCTCCATGCCCCCCACCAGGGCCCAGCCTCCCCGAGGTCCCTCCATGCCCCATGCCCCTCCCCAGGGCCCAGCCTCCTCCCTGGTCCTCCTATGCCCCCCACCGGGGCCCAGCCTCCCCCCTGGTCCCTCCATGCCCCCCACCAGGGCCCAGCCTCCCCCCTGGTCCCTCCATGCCCCCCACCGGGGCCCAGCCTCCCCCCTGGTCCCTCCATGCCCCCCACCGGGGCCCAGCCTCCCCGAGGTCCCTCCATGCCCCGTGCCCCTCACCGGGGCCCAGCCTCCTCCCTGGTCCTCCTATGCCCCCCACCGGGGCCCAGCCTCCCCCCTGGTCCCTCCATGCCCCCCACCGGGGCCCAGCCTCCCCCTGGTCCCTCCATGCCCCCCACCGGGACCCAGCCTCCCCCTTGGTCTCCCCTGTTCCCTCCACCGGGGCCCAGCCTCCTCCCTAGTCCCTCCATGCCCCCCACCGGGGCCCAGCCTCCTCCCTAGTCCCTCCATGCCCCCACCGGGGCCCAGCCCTAACTGGGCAGACAGAGGGGCCTGCTCACACCCAAGCCACTGCCCAGCACTGCCTGACCCAGCTCCCCTCCCTCCTCTAATGCTTTCCCGTCGTACCCAGAGCCAGGCTCAGTCTCCCTTCTGGGGCCGTGCGACCCAGCTCTGGCTCCTTCCCCGTGCTCAGCCCCATCCCCACTCTGCCTGCTCCGCTCACCTCCAGCCGCCAGGCCTCTCTGCGGCCCCTGAGACAGCCCAAGCTTACTGGAAAGGGCTCCGCACACTCTGTTCCCCTTTGGCTTGAGTCCCTGTCCCTGCACGCTCAGATGTCACCTCCTCTGAAAAGCCCCTCTGGCAGCCCAGCTGAAGTGCCCCTCCCCCACCATACCCATTCCACCCGGCTCACGACCCGGGACTTGTTTGGCATGTTCATTGCCATCTTCCTCACTGGACTGTAAGCTCTTGCGGAGGGACCTGACTTGTCTGGGTTGCTCCTGTGTCCCCACAGCCTGTCCCAGCGAGGAGAAACGGGGCGGGGCCGGGGCTGTCTCCGGGCAGGTCTGGGCACCGACCAGCTGTAACCCTGTTTTGCCCTCCCCGGGTAAAGCCCAGCAGCTGAAGGAACTGAGCCTCGGGGGTGGAGGCGGCTTTGCCAAGGCTGCGCACAGAGCCGGGGCTGGCCGCCTCCCGGTCCCTGCTCTGCCCTGTCCCTGTGTGCCTGAAATGGCTGTTGTTGCCCAAGAGTAGCGAGTCCCCGCGATGTGCCTCAGCCACAGGAGCTGGCGCCGGGATTTGAACCAAGACTGCCATGTTCTCGGCGGGGCTGGGGGCTGGCAGGCGGCCCGGGCAGCGGCCTGCACTGCAGGGGGCTTTGGGGTGGGCCGGAGGTGCTCCAGTTTGACAGCAGGGCCCAGGGTGCGACCCCGAGGGAGGAGATCACATTGATACCATCTGTTTATTGAGCACTTACTGTACTCCTGCAGTGGCCTCGGTTTCATAGGTGTGAACCTTCTCCCTGGCCACCCAGAGGGACAGTGTGGTCATCCCCATTTTGTAAGTGGCGACACTGAGGCTCACAGAGCTGTTCGGCCTAGCAAGTTCAGCCAGGAAGTGCTGACATAAGCCCAGGCAGGCAGCCGGGCTGTGGTGTGCAGAATGCTAACCACTGCACCGCACTGCCTCTCGGAGGAGGCACAGCTGGACAGAGGCCAGAGCGGCCAGGTTCAGGCCAGCAGAGGAAACGAAGCTGCAGCCAACCTGAGGCCCTCAGCTGCTGCGCCTCGGGGCCGCAGCTGGTCCCAGGCCTTTGGTGAGCTGCGGTGAACCCCGGCCCTGCCCACGCCCCCTCCCGTGAGCTCCTGGCTGAATGCTCGGGGCCTCAACTCCCCTAGCTGTGAAGCAGGGCTGGGAGTTCATCAGGGTGTCTGGAGGAGAGGAGGGGCTGCTGCAGCCCCCCCCCACACACACCTGGGGTCTCCCTCCTGGAATGGGGAGTGAGCCGTGGGCTGGGCCGTGAGCTCCATTTGAATCCCTTCCCAGGCAAGGTGGTTGAGACAAGGCCTGGGACACTGGCGCCCCCTAGTGGAGCTCCACTTCTGAAACCGCTTCCTGCTGACCGACTCCGTGGCAGACAGCAGGTGACGGCCTGAGTGCTTGGCTCCCTGCCACGCACGTGGGCAACCTGGGGTGAGCTCCAGGCTCCTGGCTTTGGCTTGGCCTTGCGGTGGCTGCTGTGTGCACTTGGGGAGTGAACCAACAGATGGAAGACCTCTCTCTCTCTCCTTTTCCGTCATTCTGCCTTTCAAATAAATAGACAAAACTTTAAAAAAAAAAAAAAACAACCTTACAAAATAAATAACTAAAAACAAACTCCCTGCCCCCCACTTCCTGAGCCTGCGCCCCCTCCCAGTGCCTCGCTGCTCTGTGCCTGTGTCCCCTGAATGGGGATCATCTCAGTATAACCTGAGATTCTGTGAGTGAACCCAGGTGAGGCGCTTACTGCGCCTGGCCTGGCATAAGCACTAAGGGGGAGCTGTTACTTATCAGAGCACCCCAGAGGTGACAATGCGAGTGCTGGCCTCTCCTGGGGCCCCGGAGACACTCCCAGACAGCGGCTCCGAGAGGTCAGGGAAGCCCAGCGTGGACGGCGTGGTCACAGGCCCTCACCGGGTGACAGCGTGCACCGTCTCCGCGTGCTTTCTTCGCACCAGCTGCCTCCCCACTCTGCACCTCCAGTTCCCCCGGGGATCGGAGCCCTCCCCTGCGGGTGCCAGGGCCAAGTGCGTGTCAAGTTTACGAGCTCTCGGAGCTGCTCTTAGGGACAATCGGGGCTCCCCGTTTTTATGAGGGCTGAGATAAGGGAAGGGTTTATGGGCTTAGAGGTTTGTCATCGTTCTGTTCTCAGCTTTAATCTCCCCTCCTCTCTCCTCGGCTCTCTTGGTTTCCTCCTCCTTTACACACAGACCAGGAACAGCAGCCCCAGGCCCCACAGACACTGTGCAAATAAAAGAGACGTTTAGGGGAGTCCCGCCGAAGCCGCACGGAGCGGTGACGGCTCGGCGGTGGCTGTGTCGGGACAATTTGTCGTAAAGTCTCCGGCTGTCGGCCAGAGATCACTCAGGCTGAAAATCTTGCTGCCGGCTCATGCTTTCAACTTTTGACCCCTTCAGACTGAGAAGGTGTGGATGTTCGCAAGCTTCGGGGAGCAGAGCGGCCGGGAGCCGCCTTTTAAGAAGCCACTGGTCCCTGCACGGGATCAGTTCCACCCGGAGGAGCCCTGCCATGGAGCCTGGAACAGCCGGGTCTCTGTTCTGCAGGCTGCGGGCACGGATGGGAGCTGGTGCGGGCGGGCGAGCGGGGGAAGGAGAGGGGCTTGGTGCTGTTGGCCCTCACCCCCTCACCTGCCCGTCCGGCCTGGTGCCCGGGGGCCTGTACCCGTGCGTGCACGCAGTGGACAAGGAGCAGGGCCACACCATGGCCACCTCCACACCCTTGCCCCGGCTGGTCCCTCTGCCCAGACAGCCCTCCCCTTCCTTCTTTCGCCCTGTCGTCCTCCTTAGCCACTTTGAGGATCCGTGGGGTTCAGCGCATGTTCCTGGGCCCTGACTGCTGCCCTCATGCTTGGGCGTCTCTCCCCTGGGCTCTGAGCGCAGCCCCGCACCAGCCTCGTGCGATGGAGTCAGTCGGTCCCTGCCTTTGGGCTCCGGCACTCCCCTCCCCTTCTCACACCGGCTCTGCCCCCAGAGCCTGTGCCGCTAACTCCTGGGACACTCGGTGCCCCAGTGACTTACAGGAAGTGCTTGGCCTGGCACACATTGTGTGTCACTGGGCAGTGGCTGCCGTTGTTAGCAGGTGCACAGTGGGGACTCCATTGGGCACAGCAGTCAAGATGCTGCTTGGGAAGCTGCAGCCCTTAGCAGAGGCCAGAGTTCGAGTCCTGACTCCACTGCCAACTCCAGCTCCCAGCCAGGGCACACAATGGGAGGCAGCAGGTGACAGCTCAGATACTTAGGGCCCTGCCGCCCACGTGGGAGGCCTGGCTGGGAGCTGGCCCAGCCCCAGCTGTTCTGGGTACATTTGAGAAGGACCAGTGGAAGGGAGATCTCTCTCTCTCTCTCTCCTTCCCTCCCTCCCTCCCTCCTCTCTCCCTCTCCCTCTTCCCTCTCTCCTCTCCCCTCTCCCCTCTCTCCTCTCCCCTCTCTCTCTTTCTCTCTCAAATAAGTAAGCAAATGTGGGTTTTTGTTTGTTTGTTTGTTTGTTTGGCAGGCACAGGTAGACAGTGAGAGAGAGAGAGAGACAGAGAGAAAGGTCTTCCTTCCGTTGGTTCACCCCCTAAATGGCCGCTACAGCTGGTGCGCTGTGCTGATCCGAAGCCAGGAGCCAGGTGCTTCCTCCCGGCCTCCCATGAGGGTGCAGGGCCCAAGCACTTGGGCCATCTTCCACTGTACTCCCGGGCCACAGCAGAGAGCTGGACTGGAAGAGGAGCAACCGGGACAGAATCTGGCACCCCAACCAGGACTAGAACCCAGGATGCTGGTGCCGCAGGCGGAGGATTAGCCTAGTGAGCCGTGGTACCGGCCAGTAAGCAGATGTTTTTTAAAAAATGCTGTTAAAGTCAGCGCTCTCTCCTTTTCAATGATAAAGAGAGGGGACAGTGACAGCAAGGAGGAAGAGAAGAAAACAGAGGGGAGACAGGGCACGTGTCGGAGGGGCTGGGAGTGAGCAGGCGAGAGCTGGGCAGGCTGCTGGGAGGAGGGGGCTGAGAGCCCGGGGGCTGGGAGCCCCCCTGGTTTCCCAGCTCAGCTGTGTCCCGTGTCACCGCGGGACCTCAGCACACACACACACACACACACACCCCGCTGCTCTAATGTCCCTCCTCTCTTTGTCTTCTCAGACTCTTTCTGGTTAAGTTTTATTGATTTGAAAGGCAGAGCTACAGAGAGAGGGAGTTCTTCCATCCACTGGTTCACTCTCCCAATGGCTGTAACGGCCGGGGCTGGGCCAGGCCGAAGCCAGGGGCCTCCATTCAGGTTTCTCCTGTGGGTGGCAGGGACCCCAGCACTCTGGCCATCTTCCTCTGCCTTCCCAGGCACGTGTTAGCAGGGAGCTGGATCGAAAGGGGAGCAGCCAGGACCCAAACTGGCACTCATATGGGATGCCAGTGTTGCAGTCGGCAGCTTAACCCACTGCGCCACAGCACCGGCCCCCCAACTGCACTTCTGGTGTTGACAGACTCCTGCCTATCTGTGAATGCCCTGTGCAAATGGCCCCTGCCCCGGAGAGCCTTGCGTGGCCCCCCCTAGTGCACCATAGTCTCTGGACAGGGAGCATCAGGGCCAGAGACAGAGTCTGATCCAACCCTGTGCTTGTGCCCAACACCAACCCGGACGCAAAGCAGTCGTTTAGAAAATGCTCGATGAGTCTTCTTACTGAGGACGTCTATCCTCAAATCAAAGGTGGCCTCGGTGATGCGGCACACCCACGTGCACACTCACACATGCACACACACACACGCTCTCACATCGCCCATGTCCATGGGGGCTCAGAACTGGTGGCAGGACCTGGGCGAGCAAGAGGGGTCTCGTGCTCCTCGGAGATGCAGCCAGGGCTTGGTCTGGGGTGAGGCGGCCTCCAGAACCTGGCTGGACGCCTCTGAAATACTGCAGGGACTGCGCACAGCCCGGCCCTCGGCCCCTGCCAGCGCCACCTAGAGGTGGCTGCCGACGTTCACCGAGCCAGGGGCTGAGCTGCCCCGGCCACCGCCCCCAGTGGCCCCCGGCGGCGTGGACCGCCTTCAGACACGCTCACGGCCGCTTCTGCCCGCACAGCAGGGAGGGTGCCGGGCTGTCACTCCACTGCTGCGCTGACGATCACAACCACACTGGCTTTTTCAGCAGCTTTTGGCTTGTGGTCAACTCGAACCCCCAGATCTCTTTCACCGGGAGGGCTGCCAAGCCACATCTTGTGTGTTTGATTTATGGCTTGGGTTAGCTGAGGCCTTATTTCTGGTCCCCAGAAGCCAGCAGGAGGGGGCAAGTGCCGGGTTCTGGACCCGTCGTGGGAGAGCCCATGAGAGAGTGGGTGACGCCCCCTCCTTGTTTTTGTTTCCTGATCCCTTCTCCCCGAGGTGCCAAATGCCAGCGCCTCCCGAGCAGGACTGGCATTAGTATTCGAGTCACGGTCCCTGGGCCAGCCACGGGTCCAGAAAGCACCCAGGCAGGGCAGGGAGCGAGAGCGGCAGGTGTTGGCGGATAAGGCTCCCAAGGGCAGCGGCACTTGGTTGCTCTGAGCCTCAGTTTCTCGTTTGCAGAATGGAGTGGACAGGTCTCAAGGTCATGGCATCGGTAGGCACGGTCGTTCCTTCTGTCTGGGAGCAAGCGGGTGTGGAGCGGCCGGCGGGGAGGAACCGGGGCACTGCGATGCTCTGACCTTTGCCAATGCTGTCCCCTGCCCTGCCACATGCTCTGTGCTCCATGTCATCGTCCCCGCCGAGATGCCCCCGATGTCCAGTGCCAGCCCTTGCACGTCCCCTCCGCAGCACCACAGCCTCAGGGCGTCCTTGTCGTGTGTCCGTTGCTTCTCGCCCTCTGTCTGTTATACCGCGGGCAGGGACCCTGTCTCCCCATCGCTGTCCCCACAGCCAGGACCCAGCAGTGAGTGCAGAAAGACCGCTAGGGACTGTGGCTCGAGCCACAGACACGCGTGTGAAGGGTGCCGTGCGGAACCCAGGAGAGGAGCAGGAGCCAGGCCCCTCCCCTCCCCGGCCTCGGTTTCCCTCGCTGGATGATGAGGCGGTTTTTGCAGCCCCAGCGGGCAGCGCGTCTCAGGGCAAGGGGCGGGCACGTGCACTGCGTCTCTTGCCTGTTGGGTCGAACAAAACCACTTCTGCCAGGAATCTCTCCTGCTTTGTCACTTTCTCCATTGGCCTGGAAAAAAAAAAAAAAAAAAAAAAAAGCTACCCGGCGCAGGCCCAGGCCTGTGGAACCCTTGCTGGAAAAGTTCACAGCCCCGTCCTGCCCCGCGCCGCGGCGAGGGGCCCCTGGAAGGTGTGTGGCAGCTGCTCCCTGGGGGGCCGGGGACGGGTGTTGCCTTAACCGAGCTCACCGAGCAGGTAAAAAATTCCAGACGTGTTCTTCACTGACAGCTAATTGTGTCGTTTATTAATGACCTTGGCTCGGTGGGGGCAGGTGGGAGGCGGGAGGAAGCAGGCGCAGTCCTGGGCTCCCTCAGGTGGGGCTGATGACCACGTTTCTGGAGCCCGGAGAAGAGGGGAGGCGTGTGGCAGGAAGTGGCCCTGGAAAGGCCCCCTCCCTGGCTGCAGAGGGAAGGGGGCTTCCCCCCCCACACACACACACCCCCAACGCAGGAGCAGCTGGGACAGACAGAAGGACGCAGGGGTGTGAGGATCCGGCCGCTCGGGTTCTGGCTCAGAGCAGGGGACCCCCGCCCGTGAGCAGCTGGGGGGCTGCCTCCCATGTCCACTACCCCCTCGTGGCACCAACTCGATCATCCGCCAGACCCTGCCCCGGTGACCCACTGCGCCACCTGTCAGTACAGCAGCCAGCTGTGCCTGGGGGCTGGGCCTGGCTCTGCCAGATGTGTCAAGCTTGCTGAACGCCTCCAGCTCCCCCTCGGGCACATCAGTATCTGTGAGTCCCAAGGGTCACAGGCTAGGAGGCTCTGTGACCTTTGCAAGCCGGGCTGCAGGGATGACCCCCAGCTGGAGGGAGGAGGCACACAGTCGCCACCCATTTTCTCAGGAGGTTGGGGTGTGTGGCTTGAACCCCAGTTATAAGTAAGGAGGTGACACTCAGAGAGGGGCGTTGTGCAAGGTGCCCGGGCAAGGACTTGAACCAGGCCAACGAGGAAGCATGTGCAAAGGCCCTGAGGCTCGCCGAGGCCAGGAGGTCCGTGTGGCTGCAGTGGAGTAGCGGCAGGAGGGCTCAGAGCCGCGTCGCTGTTGGGTTTTCTCCCGGCTGAGATGGGAGCTGCGGGAGGCCTTGGAGCAAAGCAGCAGCGGGAGCTGACTCCTGTCCTGCAGGCCCCGCTGGCCGCTCTGTGGACTGTGGGGATGTGGCAGGGCAAAGGCAGCGGCCAGGAAGCCACCACACCCCCTCTAAAGCTGGGCATCGGGACCCCTGGGCTGCAGCCCCAACTCCTGCCTTGCCTGGGTCGCACAGTCCATACTAAAGAGAGGAGCTTGGCTCGCAAGATCCCAAAGCTTCTGTTGGCTTCCAGCGCCACGGATTCCGCCTGCCTCTCTCGCCTCTCCAGGCCTCCAGCTCATACTCCAGCAACACAGTGCTATTTCATACCTCAGTGCCTTTGCACAGGCCACACCCCCTGCCCATGGCCACACCCCCGCCTCTCCCCCAGCAGCCCTGCCCATGGCCACACTCCCAGCAGCCCTGCCCATGGGAGTCCACGTTTTTCAACAGGACCCAGGCTGGGGTACCTGTACCAGAGGTTTTTTTTTTTTTAAGCTTTATTTACTTATTTGAAAGGCACAATTACAGAGAGAAAGGGAGTGACAGAGAGGTCTTCCATCCACTGGTTCACTCCCCAGATGGTTGCAACAGCAGGGGCTGGGCCTGGCCAAAGGCAGGAGCCAGGGGCTGCCTCCGGGTCTCCCATGTGGGTACAGGGGTCCAAGCACTTGGGCCATCTTCTCCTGCCTTCCCAGGCCATAGCAGAGAGCTGGATTGGCAGAGCAGTCGGGACTCGAACCGATGACCGTGCGGGATGCCGGCACTGCAGGCAGTGGCTTTACCCGCTGCGCCACAGGGCCGGCCCTGCCTGGGCAGCTTACAGGTCACACTGATTTGTCGTGAGCAGTGATAGAACTGGGTGGCCGTGGCCTTGGGGCTGCAGTCAAATGGCAGCTGGGTCTCTGGTTGCCAGTGTTCCTGGGCCTCTGTCTCCTCGTGTAGAAACTAGCGGTGATTCCTCCCCTACGGCCAAGGTCAAGGTGAAGCCAGCCTGGCGCGCGCCTCACCCAGCCCCTGGCATGTGTAACTGTCTGGGAGCACTGAAGTCAGATTCAGGCTGCGGACCCAGTGCCTTTGAACCTGAACGTGGCCCAGACCCCAGCCCGTGTGCCCTCCCAGGGGCTCGGGGGCGGGAGAGGCGGGAGTGCGGTGCAGCCGCACCGTCCCCAGCCCCGCCTCTGCCCTCCGCTGCACCGGGGCCCAGTCAGCCGGCCCAGCCCGTGCCGTCCCCAGCCCTGCCTCTGCCCTCGCCTACACCGGGCCCGGTCAGCCGGCCCTGCCCGCCAGCAGCCGCACGGCCACGGCGCTTGGAAATGGCCTTAATTGCTTCTCCAGAGTGGGGAGCCCCCGCAGGCAGATAATTAAAAAGTTCAGAGCTTGATTAATTGGGAGGAAATTGCAGGAATGGGGCTGCCTGCTGGGCGGGGGAAACGGCAGCCCCTGGGTGGAGGGGGGGCGGAGGGGAGGGGCTGGGGAGGCTGAAGGGAGGCTGGCCAGAGCTAGGGCTGGGGGCCCCACACCGGGCCCAGGGGCTGCAGGCGCCAGGCTGCGAAGCACTTTGACCGGCTCTTGCAGGTTGTGGGGTTCAGAGTCCGGCTCCCCAGGGGGCCGTGCACTTTGCCCATCCCCCCACCCCGATACTCACACTGTATCTGGAAGCAGACCCACGACAGCTCGCTGGCCCGAGGAGCTGCTGCAGAGCGCCTGCTCTGTGCCAGCGCTGTGCCAGGCAGTTAGCAGGGCAGGCTCAGCGGCCGAGCCCTCAGCTGGGCGGGCAAGGTGGGAGAGAGACAGACGTCAGCCAAATGCCAGGGACGGAGGTAGGATGCCTTGAGAACTGTGCCGTGGGGCCTGGGGAGACACCGGGTGGGGTGGGATCCAGAGACTAGAACGAAGTCTCCAGGCCACCCACGCGCTGAGCAACCTTAAGCACAAGATTCCACCTTTAGAACTACAGTCAGTCAGTCAGTCAACAAACGCTCCCTAAGGCCTCCTGTCCATCAGCTCTCCATCAGACACCAGAGCCAAGAGGTGCCAGACCTGTGGGTGCCGCTGTCACCAGCCCCAAGGAGAGGAAGGCGGGCCTGAGGGTCACCCGGGAGCCTGGCAGAGGTCACCGGCAAGTATTTAGGCACCAGGGAGGGAGGCCCCAAACCCAGCCCAGGTCCTGGGAAGGCCACAGGGTGATTCGGGCTAGAGCCGTCCTGATTTCTGAGAGGCAGAGGCAGACACAGACAGAAGACTCCCGTTGGCCACGTCACTCCTCAGACGCCCCCACGCGTGGGGCTGGGCCAGGCGGAAGCTGGAAACGCAGTGCAGGTCTCCCACGTGGGCGGCGGGAGCTCAGTGCCCTGAGCCATCCCTGCTGCCTGTAGTAGCCAGAAGCTGGAGCCAGGAACAGAGCCGAGATCCGAACCCAGGTGCTCCGGCGTGGCGCGTGGGGCCGGGGGCCTGCCCCTGGGCTGGGATTTGAAGGGTGAAAGGAGCTAGCCAGGCTGGAGCTGGAACAGCATTTAAGGCAGAGGGAACTGCCTGGGCTAAGCCCCAGGCACAGGACAGCTTGTCCAGGGCACAGAACGCCGTCTACTGTGCCAGGAGCCAGGCTGTGGTCAGGAGTGCGGTGGCGCTCAGGCTGGCCAGGTGGACCAGGCGGGGAGCCGGAGCAGGCTGGACTGTCGGCGGGCCCAAGGGAGCCATGGAAGTGTTTGGAGCAGAGTGGTGCCTGGGCAGATGGCAGGGCTGGCCTGGGAGGTGCCCCTCAGGCACGGGAGAGGCGTGTTAACGCACTCCTGCCGCCACCTTCTGACTGTCATCCTGACAGCTGGGCTGGGGGAGGAGGGCGCAGAGTGACTGACATCCCCTGGGGGGTCCCATGGGGGCTGCCGTGGCAGGGAGAGAGCCCTGAGATGCTCCCTGGACTTCACCTGCTGGCCGGGGTCTCCCTGCTCACTGGGGAAGGAGAGGGGTAAATGGGGGGGCACCCTCCATCCAGTGGGAACACTGGGGCCCCTGGGGTGGGTGCTTTAGAAAGAACCAGCCCGGCCCGTGGCTGGGGCCCTAGGACTCCGCCTTCCCTTCTGTGAGCCTGTTTCCCCGTCTGAACGGGGGTGACACCCTGACACCCCCTGCTGCACTGGCGGCGGTGAGGACCAGTGAGGCCGTGGGCTGGCGACGTTCCTGGCCCAGCCCTGAGTACAGCATGGGCGCCCAGTTCCAGCCCAGGTTTTGTTGTTGTTGTTTTGTTTTTAATATTTGTTTATTTGAAAGGCAGAGTTACAGGGAGAGGGAGAGACAGAGGGAGGTCTTCCATCTGCTGGTTCACTCTCCGTGTGGCCGCAACGGCCGGAGCTGGGCTGAGCCTAAGCCAGGAGCCAGGAGCTTCTTCCAGGTCTCCCATGTGGGTGCAGGGGCCCAAGGACTTGGGCCATCTTCCACTGCTTTCCCAGGCCATAGCAGAGAGCTGGATTGGAAGTGGAGCAGCCAGGACTTGAACCGGTGCCCATATGGGATGCCGGCACTGCAGGCAGAGGCTTAACCTACTACACCACAGCGCCTGCCCCCGCAGCCCAGCTTTGCCCATGGTACCAAAGACCAGGCACCCCGCCCAGCCCAGCCTCAGGAGTCTGCCTGCTGGGTTAACCTCAGCGGCAAAATCAGGAAGCATACAAAATGCTAAAGCCACTTTGCATGAGCCAGACCCCAAAAACGTCTCCCGCTCAGCCGCAGGAACACGGCAAGCCCTGCACACATGCAAATTGGCTTCCCCCACTGCAGCGAGAGCTCGGGCCCAGCGCTGGGTACCCAAGCCCGGCTACAGCCAGAACTTGACAGCTGCAAGCGACCATGAAGGTGGCCCCAGCCAGCTCCTGCCTCTGACAGAGCCGTCCCCTCCAGCCTGGACAGGAAGTAGCCGAGGGCGTAAAGCCTCAGTCTCCCCAGCCTGGGCCCAGGACCCCTCCCCACCCGCCCAAACCCCCCTCCCCAGCTCAGACCCAGAGCTCACTTCCTGGGGATCCCAGGGCAGGAGTGGGAAGCAAATGCATCTCAGGTTCGGCCCTGCTGACCCAGAGCCCACTCGCCGTCCCCTCTGCCCGCAACAGCAGGTGCCCGGTGAAAGGCCGGCCCGCCAGCACCCTGCCCACCTGTGGCTTCTGTCGTCTCGGCACCTCAGGGCCTGACACATACTAGGCGTTGTTGAATACATTTATTATTATTTTTTAATTTATTTGAAAGGCAAAGTTAATAGAGACGGAGGGAGAGACAGAGAGAAATCTTCCATCTGCCGGTTCACTCCTCAAATAGCCACAATGCCATGGCAGGACCAGGTTGAAGCCAGGAGCCTGGAACTCTGCCTGATTCTCCCATGCGGGTGGTAGGGGCCCAAGCGCTTGGGCCATCCTTCACTGCTTGCCCAGGCACATTCAGCAGGGAGCTGGATCTGAAGTGGAGCAGCCAGGACTTGAACCAGTGCCTACAGGGGATGCTGGTGCTGCAGGCAGTGGCTTTACCCACAGCACCAGCCCCCCGTTGAGTACATTTAGAAGTCACCCTTACCCCAACACCACCTGAACTCCGAAAGACAGGGACTGGGGCCTCTCTCCACATCTCCAGGGCCCAGAACAAGCAGCTGACAGGCGGGACATGTTCGGAAAAGCTTCTACAATTTTTAAATTATTTTTGTATAAGCCAAGTGAATGCAGCTTGGGCATCCCTAATCCAAAATTCACCCCCAAATCGAAGCTTCTGGAACTCTGCCGTGACACCTCCAGTTGAGTTCCACACTGTGAAACTGTCGTGCGTGAAATTACTAAACGTGCTGTTTAAAATGACCTTCGGGCGGCGTGACCAGGGGGTCTACGGAACGCGGATGAGTTTCCTGTTTATAGTTAGGTCCTCCCCCCCCCCCCCCCCCCCCGCCAAATATCTCCTTATGGATGTGCAAAGATTCCGAAATCCAAAACACTGCAGGTGCGAGCATTTCAGATAAGGGAGATTCAGCCCGTACAATGACGGCAGACGCTGGTATCACACTTTAAAAAAAAAAAATTGTTTATTTGAAAAGCAGAGTGACACAGAGAGAGGAGATGAGAGAGAGAGAGAGCTCGCATCCATTGGTTCACTTCCTATAGCCTGCAACAGCCAGGGCTGGGCCAGGCCAAAGCCGGGGACTCCATCCGGTACCCACAAACTTGGGCTGTCTTCCATTGCCGCCCCAGGAGCATTCGTAGGAAGCTGGCTCGGAAGTGGAGCAGTCAAGGCTTGAACCGGGTACTCGGATACGGGTGCAGCTGTCCCACGTGGAGCCGGCTCCTGGTGTCCCACAGCAGTGTTTCCATTAACTCATCTGATCTCCCGACAAATGGAAGATCATTGTTCTTTATTTATGTTCACTTTATTTCAAAGGCAGAGGCACATAGGAGAAGGGGGTGGGTCTGCCAACCCTGGTTCACTCCCCACATGCCCAAAACAGCTGGGGCCTGGCCAGGCTGAAGCCAGGAGCCCAGAACTCCACCCAGGTCTCCAAGCACCTGAGCCATCATCATCTGTTGCCTTCCTAGTGTGCACGTGAGTGGGGAGCTGGGTTGGAAGCAGCCCCAGGACTGGCATCCAGGCACACTGACGGGGGATGTGGGCACCCCGAGGGGGCGCAAACATCCACCCTCAAGACCAAGATTGCCACCCATTGCACAGACTGGAGAGTGAGGACAGAGCGATTAGGGGGGTGAGGAGAGGCGGGGCTGGGCCCTGGCTGCAGCAGCATGGTCCGTGCCCAGTTCAGCTGTCATCAGGCCGCCTGCGTGGTGTGGGCAGCGCAGCTCGGGGCAGCGCTCCGGGAGGGCGCCGTCTTGCCACTGCGTCCGCCCAGACCCCTGGCAAGGCAGAGGGGTGCTTGCTCTCCAGCCTGACCGAGTGGGCGACTGCATGGCAGCCTGCGCCGGCTTTGGGATGAGAGTGGCATCGGGGCGGAGGGAGGCAGGGGCAGCGGGCCAGCCATTGAGGCTCTGAGGAGCACCCGGTGCCAATTAGCAGCCTCACCATGCCAGGCCCAGATGGAACCCTGCCTCGGCCTGACTCGGGGCTCGCTCGGTCAATTATCACCTGTCCCCGGAGCCCAGGGGGTGGGGGGGAGGAAAGATGCCTCCCCACAGCCCTCCCGCCTGCCCCGCCCCGGCTGGCTGCCACCCTGCCTTGGGTTGCCTGGCCCCGGGCTGTGGGTGGAGACAGGAGGCAGGTGCAGGCCAGCTGCTGGGGGCCGAGGTCCTGGGCTTGAGGGCTGCGCTTCCCCTCTGCCTCGCTGAGTGACCCCTGTAAGCCTTGTCCTCCCTCGGCCTCCAGCCCTGACCTTCAGCCTCCCGGTAAGTTCTGTGGCCTGTGCTGTGCTGTTTGGATGCAACGTCTCAGGAATCGCAAAGATCTGCTGTCCAACCCCAGCCCTGCCATTTGCTAGCTGTGGGGCCTTGGGGTGGCCACTACATTCCCTATTTCCTTATCTATGAGGGTGGCACCTACTTTGCTGGGGGGGTCTTGTGGATTCATTGAGAGAATCTGTCAAGCCCTTCGTGCCACGCCTGGCACTGGCAGAGCCCATCATACGTGGGCATTGTCCTTGGGCCTCACACACGCACGGTGGGTGTTTGCTGTGTGTTCTAAGGTTCCGCTCTAATTCCACCCATTGCAACCCAGGGCCCCCGTCCCCAAGTTGCTTGCGAGAGCCGATGGTGCACGTTTGTTTCCGATTGTGTCCAGGGATCTCAGGTTGGTGGCTGGGAATTTGGTCTGGTGGGAGGCATCGCAGGACAGAGATGGCCAAACACCCCGCACCAGACCACGGCTTTTTTCCCCTGCTCCACGGCCAGGCCCCCGCCTGCGGAGCGGATCTGTGCGCTACAGTGGAGGTCTCTGTTGGCTACTGCGGGAGACTCCCAGAGGTGCCCGTGTCAGGTCCACAAATCCAGGGGGCCAGGAAATGGGCAGAGGGGCCCTTGTGTGCGGCCGGGATGTCTGAAACTGCCAGCAGACAGGAGCGGTGACAGATGGAGCTGCGAAGATGCGCAGCAGGGTGGCCAGCCCTCCCCGCTGGCCTCGGACGAAGGGAGTCGCTGGGGCACAGGACTTCCAGTTGAAAGGGCAGAAGCATTTGGTCACCCTGGAGGCCAGGTCCTGGTGACAACCGCGGGGAGAGCAAATGAGTGGTGGAGGCACCAGAGGTGACCCGAGACGGAGCTCACACTGGTGGGACCCAAGCAGGCTCGCCCTTGGCTAAATATCCCCTCCCTCTCCTTCCCATCTGTAAGGGGCACAGTCACTCAGTCCCCCCACGTCCTGAGCACCTGCTATGCTCCGCCAACTCCACCAGGAACTGAGCACCAGCCTGGATCCTCTTCCTCTCTCCAGGTGCTTCGTGGGTGTGGAAAAAACAACACAACAGGTTTCCCAACGTAGTCACAAACTGTGGTGTGGGCCCACGGAGGAAATGGCCAAATCAGAGGCAATCACAGAGAATCGCTTTAGCTGAGGTGGTCAGGGTGGCTTCTTGGAGGAGGTGACATTTAAGCTAGGGCCTAGAAGAAAAAGAACAGTGTGGCAACGGCCCAGAGGTGAGAGCCTACTTGGTGACTGGTGGCCTGGGGCACAGTGAGCGAGGGCAGGCAGCAGGCAGCAGGCCTGGAGGCCCTGGGGGTTGGTTGCTCAGGCCCTGTGGCCCGGGTTGGCTGTGTGGATTTATTCTGAGTACCGGAGAAGCCACTGGCGCATTGGAGCAGGGGTGTGGTGGGTCTGACTCACTCTCGAAGGGTCACTCAGGCACCCAGAGGACCGAGGAGAGGCCACGAAGAGCAGAGAGCCCCCTCGGACTCCCCCTGTTGTCTGCACCATGCGAGCATCATCAGCCCCTTCTCTGGATGAGAAGACCGAGTCTCAGAGAGGGGACATGTCTGTCCCTGCCAGAAGCTCGGCTGCCCGCGTCTGCGTCTTCGCTTCCCTCTTTTCTTCCCACTTCTGCACGTGAGATTCGGGTGTGAGCAGGACTGGGTGCCTTCCCGCCCCAAGAAGCTGGGAGCAGGACGGCCACTGTGGATGGGGGGTGGGGAGAGGCAGCTGCTGCAAGCCTGCATCCCAGCACCCGCCAGGGTCAGGATCCGTCCGTGCTGCCAAGCACTTGTTCGCATCTGTCTGCGCCTCTCTGGGCCTTAGTTTCCCCAAATGCCGACAGAGGAGTTGAGCCGGCCACTCCCCAGGCGCAGTGTCCCGTCCCTCACCCACTGGGTGCCCAGCACTGGGTGAGGTGCTCACAGCACAGCCAGCGGGCAGGTTCAGCAGGAGGTAAAGCAGGCACTGAAGATGGCCTCTTAAAAGGGCTCAGAGAGGGCGCTGCAGGCGTCAGGGGCAGCGTGGGCCAAGGCCAGAGCTGCGGGCGCGCCGAGTGCCATGGGGCAGCATGGGCCAAGGTCAGAGCTGCGGGCGCGCCGAGTGCCATGGGGCAGCGTGGGCCAAGGCCAGAGCTGCGGGCGCGCCGAGTGCCGTGGGGCAGCGTGGGCCAAGGCCAGAGCTGCGGGCGCGCCAAGTGCCGTGGGGCAGTGTGGGCCAAGGCCAGAGCTGCGGGCGCGCCGAGTGCCGTGGGGCAGCATGGGCACTGAAGCTGGAGAGACAGGTGGGCGCCAGCCCCTGGGGGCCCTTGGGGCTCAGAGGTCAGGGCTCCCCGTGGGTGCTGGTTCACTCCCCAAATAGCCACAACAGTAGGGGCTGGGCCAGGCCAAAGCCTGCAGCCAAGACACCAATCCAAGTTCCCATAAGAGTGGCAGGGGCCCAAGCACTTGGGCCATCCTCTGCTGCTTTCCCAGGCGCGTTAGCAGGGAGCTGGATGGGAAGTGGAGCAGCCGGGACTCGCCCCAGTGCTCTGATAGCAATGATGGCGTCACAAGTGGCAGCCCCACCCTCAGTGCCGGCACCCTGGCCCCGAGGCTGTCGCCACAGCACTTTCACTGAGACGTCTTCAGAGTGCAGAGCGGGGTGGTTTTAGTGTCTTTGCCGAATCGCACAGCACGAACTGCGGGGCGCTTCCTCACCACCAGCCCTGGGCGGTCCCTGTCCCCTGTCCCCAGCTCCCTCTCTCGATGGGCCTGTTCTGGGCACGTCCCCTATACACGGAATCACACTTCACTCCCTCACTGAGCACGGTACGCTAAGGGTCACCCTGCTGCAGCCCGTGTCAGAACTTCCTGCCTTTTTGTGGCCGAGTAATATTCCATTGTATGCCGCTGTGGCTTTGTGGGGGACACGGGGGCGGTGTGGCTCTGGCAAGTGGACAGGGAGGCCAGATGGCCACAGGAGG
Organism: Lepus europaeus; assembly: GCF_033115175.1. Lineage (NCBI taxonomy): Eukaryota > Metazoa > Chordata > Mammalia > Lagomorpha > Leporidae > Lepus > Lepus europaeus. The sequence goes on from NC_084831.1 coordinate 16,540,652, forward strand.
CTCAGGGGTGGGGGGGGAGAGCTCATGAGATCCCCGGGCTGGGGGTGGGGCGGCGAAGAGGGGGACAGAGAAGAGCGGGCCCTGGACACAGAAGCCCGGGCTGGCAACACAGCCCCTGGGGCCGCTTCCGGAAGGGGTGGCCTGGGGAGGCTGAGATGAGGCCAGGACCTGATGAGGGACACAGGGCAGCCAGGGAAGTGGTCCAGATGGAGCGGCTGGCGTGGCGGGGAGGAGAGAGCAGCCGCCCGCCAGCCGGGCCCAGGTCCGGGCCAGCAGATGGAGGGGGCGTGCCGAGCCGGGCAGGCTCTCCAGCCGAGCCTGGTCTCGGCGCCAAGATCCTCTGGCATCTGTTGGGATGGTTCTAGACCTTTGCAGGAGCCCTGCGCCCCTGCCCTACAGAGAAGGAAGCCGAGGGTCAGAGAGGTTGGGCGATCAGCCTGAGCCCAGGCTGCAGGTGCCCGGGCGGTGCCAAGCTGGCGGGGCTGCCCCTTCACTCGGTCCGAGAGAGAGGCTGGGCGGGAGGATCGGGGCCCCAGCACCGGCACAGCAAAGCTTGGAGGGTCCCTGCAGGTGCCCAGAGCAGGGGCTACACAGCGTGTAGTGGTGGTAGTGGTGGGGGGGACAGAAGGGGCCTCTGGGGCAGACAGTGTGGGTGGCTCCCGGCTCTGCCACTGGGAGCCCTCATCCCGGGACAGCCTTCATTCCCGCGCCTGATAGCCTTTTCCCGGCCACAGGCCAATACGGTCAGATCCCAAAGATGGGGCTGGAAGGTAGCCCTTTACATGTCTGTCCCCCGGGGCCCTGGCTGCCCTGTCTCCTCCATGGAGGCCACCCTGACTCCCAGTGGTCATCGGTGTCACTGTACCTGCTTGTGTCAAGGCCCCGTGCACCCCCTTGCTTCTCTGTAAGGCTGAGACCCCCCACAGGGCCTGGGGACAGTGACATCAGCTGGCGTGGCTGCTGACTGACGTGCTGGCCACCATCTCTGGCCCACGTCTGGGAGCTCGGGGGGGCGGGCACCATCTCCTGGCATCCCGGGCCAGCTGCCCTCGGTTTATATGCTGAAGTCTCACTTTTTTAAAAAAAATATATATATTTTAACGGCAGAGTGACTGAGAGAGACAGAGACACACAGAGAGAGGTCTTCTGTCCACTGCTTCACTCCCCAAATGGCTGCAGTGGTCAGGGCTGGGCCAGGCTGAAGCCAGGAGCCTTGAATGCCATATGGGCTGCAAGTGTCTGGGCCACCTTCCACTGCTTTCCTAGGCGCACTGGTAAGAAGTTGGATTGGAAGCAGAGATCCAGAGTCGTGGGATGCTGGCGCCGCTCACCGCTGAGCCACAAGGCCACCCCCAGGCTCTGCTCCATCCAGCAAGCCCTAGGGCCATAGCAGCAAGTGTGCCCCACCCCTGAGCCAGAGGCTGTGTGCATCGCATGGAACCCTCACGGCCAGGGAGGAAATGCAGCTCAGAGCTTGAACATCTAGCTCAGGTCCCTTGGCAGATGGGATCTGAACTAGAGGACTGGTTAGTACTGCCAGGCATTGTCCTAAGCCTTTTCACATACATTAACCAATAGAAAACTAGAGATAGGTGTTGTTGGACGAAGAAACGGTTTAAGTGACTTGGCCGAGGTCACGCCGCTCGCACAGGTGCATCTGGGGCTTGCCAGGCAGCCTGTGCGCTCACCGCCGCGCTCACTGCCTTTCTACCCACACGATTCTCGAAGCGCATGCTTGTTCTGCGTAAACAGGCAGCTTCAAGAAGGCCCTAGCTGCAGAGTGCCCGGATCTGGGGTTGGCTCCGGGCAGGTAGCCTGGCCAGGAGACCTTGGGACGAATAACCGCGGGGGTGGAACGAGGTGCTAGGAACTCCAGGGGTGCTCCAAGCGCCAGGAAAGGCGGGTGTCGGGGGCGGGGCTGGGGGAGGGGTTGGCAGGTGGGTGGTTTGCTAAGACAGCCCGTGAAGACTAGGGCTGGCGTTTGTGTGAGTTACGGACTTACCAGGAAACGGATGCTGAGGGAGAGCGAGTCATTTGTCAAAGGTCATGCAGCACCCAGGTGTGTGTAGTGCGGGTGAGGACCCTGGATGGCTTGGCTGCATTCCGTCCCAAGGAGGGTCTTTCTGCTGCAAAGCTCTTCCCCGCCCGCCCACTCGCCCCTGGCACAGTCCCGCCCAGGCATCTCAGCAGGCACGAACATAAGCCCAAGGAGGCAGAGACTGCACAAGGGCCGGGCTTAGAATCTCCTGATTCCCAGCCCAGGGCTAGCAGGAAGGGGAGAGGGTTTGAGCACATGTGCACATAGGTAGCTGATCTTCTAGAACCAAGCTGCGGGGTCTGCACCCCAGAGAACCCAGATTCCAAAGGGGGTCCAGTGAAAACACTGCCCTCCTCAGGCTGGACCATCAAGCAACTCCAACAGCTATTGATGGGACGCCTGTCCTGGGCAAGGCACCGTGCCAGGTACCTTGCAGGCTTATGCAAAATGCTCACAATGGCCATAGCACCACAAGTTGACAAATGAGGAAACTGAGTCCCAGAGTGGTTAAGCCACTTGTGCAGGGTCACACAGTGAGTCAGAGGCCGAGCAGACTCAAACCAGGCCTGTCGGATTCCAGAGGCAGCGTTCTTTTCTGCTCTGCCACATCAGCCGCCGCCTGCCCTGCGCAGTCCTGGGACTTTTCTTCTGTGATGCAATCATGGTGGTCTGGAATCACAAACACAGTTACAAGAACAGGGCTCACCCAGACCTTAGAAAGCCAGACTGCACCCCACGGCCCCTGCCCCAGCTCTGCAGGGGCCTCCTGGCCAGGTCACGTTGATGCTAGCGGCTGCCACACAGCCAAGCTGGGGTGTGGGGAGGAGGCCCCTAGGGTACCCCGCTGAGCAGGTAGCTTCAGGGACAAGAGACCGGATAGTTGGGGCCGGTGTGTGGCACCGTGGGTTAAACTGCCGCCTATGATGTTGGCATCCGCTGTGAGCTCCAGATGGAGTCCCGGCTGCTCCACTTTCGATCCAGCTCCCTACAATGCACCGGGGAAAGCAGCAGAGGGTGGCCCAAGTGCTTAGACCCGCAGGTTGGCTGGGCCTTCCCCGCATCGCGCCCCTGAGTTCTCACCTCATTTCCCTGATGACCCGCCTTGTCTTCTCTCCCAGCCTGCCCATCCGGAACCTTCAAGGCCAACCAAGGGGACGAGGCCTGCACCCACTGCCCCATCAACAGCCGGACCACTTCAGAAGGGGCCACCAACTGCGTCTGCCGCAACGGCTACTACAGAGCCGACCTGGACCCCTTGGACATGCCCTGCACGAGTAAGTCCCGGGCACCCAGAGCCAGCGCCTGCCTGAGCCCAAGCTGGTCCACGGGACAGGACCGGGCCGGCTCAGGGGTGCAGCAGGCTGTCCTGAGTCGGAGCAGCCTCCTGGTGGGGGTGGGGACCGGTGCTGGGGTGGTCATGCCCCCAGCACACAGACATCCGCGCTGACCTCTGGCTCCTCCCCCCTTCCGCTAAGGCATGTGCAGGGTGAAGTTCAAGGTCTTCGTTCCCAAAGGCCCAGGGCAGAGGAAGAGCCACGGGGCAGCACACAGCTGCCCACGGTCCCAGGGTTCTCAAGGAAAGGGGTGACTCAGAGGGCAGGCTGACAACCCCTGTATCAGTCAGGAAGGGCATTCAGCTGCAAGGAACGGAGCACGGCCCCCAGTGGCCAAATCAAACGGATGATTCTCTCCCAGAAAAGATCGAGCTAGGTAGTCACCCGCCAGAGGTCGGAATGTCCGCCAATGGCTGCTTCCGCCTTCCAGAGCTCCCATCTTTAAGGTCAACTCTGTAGCCCAACGCAGCTGCTGGAGCTCCAGGCATCACGCATGCTCTGGGCAGCATCCAGGGGAAAGATCAAAGGGACGTGCCACGCTTGTCTGTCTCCCTTTTTTAAAAAAATAAGAGCCCTGTGCAACCCTTCTGTTCTGTATCCGTGGCCAGCACGCAGGCACAGACTGCTGGGAAATATGGTCTTCCAGCTGGGCTCCTTACTGCCCTGAATACAACCAGCCCCGGGACGGGGCAGATGGGGAAAAATAGAAACCGGGCAGGGCTCCTTGAAGTCACAAACTGTCCCTGGCACCCACGCTGAGGAGCCCCGAGGGAAAGGTTTAAGCAGGTGCACAAGCTGCTGAGTTAGGTTCTAGAACCTCCCTTGGGTGGCTGGAGAGAAAGGACTTGGAGGAAGCCCCGTGGGAGGCGTGGGCTGGAGCCAGGCCGAGGGGCCCCGCTGACCACCGCCCTCTCCCCCACCCCCGCCCCCCCAGCCATCCCCTCGGCCCCGCAGGCAGTCATCTCCAGCGTCAACGAGACCTCGCTCATGCTGGAGTGGACTCCGCCACGCGACTCCGGCGGCCGTGAGGACCTCGTGTACAACATCATCTGCAAGAGCTGCGGCTCGGGCCGGGGCGCCTGCACCCGCTGCGGGGACAACGTGCAGTACGCGCCGCGCCAGCTCGGCCTCACCGAGCCGCGCATCTACATCAGCGACCTGCTGGCCCACACCCAGTACACCTTCGAGATCCAGGCCGTGAACGGCGTCACCGACCAGAGCCCCTTCTCCCCGCAGTTTGCTTCGGTGAACATCACCACGAACCAAGCAGGTGAGCGCCTCACGTGGGGTGGGCGGGGAGAGCCCAGGGCCACAGGGCAGCCTCCTGGGTCCTTACACATCCCGCCCTGCGTCGTCTCCGCCCAGCCCTGGGCTTGCCGGGGAGAAGCCAGGACCCAGCACGGCTGGGGTGGTCTCAGCAAGGTCAGCGGAAGTAGCATCCATCGCTCTGCACACGTCCCACCAGGCCACAGGCCACACGAGCCACGAGGGGCCTGGGAGACGCCAGCCTCCCCCCTACCTGTCTGCCCCGCTCCCCTTTGCTGGGTTTTTAAGTTAGGCTGGGGGGTTGTGGTTTTATCTGCAAATGGTGGCAATGTTGCCATGGCCAATGGCCGTGTGCCTACCCCTGTCTTGGGGCCGTGGGGGCCCTGAAGCCCCCTGCAACTGAGGCCCGGAGGAAGCTGACTCCAGGTGGGCAGCTACTGGTGCAGACCCCCTAAAGAGACCATGGAGCCTCTGCTGGGAAGCCCAGCTCACAGCAGCGCTGGAGGCAGGGAGACGCTCACCATCTGGGGGGGCTGAAGGGGCGACCTCCAAGCCCAGGAGCCTGCACAGGTGAGCGTCAGGGAGTGGGGTCCGGGCTGCGGGGTTGGGCTCCTCCTGTCTGGAACGGGCTGGAGCGGAGAGTAGGGCTGGAGCCGAGTATGGAAGGTGGGGGCGGGGGGCAGAGGAGCCCTAGGACTGAAAGAGGGACAGGCCCTGGGTTAGCAGCAGGGGCCCCAGCTTTGACCCCAGCTTTGCTCTGAGACCTTGGTGTGCAGGTCGGCTCCAGCTGCAGGAACATCGTGTAACAAAGTAGCCTGGACCTCAGCCTTTCACAGAGACAGGCTGGTCTTCCCTCTCAGCCGTCTGTGGGTCAGCTGGGGTTTGGCCGGGCCTCCTCTGTGCCAGCCAGGACTCCAGGAAGTGGGTTGCATTTAGTCTGGGGCTCCTGTCTCCTCCTCTGATGCCAGCAGCCAGCCCAGGCTTGGTCCACTCAAGGCTCAGGGTGGGAGCGTGGGAGGAGCTGGGCCACACACGCAGCCACCCGCGTTTTCTGGGCCACAGCGGGTCCTGTGGCCGATGGAGAGGCACTGCGCACCCACGGTGGGTGAGCCCTGCAGGACCTCACCTGTCAGCCCAGGAGGAAGTGGGATGATGGATAGAAATCACTCCCTGCCTCTGGGCCTCAGTTTCCCCACCACACTGTGCATCAGGACTGTGTGGGAGCTTTCTCAGAATACACACCCCTAGTCCCTGCCCCAGCCCCAGCCCCAGCCTCAGCAGTGAGCTCCGGGAATCCTCATTTTAGACAAGTATCTCTTACCCTCAGTCAAACTTGGGGAGCCCTGGGATAAGTGAGCCTAAGGCCCGTTAGGCCCTCAAAGCTCTGAAGCTTTCTGGGTTGTAACAAGCCTCGCCCCCTCCTCTTTGGCTGAGCCCCTTGGAAAGCCTCATTCGCTCACGGCCGCTCAGGGCCAGCGGGGCCTGGGCAGCCACAGCCCCCCCAGCCCCACCCCAGCCCCCTTTGCCACGCGAGGAAGCTGAGCCCAGAGAGGTGCAGGCCCTTATGCAAGGTCTCGTTACTAAACAGACCCAGCTCGGAGCCTGTGACTCCCAGTCTGCATGGGAGAAGACACACAGTACCTGCTCTTGATTGGGGCGCCCTGGCTGGGGAGAGGCGACGTGGGTGCAGAATCTGTGTACACAGTAGCATGAGTGAGCCCCCAAGGAGGCCCTCGGGGGGACGAGAGATCACTGGCAGGAGGGCTCATTTCTTCCTGGGGAATGAGAGAAAGGTGTATGCCATAGGGCTTCCTGGAAGAGGAGGCATTAGAGCTTGACTTTGAAGAATGGAGAGGCTTCTAGTGGCACAGATGGACCTGGGCAGGCAGGAAGGTGTCCCAGGGGGAGGAGGTGCAGGAGGCAGCCGGAGGGAAAGTTCTTTCTGTTCAGCAGAGCGAGCTGGCCTCGCTACTAGCCCCTGGGTGCTCCCGAGCGCATGACCTTGGATGAGTCACAGCACTGGCTCTGGTGGCCTCTCCGTCGCAGCTCTGGTCACCCGCTCCTTCAGGGTCAGCTGTGAGGGTGCCTGCTGGCAGACGCAAGGTCACTGCAGGTGGCATGGTACAGGTGGGCACTGCAGAGGCCGAGGTCACTCGGCTCCCTGGGTCTTCCTGTTATCCTGCCTTGTGGGTAAAAGACATCATGGCCCCTGAGAGCTCAGTGCCCGGCCGGGGTCGCCCTGGGTGGGAGTGGCGGAACTTGGAGAATCACAGGTACAGACCAAGGCCCTCAGGGCTTGGTGTTGGCCAGTGAGTGCCTTCTGCAGTGCCGGGCCAGGCAGAGCAGGTGGCCCAGGCACACTCCGGCCGAGCCAGGCATCTGCAGAGGGCTGATCGCTTCGGAAGCTCTCCCAGCTGCCTGTCCATGCGGGTCGTGTGGGAGAGACAAACAGCCCTCACTGGGCACGCATGGCCCTTTCAAAGCCGCCCTTCAGCGGCTGCCCTAGATCATGGCAGGCCAAGTCTCCCGCGCCCCGGCCACACCGCTCTCCGTGGCACTGCTCCACCTGGCTTCCTCGTGGAAGGACTTTCCACTCGCCTGCCACCCGTGTTCTCTGATCTCCCACCCTGCTGTGGGGCGGGCAGACGGCAACCAGCCGGCTCCGGCTCCAGGACTGGTATAAACATGCACTCACCTGCTTCTGCCCCCACGGGGCCAGGAGGATCAGAGAGAAGTGGGCCAGGGGAGCCCCGGCTGCGCCCGTGCCTGGGGTGGGAAGACGGAAAGGGAGCGCGAGGCGGCCGCTCTGCCTCCCCCAGGCCGAGCCCTCTGCATGCGCCGGCCTCTTTGATCTCCCACGCATTCTGCAGGGAAGGTTTGTGCAGGTCTGCAGCGTCGTGCAGGGGGGAGATCAGCAGTCAGCCATGGAAGCCCTGGCGTCGGGCGAGACGCTCTCCCCTGGCTCCCAAGTCTCGGGGGTGGCCGGCCAGGCTCTCGGGTCCCGGCAGGCAGTTCTGGCTCGGGCGTCGATGTGCCAGGGCTCCCCTGCGTGTTTGGGGGTTGACTGCTATCCCCTGGTCAGGAGTGGCCCCGGCTGGGACAGATGGGGCAATGGCTCTGTGCTGTGTGCCTCGGCCTGCAGCAGGTGGACCGGGACCTGGTCACGTGGCAATCTCAGGGGACCAAGAGGTGGACGCAGGCGAAGGGCTCCTCACAGTCTTACCAGGGTTGCTTGGCCAACCCCAGGGTCAGAGGGAGACCACACATGTCCCAGGACAGAGGGCGCGAGATGACCAGGTTAGTGTGGTGGCTTAGAGAGGCGGTGCCAGTGTGTGGAGAGCCTGGGGTGCTGAGTTCCGGCAGCTCTGTGGAGTCACCTGTGGTCCAGCCTCCTCAGCACACAGCTTCTTGTCCTTACGGAACAAAAAGGCTGCAAGGGAGCCAGCACTGTAGCGCAGTGGGTTCAGCCACCCTCTGTGACACTGGCATCCCTGTGGGCTCCAGTTCTAGTCCCAGCTGCTCCACTTCCAATCCGGCTCCCAGCGAATGCACCTGGGAGAGCAGCGGAGCATGGCCCAAGTGCCTGGGCCCCTGCACCCACGTGGGAGACTCAGATGGCGTTCCAGGCTCCTGGCTTCAACCTGGACCAGTCCAGGGCTGCTGCAGCCATTTGCGTGAAGCAGCAGATGGAAAACTTCTCTCGCTGTCCCTATCTCTCCCTTTCATTCTGTGACAGTGCCTGTCAAATAAATGAACAAACCTTTCAACCAAAAATGGCTGCAAGAGCTCCAGCTATCACATCTTTGTCATAAGCTGCAGGATAGAAGAAGAGTGAGTAGGGCAAGGCCTCTCTCACTCTCCTTCTCTCTCTCTCTCTGCAGAGAGAGTAAAATCTCGCAGTCACTGGTTCACTTCCCAAATGCCCACACAGACAGGCCTGGGCCAGCCTGAAGCTGGGAGCCAGAGCTCATCCATGTCTCCCATGTGGGCGTGGGGACAGCCACTTGAGCCCTCACTGCTGCCTCCCAGGGTCTGTGTCAGCAGGAAGCTGGAGCCGGGACTCAGCCGAAAATCAAACCCGGGCACTCCGGCGTCCTAACCAGCCTCTTAGCCACCGCCCTGCCCAGGCCCCTCCCAGAAACCCCAGCCACGACCTCAGCGTAGAGCTGGGTGGCAGGCACATTGTCCATCCCTTCTCACGGCCGGGGAACTGGGGACAGAAGAGGCCGAGGGCAGGTTTTCGTCCTCTGAGTATCTACCACACCTGTTACAGGTGAGGACGCTGTGTCCAGACACAGAGGTCATGGCCTGAGGTCACACAGTGGCCTGGGGGTGGCAGAGCCAGGACCTGAACCCTGAAAGCTGCCTGCCTCCCCTCCCCCGTCACCACCACCAGCTCCCAGGAGCCTCTGCGCATAGCGCTGCGACCTGGGGCTGACCGTGACCCCCAACCCCAGACTCTGGGTGGAGACCTGCGATGAGCACTTTAAAGACCTGGGCCTTCCCGAGGTCCCTGTCACTGTCCCATTCTACGGAGGAGAAACTGAGGCAGAGAGGGCTGAGGCAAAATGCTTGGGCCACCTGCTCGAGGCCTTGCTGGTCCTGGTGCTGTGGTCGGATGGGTCCCACCAGGCAGCCCCCAGGAGGAGACGGCTGGGTAGTTCCCCCGCAGAGCCAGAGCGTGGCCTCGGCCTGCTGGGTCGCGCCGGGTAACCAGGGAAGAGAGCCATCCTGGGCGGTAGAGTCCGGCAGACCTGGGTCCCCTCCCGGCCCTGCACTGCACCCCACTCTGCGTTTGCTCGTCTGGAGAATGCTGAGCCCCAGGCACTGGGGATGAAGGGTGGGATGAGACACCAGCAGGCCCCCACCTTCAGACGGGAGGGGAGGGGCCGGCAGGGAGGGCACCTTGAAGAGGCAGTGGTATTTGGGCTGAATGAAGACACGGGGGAGTGAGGTGACCTGTGTGGATGGGGCTGGGGCACGGGGTCGCATGGAGGAAGCGGCAGGTGCAGGCCCACATAGCACATGCAGGCTTTGCTCCTGGGCAGCGGCTTCAGGAGGCAGGTGCCTGGGGGGCACGGGGAGGGGGGAATGTGCGAGCCTGGGGCTGGGGCTGGGGCTGGGATCTCACAATGCCCGGTGCCCTCTCCCCTGCCTCTCAGCTCACGGGGCGCTCTGCCCAGGGCGGGGTCCCCCTCCCTCCTTGGAGCTCAGGGCTGTAGAGAGGACGCTGACCAGCAGGCTCTCACGCTGGCTCCCCCCAGGATCCGAGTCCCAGGAGGCCTTCAGGGAGCACCTGGCTCAGCCCCCTGCGTGCCCCAGAGCACCCAGAGGACGGCCGCTTCCCCAAGCCCCGCTTAACAAAGGCAGCAGGGCCCCTGGCCACCTGCTCCAGCCCTGAGACCCGCCTGGCCGGCCTCCCCCTGCCCCTCTCTCGGCCACAAACCTCTTTTGTGCTTGCTCCCTGGGGCTCCATCTCTGTGCAGAGGTCACGGGCACTGCTGACCCCGTCCCCCTGCTGCTGTGCAGGCTGGTAATTGAAAATTCCAGAATTCCCTGCTGACCAACTTACAGGGAAACCCGACACCCCAGGGTGGGCGGCAGCGGCAGGAGGGGCCCAGAACATCCAGCTGTTCCCTTTTCTCCACCGCTAATCCCGCCGGATTCCAGGAGAGAGGCCAGCCCTCCCCGCCCCCCTTCCTCCATGGCCCCCCGCGGCCCCTGGCTGGATCATCTTCCTGGCAAATGCCGCCTCCTTGCCACGCCCGGGTTACCGGGCTTAGGGGATCAGAGCCCGGGTGAGCTGCCTGAAACTCAAGCCTGCCAGCTAAGCCCACCAGGCCCAGACCTCCATGGCCGTGCGGGTCCTGCCTGCGCCGACGGGCAGCTGAGCCCCCGGGAGCTGGGGTGGCCGGGTGAGCAGTGGCCGAGGCGGCAGGTGCCGGTGGAGTTAGCTTCATGGCAGGACAGGAGCCGTGGCGGGGCGTCCTCGGAGGTCCTCGGAGGTACGTTGGTGTCCAGACCTCTCTGGGCAGCCTGGATCAGCTGCAGCCAATGGAGGGGAAAGGGTGGAGTGGGGGGGACCAGGGTGGGCCTGGGTTCACACTCCTGCTCCATCGCTCACTTAACCTGTGCGACGGAGCAACGTGCTTCCCTCTTCCCTCATCTGTGAAATGGGTGTGATAACAATACCAGCCTCGCAGGCTGGAGCTGAGCGTTAAATGAGTGGCTAAGGTGCAGCACCTGCCTTGGTGGCCGCTGCACGGTCCCACCCTTTGCGGGTATCCCCCGGGCACACAGGAGTGTCGGGCTGGGTCCCTCCTGCCTCCTGTCCTGGGGAGCCTTGGCCCTGTCCCTCTCCTAGAACCACTTGTGCCGCCGCGGCAGGACTCAGCCGAGGGCCCCTGGTAAGAGCAGGCCCTGCAGTGAGCAGCACGGGCTCAGCAGAGCCCAGCAGTGAGAAGCAGCCGATGGGCGGAGTGTGAGGCTCGGGTGCTCCGGACCCGAACCCTCGTCTGGACCCCGCTGTGGGGCCTCAGACAACCCCTGCCCGTCTCTGGCCCTGAAGCCTCCCAGCGCGGCCCACAGACCGTTAGGAATGCAGATTCTCAGGCCCCGGACCTGCTGAGTCAGACTCCCTGAGGGGAGGGGGCCGGGTCTCCTGGCTACCCCCCCCCCCACTCCCCTGCCAGCTCCGGTTTGAGGGGAATGGAGGGGCCATTGGGAAGTGAGAGGGCAGGGAGGAACAGGGCGGAGCAGCCCTTCCCCCGCTCGGCACCGGACCCCCTTGGCCAAGTCCTAACCGGGGGCTCGGGCCCAGGAGTCTCCACACTCGGGCCACACCACGCCTGAGTCTCCCAGCCTCCCCTGTGAGCGCCGCTGCACCCAGCCCGGAGCCCCTGGAAGGCAGGGAGCCTGTGAGGTTTGTCTCCTGAACGCACCCCAAGGACTAAAGGACTCAGCCCTGCCTGCCTCCTGTGCGTGCCTGGTGCCACCGCCGCGCCTCTGGGGGGCTTCCCCCTCCGTGCTCACAGCCGCCTGGGCCCGTGAGGACCCCACTGGACAGGGGTGAACGCTGAAGCTCCGATCGCTGTGAAAAGCACCGCCCAGAGCCACACATCCGCCTTGCCTGGTTGTCCCCTGGGGGACAGGTCCAAGGTGCCTGGAGGATCCCCCTGCCCAGTAGCAGCCTCATCCCCAGGCCCCTGGGGGCGGGGGTAGGGGGTGCGTCTCAGCCTCTCCTGACCCGCTCCGTCACACACGTGCTCAGCACTGCGTTGTCTGAGAGGGGCTGGGGCCAGGGGCTGCTTCCCAGAGCCAACACAACAGATGAGCCCCCAGAGAACCCCCCGGCACACCCACAGGCCCGCACATGTAAAACTCCATCCCGAAGGACCCTCCTTTGTTGCTGTTGGGGAAAGCTGACCACTGCCGGGCCAGCAAGGATGCAGACAGCCCAGGCCCAGCAGAGCACAGAGTGGTCAGGGGCAGGGACGGCACTGGGGCTGGACATGGGGTCCAGGCATGAGGGGACAGGACAAGAAGCAGGGTCTAGGCCGGCGCCGCGGCTCACTAGGCTAATCCTCCACCTTGCGGTGCCAGCACACCGGATTCTAGTCCCGGTCAGGGCGCCAGATTCTGTCCCGGTTGCCCCTCTTCCAGGCCAGCTCTCTGCTGTGGCCCGGGAGTGCAGTGGAGGATGGCCCAAGTGCTTGGGCCCCTGCACCCCATGGGAGACCAGGAGAAGCACCTGGCTCCTGGCTTCGGATCAGCGCAGCGCGCCGGCCGCAGCTGCCACTGGAGGGTGAACCAACGGCAAAGGAAGACCTTTCTCTCTCTCTCTCTCTCTCTCTCTCTCTCTCTCTCTCACTGTCCACTCTGCCTGTCAAAAAAAAAAAAAAAATTAAGCAGGGTCTGCTTTGAAGGTACTCAGGGAGACCCAGCATGGCCCCTCTCCAGCTGTGTGACCTTGGGGAAGTCGCTGTGCCTCTCTGAGCCCCGTTTCCTCTTCTGCAAAGTGCAGAGGCTCGAATGTCACAGGGCAGCTGCTCCGTGCACGGTGGCGAATGACACGGTGAGCACTCACGGTGCTGTCCACGTGCTGGGCACCACACCAAGTGCTCGGCTGGATCCCTGGCCCCCAGGGGCCCACTGCCCCAGCTGGGCAAGGAGCTGAGCTGAGGCTGAGCTGGCCCCCTTGGGTGCAAAAGCAACAGATGCTCACCAGGGTGCTAAGACCAAGGTCTTTCCTGCAGTGCTGCCGCTCTGGAGGGCTTGGGACCCCCAGGCTGCTCCAGCTCAGGGCCAGGGGCTTCACGAGAGGGTCCGGCAGGGAGCATCCAACTTCGAGGCCTGGGTCTTCCGGTCTGGCCCGTGGTGCAGGGGAAGCCAGGCCCAGAGAGGGCGCAGCTCCCCGAAGGTCACACGGCCGGTCAACTGCAGACAGGACAGTCTCGGGGGACGGAAACAGAGCAGGAAACAGGTGCGGCATCCCCAGGCTTCGGTCGCAACAGCTGATGTGTGAGTCCCCACCAGTCCTGGCTCCGTGTTCTCATCCCAGGTGGACAGAGCCCCACAGAGCAAGCAGGGGGGTGGGGAGGCGGGTGTCACCCTCAGCCTTCAGGCATCCCTGTGCTGCCGGTGACAGGATCTGCTTGTCACCCTCCAGGGAGGGTCTGTGCCAGCCCTGCTCTGCTGTGGAGCTCAGAAGCCGTGGGTTCAAATCCCGGCACCCCACTGACTGTGATCTCACAACCCGCCAGGCCCCACTCCCCGCCCCAAGCTCCGGCACCCATCGTTACCAGGCTGTGCAGCTCCTACTGCCCCCAGCAGCAGCCAACTCCCGAACACACGTGTAAAGGGCTCGAGCCATGACCGACACGTAGTAGGTGCTTTGTGCACATTTGTTCCACTTGAGAAAGGCAAAAAACAGGTTGGGTGCTTTACGAACTAAGGAGTTGAGAAAAGGCCATGTGCCATGAACTTGAACTCCCAGGCAGCTCCCGGCCCCTCCTGGACCTGGGGAATTGTGCTGAACTGATTCTGAGAGTCCTAGCACAAAACACAGCCCCGGCCTCCTTGTCGCCTTCATCTAACCACTTCCTAATAGCACGAACAGCACCTGCGCTTGGGCTGAGGTAGACGGAGCGGTTGGTTTTACTGAGGTACAACTCACGTGACATAATTCAGTGGCTTAGTGTACTTTCCATCGCCCCAAACAGACCTCCAGACCCTACGTGCCCCCTTCCTCCCTCCCTCTGCTCTATTTTGTGCCTCTACTGATTCACCTCTTCTGAGTATTCCGTATCCACAGAATCGTCCAGTCTGCCCCTTTGTGTCTGCCTTCCCCCTGGGCTGTGTGCAGGGTGCATCCACACCATAGCAGCTATCAGAACTGCGTTCCTGTTCGCGACTGCATACTATTCCATTGCATGTGCCTCCGCCGTTTGTCTAGCTGTGCTCCCACTGATGGGCATTCACGTCGTCTCCACCTTTGGGCTGTTGTGAGTGACACTGCTAGAGGCACGCATATCCAGCATCTGTCTGAGAGTGTGGCGCAAGCCCAGACGGCTCCTGGCTGACAGTGGCTCGGCGTAGGATTTTCTGTTACCGTGATGCTATCATGACACACACTCAGAAGAAACTAGGGTTTGAGTTTTGAACTTGGATCCACTCCTGGGCTAGCACTAGATGCCCTGAACCTGTCTCTGGCAGCACACAGAGCTCTGGCAGCCCCAGGGGCACCAGGAGACAGCGACATGCCGCAGTGTGCCGGGCGGCTCAGCTCGGCTGGGATGTGTGGCGGCTTAGGCAGATTCTGCATTTTCAACTCCAGCATCTTCAGCTCGCAGTAGGTTTATAGGATGGACTTAGGAGCGGAATTGCTAAAATGAATACATAGTTATGGCGGGGACGAGGGGGTGCTGCAACCCCTAGCCCATAGTAGGCCCACAGTGAACGAAGAAATGTGTCTGACACCCTCTCTGCCTCCGTGGTCCCCTCTGCTTCCCTCTCCCAGGGCCGCCATCACCATGTCGGGAGCCCAGTCCCGCAGACTGGAACTTCCAAGACTGAGTGATGGGCACACAGACCCCCGGTTCCAGAGCTGGGTCCCAGTGCCTCTCTGCACTCGCCATGCGTGAGCTTCCCCGGGGAGGCCAGCATTGTCAGGGTGCACAGGTGCCCCCAGGAGAGCTCAGGGGCTGCACCCACAGCCCCTCGTGAGCCCCTCTGGCCCCCGCCAGCTCCCCTGGGCTGGCTGCGTGGCCTGCACCTCTCCGGTCCCACAGCTTCCCGTCTGCCCAGAAACTGCACCGCCTCATGGCCACCCTGACCCTGAGCCCTGACCTCTGACCTCTCTTGCAGCTCCATCAGCCGTCTCCATCATGCACCAGGTGAGCCGCACCGTGGACAGTATCACCTTGTCGTGGTCCCAGCCGGACCAACCCAATGGCGTGATCCTGGACTATGAGCTGCAGTACTATGAGAAGGTAACCTGTCTCCCACGCGTCCTCCCACCAGCCTTCCTGGGCCCCTCCCCAGGTGGACCCTTGGCGGATGCACCTGCCCATGAGACCAGGGCCTGGGTGCAGCAGCAAGAGCGCTGGCCTCCTGGCTTCTGATCTGGCCCCCCACCCCCCCACGCTGCGCGGCCTGGAGTACATGCCTTGACCTCTCTGAGTTTGTTTTTCTGGGCCGGGGGGGGGGGGGTCCGGCCAGCGACAGTCGCAGCCCCTCCCACACCGAGGCACCCTGCACTGGGACTTCGAGGGCCTGAAGTTGTAAGACCCCAGCTTTCCACAGTTGGGTGTGATAAGTCACGATCAGTCCTTTGCTCATTCTTCAGCCGAAGTCTGAGCCTGCTCGGGAGAGCGGGGCCCAGGGCGAGCGGCACCCTGGTTCCGGCTGAGAGGTTCATGCCTTTGCAGGGGAGAGGGTGAGACGCCTCTGAGCTTTAAAATCAGCCCCTCGTTCCTCCCTTGGCTGGAAGGCCCTGGAGCAGCCGCAGGAGCAGCAGCCCAGGCCGGGCAGCTCCGGGTTCCCATCCCAGCCTCATTTCCAGCTGTGTGATCTCGGGCAGGCACTGTTTTCCCTCGGAGCCTTGGTCTCTGTGTGTGTCGAGTGTAGACAAAACCACCTCTGTCTGTCCATCCATCCATCCGTCGGGCCATGTTTGAGACACAGGGAGAGAGAGCGCCATCTGCTGGCTCACTCCTCCGGTGCCTGCAGTGGCTGAGACTGGGGCCAGACCACAGCCAGGAGACAGGAGCTCAATCCAGGTCCCCCGTGGGAATGGCAGGACCCCGATTACTGGAGCCCTCACGCTGCCCGCAGGGTGTGCATTAGCAGGAAGCTGGGGTCAGGAGCGGGAGCTGTGAAACAAATGCGGGCACTCCAGTGGGGGCGCGGGCGTCTTAGCCTCTGCGCTAAATGCCCCTGAGCCGCTTCCCCACTGGGGCCGTGTGAGTCGGTGAGGCGGGCAGGGGCAGCACCAGCGCAGTGCCTGGCATTGGCAGAGGCCAGAGCACTTCCCTGTCCTGTTCCCCTACCTGCTGCGCACTGGGCATGGGCAGCGTGGGGTGAGCCAGAGCGGGCAGAGCTGCCCGGGACGGGGCCAGGAGCACAGGTGGCGGTGGCTGCCCACATGGCTGCCATTAGACGCCCCATAAACCCTCTCCTCTGATGATGACAACTTTATTTTTTTTTAAATTTATTTGAAAATCAGAGATACAGGGAGAGAGAGAGAAAGGTCTTCCATCTGCTGGTTCACTCCCAGCTGGCCACAATGGCCAGGGCTGGGCCAGGTCAAAGCCAGGGACAGGAGCTTCTCCGGGTCTCCCACATGGGTGCAGGGCCCCAAGCACTTGGGTCATCTCCTGCTGCTTTTCCCAGGCCATCAGCAGGGAGCTGGATGGGAAATGAAGTGGTCAGGACACAAACCCGCGCCCATACGGGATGCCAGTGTCACAGCTACAGCTTTACCCGCTATACCACGATGGGCCGGTGCTGTAGCTTCGGCGGTTAAGCTGCCGGCTGCAGTGCCAAGATCCTGTATGGACACTGGTTCATGTCCCAGCTGCTCCACTTCCCATCCAGCTTTGTGCTAGTGCACCTGGGAAAGCAGCGGAGAACGACCCAACTACTTGGGTCCCTGCTACCCATAAGGGAGACCTGGAAGAAGCTCCTGGCTCTGGCTTCAGATCAGCCCACCACTGGCTATTGCCGCCATTTAGGAGTGAACTCAGCAGATGGAAGACCTCTCTCTCTGTCTCTCCCACCTGCCTCTGAAACTCTGCCTTTCAATAAATAAATCTGAAAAAAAATTTAATTTTCATTTTTATTTGAAAGGCGGGGGGCGGGGTTGTGTCTTCCATCTACTGGTTCACTAACACCAGCCAGGGCTTGTTCCAGGCCAAAGCCTCCAGGAGCCAGGTGCTCCGTGCAGGTCTCCCACACGGATGGCAGGAGCCCAAGTTCTCGGGTCATCCTCAGGCTCGTCCTCCTCCCAGGATGCATTAGCCAGGAGCTGGGTCAGCCGCGAGGAGCCAGGACTCCAGCGAGGACCCCGGCACCCAAGGGCAGCCTGACCACTGGGCCACGCGCCAGTCCCGTGGCTGAGGACTTACCCGCTTCCTGAGCCCCTTCAGAGAGCCACAGAGGTTGCAGGGTGTCCCCGGGGCTTCCATTCAGACTCAAGTGTGCCTGACTCACAGGAAGGAACTCCTTTGCAGGCAAGCCCACTGGGAACCGGAAATGGATGGGAAAGCCCTCCCTAAAGGCAGAGGACAGGGAGGTGGGAGAGGTCCCAACAAGCCCTGCAGGAGCCCAGCTCTCTAAGGCCATCGGCCCCCTGCACCCTGTGACCTGCTGGTCTGCCACACTTCGGTGACACTCAGAGTTCATCACACACTTGTCCAAGCCTGACCCAGCTTGATCCTGGCTCATCCTCTCCCAGAGGTCAGGGTCACATCTCTCCCTCCCATCCCCCACCCTCCTGCCCAGCACCCTGGGCCTGGCACGAAGCAGTCGCCTGGTAAACAAGGGTTGGGTGAGTGAGTGGATCCTGGGCCTAGCGTGTGGAGCTCCCCAGCAGAGGCCCCGGGCACCCCTGGCCTTCACTCACACACACACACACACGCGCACACATACACACACGCACACACACGCACACACGCCTTGCTGCCCACTTTCCCCACACCCTGTGCCTCCTCTGCCTGTCAGAGTCCCCAGGGTCCCAGCCAAACGTGCATCTTCTTCCCGTGGACTCTGCCCTTACTCTGAAAACCCTGAGCGCTGACGGCTGCTGGCAGGTGCCCCCCACCCCCACCCCAGGCTGTGGACAGCCAGTGAGCACGAAGAAGCGAGGGCAGAGCCTGCAGCCCCAAAGAGGACTGCGCGGGAGCCTGGCTGCCTGGCTAGCCAAGCACTGGCGTCCCGGCCCCCACCCCCATCCCCATCCCCACCTCCACCCCCACCTCCACCTGGCCTCTCCAATGTCTTCTTCCAAATCTCACCTAGGAGCAGGCTTTGGTTAAGACTAGTGGTGAAGATACCAGTAAGGTGCCTGAGTCCCACATCGGAGCGCCTGGGTCAGTCCCCAGCTCCGGCTCCCGGCTCCGGCCTCCTGCTGATGTGGACCCTGGGAGGCAGCAGTGAGGGCTCAAGGGATTGGGTTCTTGCCGCCCACCAGGGAGACCTGGATTAGACTCCTGACTACAGCCCCTGGCCCAGCCGGCCCAGCCCAGGCCAGGACCATGGCAGGCATTTAGGGAATGAACCAGCCAATGGGAGCTCTCTCTCTCTAATTAACTGATTGATTGGTTGATTAAAAATTGCAGCTTGGGGTCAGCACTGTGGTACAGTGAGTTAAGCTGCCACCTGCGGCGCCAGCTCCCCCTAACAGAGCACCGGTTCTGCTACTCCGCTTCAGATCCCGCTCCCTGCTAATACGCCGGGGAAGGCAGCCGGGGTCGGTCTCAACCCCTGGGCCTCTGCCACTCTGTGGGAGAGCCAGATGAGGTCCCTGGCTCTTGGCTTCAGCCTTGGCCAACCCGGGTAATGGTAGCCATTTGGGGACTGAACCAGTGAATGGAAGGTCCTCTCTCTCTCTCTCCTTTCTCTTACTCTGCTACCTTTTCTGGGGAAAACAAAAGAGAGAGAGACTCAGCTTGGCCACCCCCTCCTCAGAGAAGCCCTCCGTCAGCGCCCTGACCAGGGCCTCCCTCTCCCCGCCGTGGACCTTGCTCCCTCCACTCTGAGCTCCACGGGCACCCCCCGCGGTGGGGATCTTGCCCCAGCCTCTGCTGTGGCCCCGGCGCCTGGCACTCAGCAGGGGCCGGGCCGGTGTGTGTGGGCTGACTCTCTGGGAAGTGGCCAGGCGAGGGCCCGTGGGGCGTGTGGTGTGGACGGCTGTCCTGCCAGGGGCCGGCTGCTCCGGCCCGAGGTGCCGGCGTCCCTGCTCCCTCCAGCGGGCAGAGCTTCGGCAACTCAGAATTCAAAAAGGAAAAAAGAGGAAAAAAAAAAAAAAACCTAATTAAGCAGCTGTGTGATTAAATGAAACTGAAAGTGTTTGTCCCTGAAGACAGGAGCGGAAACGAGGAAACCCATCGCGGGCCCGCCTGCGACCCACTTCCTGCCACCGCGGGCAGGCCTGGGGGGCTGCTGGGGTGTGAACCGGGATGTGGCACTGGCCTACTTTCCACTGCAGCCGCAGCATCCCTGGACCTCTGCCCGGAGGGCCTGGACCAGCAGGCTCTGCGGCAGCCACGTGACCACTGCTCACAGGTCACGGGCACACAGTAGATGTCAAGCACCTGGGCTCCCTGGTCTCATTCATCCTCGTGGTTGGGTGGGAGGGGAAACAGAGGCACAGAGAACAGGCAAGTTGTCCAGGAGCACCCAGGGCATTTGGCACCGCGCCTGGCCCTCCTGCCTCCCGGCTGTTTCCCAGAACTGCTTCCGGGATGACCATCAGGTGATGGGCCAGCCTTGCCCCAGAGGACAAGGGGGCAGGGCAGAGGGCCCGGAAGCCGGAGATCTGCCTGCCACAAGGTTCGGTTGGTGCCCAGCACCAGGCCCTGGGGTACAGAGAGGGGCCAGTGTGACAACAGCTGCCAGGGGTGTGGATGCAGGGTCATTCAGTTTTTATGGTCACTGACTTTGGGTTGGGCCCAGAAACGGTCTCAAAATGAATAACCGTGAGATAGGTTTGATACCAGCCACAGAAGAGCCAGCGTGGGCCCCCGGGGCACCTGGGAGTGCCCCACCGTCCTGGCAGGGGCCAGGGGAAGCTGGCTTTGGGTGACATTTGAGCTGAGCCCTGAAAGAGACAAGGAGTCCACCAGACAGACACATGATGGGAGCAGAGTCATCGCAGGCAGCAGGAACAGCATGGCCAAAGGCCCTGGGGCAGGAATGTGCTGGCTGCAGAGCATGAGCATGGCAGGAGCAACATGAGCAGCCTGAGCAGCCCGGTCGTGGCCGGCCTTCCGGGCCCGGGGCGTCTGGGATGAGGGCCCTGGAATGATACGATCTGACTCCCATGGTGTTAAAGCGCCCTGCAGCTTGCTGTGTGTTGCAAGGGGAACCTGGAGACACGGGGGAGACCCTGTGCAGGGCTCCCACGGGAGCCCAGGAAAGAAAGGTGGTGGCGAGATCGGGAGGCTGTGCAGCAGGGGGGGGGGGGGGGGTGTGAAGCTCACAGAGGCAGAAAGCACATCGAAGCCCGGGGGACCAGGGATCCGCCATGGCTGCCTCCGGGTGGATGGGATGTGGGTTTGTGATTTGCAGGTATAGATGTGGGGCTCACCGGGGTTAGGCGCCAGCGGGGGCAGGAGCGCTCAGAAGAGACAGGACAGCATGCAGAGGGACAGAAGCCAGCAGAGCGCCCAGGTCCAGGGAGACAGCGACAGGGGAGTGGCCACAGAGGGGAAGGAGGAGGCGCAGGGTGGCTTCTGCCGCTGACCGTGCCGGCGAGGCCAAGACGGCCTAGCCACCACCTCCACCTTCCAAGGACACCAGCACCAGGGTGACACGGAGTCCTGGTGCCCCCTTACGTGGGAATCCTGCAGGTGCCTGCTGTAGATTTTCTACCCAAGTGCTGCACACATTCCTAGGAGGGCCCAGCAGGGGCTCCGGAGGAGCGGGTACTCCGTATGGCCTCCTCCCCCCCACCCCCGGCCCCTGCCGCCCCTCTGGGGTTCCCCCTCCTGCCCAGAGCCCAGAGCTGCCAACCGCTCTGCCAGCGGCTTCCGGCCGCCGCTGATGGACAGTGTCAGCCTCGCGGCAGAGCCGGCACGGGCTGTTTCCCTCGGCTCCGCAGTCCCCGGGGACGTGGCCTCCTTGGCAGCTGCCCCAGAGCACAGCGGTGCGGGCTGCACTCAGCTCCCCGGGCGCTCGAGGAGGAGAGTCTCGGTTTCAGTGTCTTTTTAAAGATTTATTTATTTATTTATTTATTTATTTATTTATTTGAAAGTCAGAGAGAGGAGAACCATCGGCTGAGTCACTCCCCCAATGGCTACAACAGCCAAGGTTGGGCCAGGCTGGAACCAGGAGCCAGGAGCTTCTTCCAGGTTTCCTATATGGGTGCAGGGGCCCAAGCACTTGGGCCATCCTCTGCTGCTTTCCCAGGCACATTAGCAGGGAGCTGGATCGGAAGCGGAGCAGCCGGGACAGGTGCTCATGTGGGCTGCTGGCGTGGCAGGTGGTGGCTCAACCCGCTGAGCCACAGCGCTGGTCCTGGATGCCAGTGCGTGTTCGACAGAGGTGTCTACTGGGCAGGCAGACGTGAGCAGAAGGCCCTCCCGACAGGGACAGAGAATGAGCAGGGCGGGGGTGAGCTGGGCAGCCCAGGCGGCATTCTTGTCACCCTCGGATCTGCCTGGAGCAATCTGGCTGCTCGCCCCTTCCCCACGTGTGTAGATTCACCCATCTGTTGAACCCTGGGAGGACTTCCTGTATGCGGTGTTGATGCTAACAGCCAACACACATTACATGTGTTGACATGTATGGTGACAGCCAACATATGTTGCATGTGTTGACATGTATGGTGACAGCCAACATATGTTACTGTGTTGCCATACATATGTGACGTGTACTGCCAGGTATGGTGACAGCTAGCATACATGACATGTGTTGCCATGTGTGGCAACAGCTAACACACATGATTGTGTTGACATGTATGGTGACAGCCAACACACATGAGTGGAGTTGCTGTGCTCAAAAGCTTTACCCATATTTTCCTGGTGAATCTTCACAACCATCCCGTATGGGGCCTGCTGGCGTGACCCCATTTTAGAGACGAGAAGTCTGGTTCAGAGGGCTCACGACGTCAGCCAGTGAGCGCCTCGCTGCCTCTAGGTCTCGGGGTAGAGACTCAGACCAAGGGCGCGCACAGTTGGCGTTGGATTTACTCCCTGGGCAGATTCAGGCACTCCAGAGACAGTGCCCGTCTGAACTCCAAGGCACAAGGCACTGTTTGATCCGATTTTACCTTCACGGCAGCCATGGGAGGTCCACACTGAATGTTCTAGTAAAAACCAGAGACTTGGGGGAGGGGAGCGGTGGTCTTCCCCAAGACCACCATGCAACTCAGTGTAAGAACTGGGCTGTGAAACAGCTTCCCACGCCGGGCTCCATCCCATGCCCGGTTTCAGGGGAGGGATCTGCTCCGGTTGGTTCTGGGGCCTCTCATCTCCTCCCAGTGCTGGGGAACTTGGCACCTCCTGCATCTCTGAGCCGGCACCGGTCCTGTTCGCAGAACCCAACCCCTTTCTTCCCGCAAGAGCAAATCCCATGTTGGACAGCGGCACCCAGTGGCTAAGTCTGGTACTGCGGCCCAGGGTTTGTAAATTTGGAAAAGTTTCACTGTTCATTCATTATTATGTCAATCGTGAGCACCTACTGTGTGCTTGGCCTGGGCACCTGGAGGTGAATGAGATGTGCTCCCTGGTCTTAAAGAAGTCACAGCCTTCGAGAAGACAGGCAGGTGTATCAGAGCAGTCAATGGGAAAGGAGACACGGGACCGGCAGCCCTGGTGTAGACATCGGGGCCGTCTTCCCCCCAGAGCTGATAGCTTGGGCTGAGCTGCCAGACAGAGGCGGAAGGAGTATCTCAGACAGGGACGAGAGTGTCCGGGGAAGGCGGGGCTGCCTGCTAGAGATGTTCAGTGTGTCAGCCCCGAGCATCGCGTGGGCGGACTTGCACTAACACGTTATTTCTTATTTATCTGAATCTCATGTTCAGCTGGGCAGCACCCTGTGTTCCAGGCAGTCAGGGCCAGCTGGAGCCTAGAGGAGGACACGGGGCACATGGCAGGAGTGACTGGCAGAGGCAGCTCAGATGGGTGTGGATGCCAGGCCAGAAGTTGGCCTTCCCCTGTGGGCATCGGGAAAGGACTCTGTCACAGGACCCTGTGCTTGACACAAGGGACAAAGCACAATCGCTTCCTCATGAGCTTACAGTCAAGGGGACCAGATGAGCCCTGGCCTGGGGTCAGGGAGTGAGACAGGAACCCCTTTCTACAGCACCCACAGCAAGTGCTCGGGGCACAGAGGAGGGTGAGGCATATCTGGCTGGGAAGTCAAGGGGGCTTCCTGGAGGAGGGGGCAACTGATCTGACTCAGGGAAGGGCCTTCCTGTGTGCTGCTGCCCCCCACGAGCCATCCGTGCCTCCCCCTGGTGTGGGGGCAGAGGAGAAGTTCTCACAGCCCCTTCTCTAGCCCCGCTTCCCAGATTCACTCTTACCTCCTTGCCTTTGCACCTGCTGTTCCTCCACCAGGAACGTCCTTCCTTGCCTAGGCGACTCCTGGTTGCTCTCTAAGAGAGAGCAGTCACCAGCATGAGCCGATTCATTTTATCTCCGAGCCGCCCCTCTAGGGGGCTCCTGCTGGGATCCCCTGAAAAAGAGACGAGAGAAGTGCAGGGACTGTGCGGGGTCGCCGATGGCCGAGGGGTGGAGCTGGGTTTGAACCCGGGGAAGTCGGGCTCCGGGTTGTGCCGGGAGCCTTCCTGCCGTAATAACGCTGCTTGTGCTGAGCCTCCATGGCTCCTGGAGGGCCCCGTAGCCGGCAGGCACGATCAGAGGCTCGTGTTTCCGGATGAGGGTTCTCGAAGGTGCCCGCATGGCTTGCTTTCCTAGGCTGAGCTCTCTGAAGCCAGGGCGTGTGCCTCGGCCCTGGGTGAACCACAGGGAGAAGAGGGTCCTTGGGGCAGGTTTGCTGAGCAGTCACCATGCACACCCAGCCCGGCCCCATCCCCACGGCGCCTACCATGGGCCCTCTCCCTGCTCTAAAGCAGCCCAGCCGCCAGGGTCCGTGCGTAGACGATGCCACGTGTGCGCATCCGTCAGTGGCTGCTGCAAAACACACAATCCCCGAACCCCGTGGTTTGCAAGCGGCTGTTTTCTTGCGTGTGGCTTCGTGTCTGTGGGTCAGCGCAGGAGGTGGCCCAAGGTCTCCACGTGTTTCTTGTTCTGGACCCAGCTCGTGGCAGACGGCAGAAGCACAGAGACCCAGCCATGTCGGCACCCTCTGCTCGCGTCGTGGCTGCCAGCGTGTTCCGGTGGCCAGAGCAGGCCCCTGGCCGAGTCCAACCTCCGTGTGGCAGAGAAGTGCGCTCTGGCCACTTGTGTGGGCAGCGGTGCCGAGCCACAGGGCAGAAGGCACGGGTGTGCCGTTCTGTTACAGGAAGGGCGAGGGCCGGGCCTGGCCCCGCGCGGCAGGAGCGGGCAGTGTGCTGCGGGCCCACTGTGGGCGGGGCGACAGCCTCACTAACCGCCTTCTCTGTTCCTTGGCAGGAGCTCAGTGAGTTCAACGCCACAGCCATAAAAAGCCCCACCAACACGGTCACTGTGCAAGGCCTCAAAGCCGGCGCCATCTATGTCTTCCAGGTGCGGGCTCGCACCGTGGCAGGCTACGGGCGCTACAGCGGCAAGATGTACTTCCAGACCATGACGGAAGGTGAGCCAGCCCGCCACCGCCCCCACCGCGAGGCCTCTCCGTGCAAGCTGGAGATGGCGCTGCCTCTCCTGGCGCCCAGTGCTTGCCCCGCCCACCCCTCCCCCAGCTCGGGAACCTTTGTGCAGTGTGCAGCCTGCACAGCCGTCCCCGGAGGCCCTGTTTCGGTGGCCCAGAAAGGATGCAGGCGCCTCCATTGCCTCCATGGCAGCAGCTGGACCACATCCTTTCCCGGGCCTCCAGGAGCTCAGCCCTAACTCACAGGGCCACGCTGAGGAAGTCACTTCTGTCCCGTAGATCAGATCTCTCTCATTTATAAAGCTATCTCTCATATGATTTGAGAGAGTGAGCCTGTTTTATCCATGCTCGGCTCCAGTGACTTGCAAGGGGGATTAAGAAGTCTGAAGTCATGTCTGAGTTCTGCCAGAAGAAGTGCTGGGATGGATTAGTAATGTCTACCCCGGGCAGGGCCATGGGAGGCTGCAGCCCGACTGTGATGTGTGTTTCCCCATCTGGGACTACAGGGTCTCTAAGCACCATTCCTGCTCTAACAGTCTTTGAGGAGCAGCATAGTTCTTTTTTTTTTTTTTTTTTAAGATTTTTATTTGTTTATTTGAAAAACAGAGTTAGAGACAGAGAGAGAGGTCTTCCATCCGCTGGTTCACTCCCCAGTGGGCTGCAATGGCCAGAGCTGGGCCAATCCGAAGCCAGGAGTCAGGAGTTTCTAATGGGTCTCCCCTGTGGGTACCGGGGCCCAAG
The DNA here is from genome assembly GCF_033115175.1 of Lepus europaeus. Taxonomy (NCBI): domain Eukaryota; kingdom Metazoa; phylum Chordata; class Mammalia; order Lagomorpha; family Leporidae; genus Lepus; species Lepus europaeus. The sequence goes on from NC_084831.1 coordinate 16,566,005, forward strand.
GACTTGGGCCATTTTCCACTGCCTTCCCAGGCCATAGCAGGGAGCTGGATCGGAAGTGGAGCAGCGGGGACTCGAATGGCGCCCATATGGGATGCCTATACAAGGAGCAGCATAGTTTTAAACAATGCGAGCTGTGACGCCAGGCGGGCGGAGGTCCTGGTGCTGTCTCTGCCCCGTGTCACCTCACCTCTCCGCCCCTCAGTGCTCTTGTCTACAAGTGGGAGTGATACAGCTGGCTCACCGTCATCACCCTCACTAGAGGGTGGCGCTAGGTCCCGTGCACAGGTGGCTGACACCAGTAGTGGGCACGGCATGGCTCTGGCTGCTGTAAGTCTGCCTGCATGTCCACGGGCCACCCAGCCCTGGGGCAGCTCTCAGCCTGGGCCTTTGTCTGGCCGAAGCTTTCCGAGGTGCCTGGCCCCCCACATTCCAATCCCCCCAATGGCTGCGACACTCACCTCCTCCGTGAGATGCCCCTTCCCCGGGCCAGCGGCTTCACCTCCCGCCATCCTTCCCCACGTGGGATGAGTGTTGCCGACCAGGGCCTGGGGAACTGTCCCACGAGCCTTTCTGTATTCCTTTACCAAGTACATGTTGAGGCCCTGCCGTGTGCTAAGGACACAGAGCTGACCTCGTCCCCAACCTGCAAGCTCCAGTTCCAGTGGCAACAATAGGATCCAAAGCTCTGATGGTGCTGAAGGCATTGGGAAGGAACCAGGTGCTTTGTAAGAGCCAGACCCATGCTAAGTGCACCCGATGTATAATCTCATTTAAGTCCCTGGCCTTGGGGCGAGCAGGCCTGGATTGCACCTCCTAACTGTGACCCCAGCAAACCCTGACCCTCCTAAGCGGGCAATCATGGGAAGTACATCACCGGACTGGTGCAAGAATCAGACAGGATAGGTGACAGATTGGAGGGGGGGCATCAAGAGCTGGTGCAAAATGGAATTAAAATACAAACAAAAAAACTTCTAATTGCTTTTTTAAAAAAAAATATTTATTTATTTGAAAGAGTTACACACAGAGAGAAGGAGAGGCAGAGAGAGAGAGAGAGAGAGAGAAAGAGAGGTCTTCCATCCTCTGGTTCACTCCCCAATTGGCCACAACGGGCAGGGCTGTGCCTATCCGAAGCCAGGAGCCAGGAGCTTCCTCCAGGTTTCCCACGCAGGTGCAGGGGCCCAAGGACTTGGGCCATCTTCCACTGCTTTCCCAGGCCATAGCAGAGAGCTGGATCGGAAGTGGAGCAGCCAGGACTAGAACCGGCACCCATATGGATGCTGGCACTCCAGACTGGGGCTTTAACCCACTGCACCACAGCGCAGGCCCCTCTAATTGCTTTTTCATAATTTGCCTTTCTATGCACTTTTTGAAGGCCCTCATATGCATGGATCGCAAAATTGTTTGCAGCAAAACAAACATTTTAATCTTAAAGATTGCTTTATTTATCTTAAGAAGAGTCATACAGGGAGATGCAGAGAGGTCTTCCATCTGTTGGTTTAGTCTCTCTGCGTGGCTGCTATGGCCCTGGCTGGTTCATGCCAAAGCCAGGAGCCTGGACCGCCCTCTGGGTCTCCCACATGGGCAGCACCAGTGCCTGCACTCGGGCCACCTTCCGCTGCCGTCTGGGCGCATCTGCAGGGGGCTTGGGTTCTAAGTGCTTTGTGTGACAGCCATCATAATCCCCTTTTGTAGACAAGGAGAGCAAGACACAGACAGGTAATGACTTTGCGCAAGTTCCACCCTGGGGCTTCCAACCCAGGGGTCTCCTCTGCCCTGTCACTCCAAGTGTCAGCTGTTTTTGTTGATTCTCCTACCAAACATGAGCTGAGCATATTATTACACCCATTTGAGAGATGAAAAGTTGAGGCTGGAGCTGTCCTCGGACATGTCCAAGGTGACATGTGAATAGTGGGTGATGGCCTGCTCTCCATATGGGTGTGAGACAGGCCCTGTGTGGGGAATAGGAACAGAGCCTGGGGGTCCCAGGAGACCCCAGGAGCAGGCTGGGGGCGGGTGGAAGGACTCCGGAGCAAGGTGACAGTGCCCCGCTGTGCTCTCTCCCCAGCTGAGTACCAGACGAGCATCCAGGAGAAGCTGCCCCTCATCATCGGCTCCTCGGCCGCCGGCCTGGTCTTCCTCATTGCTGTGGTTGTCATAGCCATCGTGTGCAACAGGTGGGTTGGGGTCCCCAGCCTGCTGCGGGCCTGGCTGCCCAAGATGGAGCTCGCCTCGGCCCGGCCCCTCCTGGTCCACGTCTGTGACCGCGGGAGGCATCCCCAGTGTTGCTGGGGCCAGGGGAGCCCTCCCGTGCCACTGCCTAGATGGCCACCATCAGCTGTTCCTCTCGCGCTGTAGCAGATGCCCGGGACAAGTCCACCCATGAAAGGGCCAGCCTGCAGCGACACAAGCACTTGAGCTTGGAGGGCAGACTGCATGATGCTGGGGCTACAGGGGTGGTGGACGGGTCACCCCACTTTCTGCACTATTGCAGGGCCCTGCTGAGCTGCTGGGACAATGGGGGGGTTAGACAGGAGGCAGGGGAGACAGCGCCCCCAGCGGCTGGCAAGGCGGGGAGGGGACCCCTCTCCAGCTCCCACAAAAGAGACTTCTCCTTAAAAGGGACCCACTGTAGAACAGACTGGACCCTAGGCCAGGTGACAGAGGCCATGGCTGGGCGATGACTTTGCCGCCTGGAAGGGGCTCAGCTGGACAGGGGCCAGGAAAGAGTGAGCCTGGACTTGAGGTGGGAGGGGGGTAGGGACCTAGGCTGCCAGGAAGGGGCAGAAAACCTTCTAGCAGGAGTACGGCTCCGCGGGGCTGCCCCCCCCACCCCCGCCACCTGCTGTGGCTCCCAGCTCCCCGGGCGCCTCCAGGTGGCTCCAGCCCTTTGCTCTTGTTCCAGAAGACGGGGGTTTGAACGCGCTGACTCGGAGTACACGGACAAGCTGCAGCACTACACCAGCGGCCACAGTACGTACCGCCCCGGAGGGCAGCCAGGCGGAATGGCCAGCTGCTCCCCAGATGTTCCAGGCTCATGCTGGCCCCCTGGCCTTGGCACACGCTTGCTCCTCTTCCTGGAGCCCCACCCACCGTACCCGTTCCCTGACTCCTACCTTAGCCCCCATCAGGTTTCGGGGCTCCTGGGGCTTGGGCCTCCTCTTGCTGTGCTGCCGAGGACGGCGGTTTTCCTATTCCCTGAGCGGCACAGCCGGGGTCCCTGAGACAGGAACCACGCCCGCCGTTGGCCCCTGCATCCGCCTGGCGCGGGGCAGGCATGGGTGCACCTTGCAGAATGCACCAGCAATGCAGGAACTGTGCATGCGAAGGGCCCAAGAGAAGTGCAGCTCACGCCCGGATGCCACTCTTCATGCGGCCTGGGCGGAACCAGTCACCGGGGCGCACGTTGGAGGGGAAAGCCCGGTCCTTGCCTCCTCTCTCTCAGCAAAGAGGAATCGCACGTGTCCATCTGTCCTCCGCAGGGTGCCCTAGGGCCCCGCAGGGCCGCTGTCCCCCTCTGTGTGTGCCAGGCCCGGTTCTAGAAGCCGGGGATGCCCGACACACAGAACCCCAGGCTCTGTAGAAGTGTCCTGGTGCCGGGCTGGGGAAGCCGATGAGGCCCATGGCGTCAGTGGGGCTGGCCCCACCGAGGCAGCCGCAGCAGGCCAATTTTGAAGTTGAACATTTTGTATGGCCTGCAGATGACGTTTAAAGATCCAAATGGCCCTTGGCAGAAAAAGGTTCCCCACCCCTGTTAGAGGGAGGGACCAGGAATGAGAGCGACCCCGGGACCCAGCCAGCGTGGTTACTGTTTCCAAAATACCATGCTATGGGGAAGGTGGGGAAGACGGTGAGCGCAGAGTGTGGCTGAGGCCTGGAGGGAGCCACTGCTGACCTCACTGTGAGGGTTTTGTTTGAACAAAGATACAAAGGAGCCTGGGAAGAGCATTTCTGGCAGAGGGAACAGCCTATACCAAGACCCTGAGGCCAGAGCCTGCCTGGCAGGGTTTAGGTACAGAGAGGCCAGTGGGACCGGGACCAAGCCGGGGCAGGACCTTGGCCTAGGCCTGGGAGGGGCTGACACAGGGAGACAGCAGGGGACCGAATCATCTGGGGCCAGACCCGATGGCCGCGGTCACGGTAGCGGCTGGACCCTGAGATACAGTTTGAAAGCAGAACCCCTAGGTTTGCTGCAGGAGCAGATGTGGGGTGCGCAAGAAAGAACAGAGCCAACCAGGTCCAGACTTGAAGCTTCGGGGTGAGGCTTCACGGGAAGTAAAACCCCTGGCCGTAAAGTCATGTGGGATGCACGTGTGAGAGCAATTAAAGGGTCCAATGTCCACCAGACGGCCCAGGGAATGGCATCGCAGACAGGGACGGGACAAGGGCTCTCAGAGCTGAAAAGCAGCGGGAGGCCCACAAGGAACAGCTGGACATGTGGGGCCGGGTGTGGCCTGCGGTGAGCTACGCTCGCATCCCGCATCCGAGCGGCTGGGCTGGAGTCCGGCTCCCCTCCTGGCCCAGCTCCCTGCTAACGCACACCCGGGGAGGGGGGGGTCAGTGATGGCTCAAGGCCCGAGGACTGGGCTCCTGCCCCCCGCGCGGGAGACTCGGGTTGCCTTCCAGGTTCCTAGCGTCTGTGGGCATCTGGGGATGAGCCAGCTGATGTGAGTGCACTCTCCCTCTCTCTCCCAAGTCAATAAATTTTTGAAAAAATGTTTTTAAGATGGACACCTTGAAGTACCCAGAAATAAAACTCGCCTGTGCCTTAAAAGTAAGTCGTCCGTCCCATCGCCCCCTCCAGTTCCACAAGGGATAAAATCGTGCTCCTGGCCGTGGCTGCCCGTGTTCCGGGCACGCCCCGTGCCGGGAACTGTTTCCAGGCTTTGCCCACGTTTATTCGTTTACTCTTTGTAAGTTCCCCTTTGCGGAGGAGAAACTGAGGCACAGAGGCCGCTCAGCTGCTCAGGGAAGGAGCCGGGGTGTGGAGCCCGCTGTCCGCATTCCCCCGAGCTAGACCCAGAGGGGCCCCCGCTTTGTCGCCGGAGCCGTTCGGGAGCCGGGGACGAGAAAGCAGGAGCGATGTATCTTAAAAATAGCCCCCGGGATGTGTCCGCAGACCTCGCTGGGCCCCGAGCTGAAACCTGAGCTCTGAGGAGACTTTGTTCTTTTCAAAGCACTGCCGGCCCTGTGATCCCGACGTGGCCAGCGACCCTGCGTGGCCAGGGCCGAGGAGGTGCCGAGGCCCACAGGTGTGTGACCACCCACACGGTCGCCTGGTTCCCATCCCACCGCAGGGGCTGCTGAGCCAATCCCGGGGCCTGTGGTGCCCAGAGGTGGAGCCAGAGAGAGCCAGGCTTCCCACCCCTGCTCTGCCGCTGGCCCGCTGGGGACTGTGGGAAAGGCATTGCGCCCCTCTGAGCCCTGGCGGCTTTATACCGGGAGTAGCCAGAGCGACAGCTCTTTCATGGGTCCCGAGGATGAGACGGATGGAAGTGCTTTGTAATAATATTTCACGGTAGCCACCTCGTCTTTCTAACAGCGGCACTTTCTCAGTGCTATTTGCCAGCTACCAAGCCCTTTAAAAGATTCCCCATTTAATCCTTGCACTCCTCTTGTGAGGTAGGGACTGTTTTTTTACACCCACTTTGTAGCTGGTAAAAAAAAAAATGCATGGGGTGGGTGTTGGGCACTGTTAAGACAGTGCTTGGGACACCTGCTCGCCTACCAGGGCACAGGGTTGGAGTCACCTCCTCTTCAGTCCAGCTGCCTGTGAACGCACATTCCGGAAGGCAGCAGGCAATGGCTCCAGCCCCTGGGCCCCCGCCACCCACATGGGAGACCCGGGGGGAGCTCCTGGCTCCTGACTTTGACCTGGCCCAGCCCTGGCTGTTGCAGGCATTTGGGGAGTAAACCTGCAGATCAAAGATCTGTCTCTGCTTCTCTCTCTCTCTCTCTCCCTCCCTCCCTCCCTCCCTGCCTTTCAAATAAAAGAAAAATAAATGCATAAAAATTAAAATAATAAAAGTGGGGCACAGAGGTTAATCGCCCAAGAGCTTCCAGCTGGCTCAACACAGTGGCCGATCCTGGACTCAAACTCATAAAGCAGCTGACTCGGGAGCATTGTCCCTGGCAGAGGTAGAATTCAAACCCAGGACTCCAAACGCCTGCCTCCCCCTCCCTCCTCCTGAATTCCCCCGCTACGGCCTGGCAGCCACGAATCACCCAAACCTGGTCCGGTGTCTCCAGTGTCGTCTGTAGACTGCTGAGGGCCCAGCTCGGCAAACTGCCTGGCTGGGCACAGGCCGGCGGCGAGCTCCACACACAAGCGGCTCACCCCCTGTTCCAGGACACAGGCCGGGGAAGCAGGAGCAGCTGGTGGCCTGGTGGCTAAGGAGGAGACCGGTTAGGAGACGGCCCAGGTGTCCACCCCACTGCTGCCTGGCTTGTTCTTTGTTTCTTTCTTTCTTTCTTTCTTTTTCTTGTGAAAGAGTTATAGACAGTGAGAGAGAGAGACAGAAAGGTCTTCCTTCCGCTGGTTCACTCCCCCAATGGCCACTATGGCCGGAGCTGCGCCGATCCAAAGCCAGGAGCCAGGAGCCAGGTGCTTCCTTCTGGTCTCCCATGCAGGTGTAGTGGCCCAAGCACCCAGGCCATCCTCCATTGCCCTCCCGGGCCACAGCAGAGAGCTGGACTGGAAGAGAAGCAACCGGGACTAGAACCCAGTGCCCATGTGGGATGCCAGTGCCGCAGGCAGAGGATTAACCAAGTGAGCCATGGCGCTGGCCCTGGCTTGTTCTTCCCTTTGGCAAGTCGGTTACCTTCCTACGCCAGAGTGCCCTCATCCGGAAAAAGGGGGTGGTGCCAGCTGGTACCAAATAAAAGCATGTCTGTAGGCCAGAGACTGTGGGTGGCGACAGTTTCATAAGGTTCAGCCCAACAGTAGCATTTACCTGGCAGGACTGTTGGCAGAAGGAACTGGGTCAGAGCTACAGAGCACCTAAAACAGAGCACTGAGCATACACACACCATGTATTCACAGAGCCCTGCTACAAACCACTTGGACCCACGTAGTCCAGAGCCAACATTCTAAAGCAAAGGCCCTTAGAATTTCCTGGAGACACCCCCAGGTATAGGTGGAGCGTGGAAATATCCCACACACGGGGATTTTTTTTTTTTTTAAGATTTATTTATTTATTTATTTGAAAGTCAGAGTTACACAGAGAGAGAAGGAGAAGCAGAGAGAGAGGTCTTCCAGAGCTGCGCTGATCCGAAGCCAGGAGCCAGGAGCTTCCTCCAGGTCTCCCACGTGGGTGCAGGGGCCCAAGGACTTGGGCCATCTTCCACTGCTTTCCCAGGCTATAGCAGAGAGCTGGATCGGAAGTGGAGCAGCTGAGACTTGAACCGGTGCCCATATGGGATCCTGCTACTGCAGGCAGTAGCTTTACCCTACCCCCTATGCCACAGCACTGCCCCCCGCCCCCAAGTTGGTTTTGAGCTCCCGCTGTGCGTGCCCAGGGCTCCCTGAACCCACGCCCTCCTGCCCTCCCTTCCTAGCTGGCCACCAGAAGGGGCCTCCCCCAGTTCTATTAACAGAGAGGGCAGGGACCTCATTGTGGCGCAGTAGGTGAAGCCACTGGCTGTGACGCTAGTATCTCCTATGGGCGCCAACTCAAGTCCCAGCTGCTCCACTTCCAATCCACTCTCTGCTAATGTGGCTGGGAGAACAGTGGAGGATGGCCCAATGCTTGGGCCCCTACCACACTGGGGAGACCGGGATGGAGTTTTGAGCTCCTGGCTTTGGCCTGGCCCAGCCCTGACTATTGTGGGCATTTAGGGTGTGAACCAGTCAATGGAAGATCTCTCCTCCCAACCCTCTACCTTGCAAATAAAGAAATATTTTTTTTTTCAAAAGACAGGACAAAAGCCAGTTGCCAAGAACCACAGACCATGCACTGGGTCTGAGCAAAACACAGGAGCATCTCCAGGGAGCGGCTTGCCCAGCTCAGCACTTGGGGAAAGAGGGAGTCATGGCTGGACCCCCAGGAGAAGACGGCATGGCCAGATCCTGGTTGTGCACCACCCAGGAGGCAACGAGCCCAGGAACCAAGAGAACTGGCCCTGGGTTCCGGCCCTGGCTGTGCCATTTGCTGGCTGTGTGGCTCTGGCCAGGTGTCTTAACCTCTCTGAGCTGCAGCTTCTCCGTGTGTGAAATGGGGATAGTGATCCTTTTCTCCGAGAGTTACTGGAAGGAAGCAATGAGATGCGTCTGCGTTTAGGGAACCTGGCACAGCGTGGGGCACAGACAGAGGCTGGGGTGGCAGCTGCTGTTGTGGATGGCCTGTCTTGGTTGTCTGGACTCAGCTTCTCGGACGCGGAGTGTCTGTTGTGCGCCCGGCAAGGGAGAACGGAGAGAGCTGATCCGTGCGCCTTCCCCTGCTCCCAGGCACCCCCACCCCCACCCCACCTCGAAGGTTTGCTGGGTCTCGGGCTTCCGGGAGGCTGCTGGAAAGGCTTGGATCCTACATGGGTGCCTTGCATAGCAAAGAAAAATCCAGAGACCCACGCTCAGGGGTGGATTTTATTTTTATTTATTTGAAAGGCAGAGTGACAGAGAGAGACATCTTCCATTCACTGGATCACTGCTCAAATGCCCACAGCAGCCTGAAGCTGGGAGACCGGAAGTCAGTCCAGGTCTCCCCGTGGATGTCAGGAGCCCAAGCACTTGAGCCATCATCCGATGCCTGCTCCCAGAAGCTGGATCAGAAGCGGAGCCAGGACTTGAACCAGGCGCTCTGATCTGGGACGTGGGCATCCCAAGCGGCATCTTAGCCACTGCGTAACCGGACAGCCTGTGGGAGAATTTCAAGTCCTAACATCAGAGGATTTAAACACGTTCTCCTAAACACAGGGTGGTGGTTTTGTTAATGCTGAGAGACAGTTGAGAGATCTCTCATCCTGTGGTTCATTTTCCAGATGTCTGGGCAACATCTGGAGCTTGGCCGAGCCAAAACCAGGAGCCTGGAATTCAATCCAGGTCTCCCACGTGGGTAGCAGGGACCCGAGTACTTGAGCCATCACCTGCTGCCTCCTGGGTGCGCGTTAGCAGGAAGCTGGATCAGAAGCGGAGGTGGACTGCGCCCAGGCACCTCCCTGTGGGGTGCGGGAGTCCCCACTGTGCCACCTGCCCACCCTGCAGTCTTTCCTGTAAGGGCTTTGTGGGGCGGATGCCTCTGCTCTCACAGCAACTCTGCTATTACAGCATGGAAGTAGCCACAGGCAACGGAATGAACAGGGCCAGGTTCCAATAAAACTTTATTTACAAAACAAGCAGGGGGCCAGTTAGAAGCTCCAACTCCTACATTCCTGGAATGTCTAAACTGGAGTCTGAGCATGGTCGGCTAACAGGTCCAAGGTCACACAACTGAGCAAGGTTGATGGCCTCACATCACCGATCAGCAGTGTCTTACAGGGACCCAGAAATACCAGCTCCAGCTCCTAGGGCTGCTCCCTCCAAAGTGACAGCTCTCAGAGCAGTAGGAGAAGTGAGCAAGGAGCTGGGGAGCCAGAGGAAGGCCTCGGGGCTGGGAGGGGCCGGAAGGGGTGGGCGTAGAGGATCAGTTACCTGGGAGGGGGATGTGGGAGGATCCTGTGTCCCTTCCTGCAGAGCCTCCTGCCGGGTGATGGGCCAGAATTGGGTCTTTGATGTCCTGGTTACCTCCTTGTATCTCAGCACCAAAAATACAAAGATCTATATGGGATCCAGAATCAAATCAGTATGCCCCATGCCCAGCCTCCTGCTGATCTCCAGGGCACCAGGGGTCCAGGAAGGTTTAGACTTGACTAATGGACACAGGGGGTGGTCCCAGGAACTGTGGGTGCTCGGACCCTGGGAGGGCTGCCTGAGCAGGCTGGACAGCCTGGAGGGGCTCCTGCGTGAGAGGAGGATGGAGTTGTCCTTGGCCAGACCCCCACCACAACTGTCTATTGCTTGTTCTTTCTGTACTTTTAAAATTTTTGTTTGAAAGCCACAGAGATCTTCTGTCCACTGGCTCACTTCCCAAATGCCAGCAACAGCCAGAGGCCAACCAGGCTAAAGCCAAGAGCCTGGAACTCAATCCGGGTCTCCCACATGGGTGGCAGGGACCCAAGCACTTGAGCCATCACCTGCTGCCTCCCAGGGTGTGCATCAGCAGGAAACTGGTTCAGAAATGGAGGCTGGACTCAGAGCCAGGCTCTCCCATAGGGGAGGCTGGTGTCTGCCGCACCAGATGCCCGTCCCTTCTGTATTGTAGTTCTGGTTCTTCCCTTTGATCCCCTCTTCCTCTACTTTGCACTCCTGATTCTCCATCAGGAGGGCACCAACCTCTGCATATTTTTATCCTTCTAATGTCCACACCCACAACAGGCATTGCTAGTCGATCCTGACACACTGAGCTGCCCCAGAAAGCCACTCCCAGTCAATCAGAGTTGGAACAAGAGCCAGCACCTCCTTTCCGCTCTCCTGGTCTCTGTTCCTCTCACCTGCTACTCCATGCCCACCTGCCAATGAGGCCGAGAGAGGGGGTCGCCCAGTTCTTCCGGGGGCCGCAAGGAAGTGTCCTTCTCCCCACAGAGGGGCGGGCTTCTGCCTTCCCATGTGACTCAGGATGGGTCAGTCCATGTGACCGAGCCTGGTCTTGTCCCCCAGTGACCCCAGGCATGAAGATCTACATCGACCCTTTCACTTACGAGGACCCCAACGAGGCAGTGCGGGAATTCGCCAAGGAAATCGACATCTCCTGTGTCAAAATTGAGCAAGTGATCGGAGCAGGTAGGTGGCCCCTGCAGGCCGCAGCCAGGGGTGGAGAGACCAGGCCAGGGTGTGCTCCTGGGGCAGAGGGTCGGATGGGAGCAAGGGCCGCAGAGCACCCTCCGAGACCGGGGGGTTCAGAATGACCGAGGAATAAGGACCTTTTGAGAGGTCATCTGGTAGAACGACCTCACCGATGGAGGAAGGGGGAAACTGAGGCATGGGGCTGGGGAGGCGCTTGCACAGCAGGTAGAGGGAAGTGGCCCTTCCACCTGGCCAGTGGCCTCCCGCCTCTCGCTGTGTGTGTCCCAGGGGAATTTGGCGAGGTCTGCAGTGGCCACCTGAAGCTGCCAGGCAAGAGAGAGATCTTCGTGGCCATCAAGACGCTCAAGTCCGGCTACACGGAGAAGCAGCGGCGGGACTTCCTGAGCGAGGCCTCCATCATGGGCCAGTTCGACCACCCCAACGTCATCCACCTAGAGGGCGTCGTCACCAAGAGCACACCCGTGATGATCATCACTGAGTTCATGGAGAACGGCTCGCTGGACTCCTTCCTCCGGGTAGGGGAAGCAGGGAGCGCCAAGGCCCCATGGTGCAGCTGCAGACGGTCAGAGCCCACAGGGGTCCTGGGAGAGCCCTAAGTCCGGAACAGCTTGCAGGCTCGCGCTTTCCATTCCCTTACCATGGCAGGCATTGCTAGTCAATCCCAGCACTGTCTCCCACTAAGCAATCGCTGCATCCTCAGCATGGTTCCCCCGGAAGCCACGGCCAGCCGATTACGGAGTTGGCTCACAGCTGGCCACCTGTTCTCGTGCCCACTCTCAGCCATCCTTGTCTTGAAGCACAGGAGAAACGTGCTCAGGGAAGGGTAGAGGTGGCCCAGCGCCACCCAGGGGGTCAAGGTGAAAGCCTAGACGAGAACCAGGTGTCCGGCCCCTCCCCCAGAGTTTTCACCAGATCTTGGAGCCCCCACCCCCAGAACTATCTAGGCGGGGGAAAGAGTCCAGAGCACAAGACCAACAGATGGAACTTCCAGGTCCCTCGCCCCTCCCAGGGGACCACAGTTAACCAGTTAGCCGAAGAGCTCTGGACTGACGGCCATGCCACAGGCATCTGGGAAGCACCCACTCTGTGCCAGGCCCCTTCTTGTTTAACCCGGAGCAGCCCTGGGAAGTGGGTATGGTTTATCCCCATCAGACACACAAATGAGAAATCAAAACTCAGAGAGGTTCGGTCACATGTCCCAGGTCGCACAGCCAGGAAGGGGCAGGGCCAGAGTCAGGTCAGGTAGGCCCGCTCTGAGGCCCATGTTCTCTCCGCCACCCCCAAGTTGGCCTCACTAAGGTCGGCGGGCATCTGAGTCCTTCCCCAGGGAACCCAGAGTCGGGGCTGCAGGGGCCAGCTCTGGCTCTCCGGGGCTCCTACACCTGCTTTGCTGTTGACCCCGTGTCTCCCCCACTCCTCCCGAAGCAAAACGACGGGCAGTTCACGGTCATCCAGCTGGTGGGCATGCTGCGGGGCATCGCGGCCGGCATGAAGTACCTGGCCGACATGAACTACGTGCACCGCGACCTGGCCGCCCGCAACATCCTGGTCAACAGCAACCTGGTGTGCAAGGTCTCCGACTTCGGCCTCTCCCGCTTCCTGGAGGACGACACGTCCGACCCCACCTATACCAGCGCCCTGGTAAGATGGAGACCGGGAACGCGGCGCCCCCTGCTGGACAAGACCGCATCCACAGCCAGCCCTGCCCGCACCTGCTCCTGCCAGACACCCGGCCCTGACCCCGTGGAGGCCCCATCAACCATCACCCCCTGCCCTCCTGCAGCTCTCGGCCTGGTGGGGCGGCACAGGGAGGCAGAGCGGTGTTGGGAGGCAGGTGAAGGCCCGGCAGAGGGGCGGCAGCTGAGCTGAGAGCTGATGCGCCGGCGGAAGTTTGTAGGTGCCGGGAGTTCACGGCCAGCCTGTGTGACTGGAACGCAGTGGGAGAGGCAGCAAGCAGCAATGAGGAGATGCCCTTGAGTGCCCAAGCTTGGGACACGAGGGAAGGGCTTCCAGGGGACGTGTGGGTGAGGAGGTGTCTGGGTGGCAGAGTGGGACGGGGCAGTGTGTGCAAATGTCCAGTGGTCAGAAGCACAGGGAGAGTTTGAGGAACCAGGAGCTGCTTCCTGAGATTGGCACAGCACAGGGCACAGGGCGGGGGAGTGTTGAGAGAGGAGGCCACACAGGTCAGCTTCCCACCTGTCAGCCATTTGTCCTGTCCCCCAGGGTGGGAAGATCCCGATCCGCTGGACGGCCCCAGAAGCCATTCAGTACCGGAAGTTCACCTCAGCCAGCGACGTGTGGAGCTACGGGATCGTCATGTGGGAGGTGATGTCCTACGGGGAGCGGCCCTACTGGGACATGACCAATCAGGACGTAAGTCTCCGAGGGGGTGGGCGGAGCCTTTCCAGCCAGCCAGATTTTGGGGGGTGGGGACCTCCAGGCCTTGTCCTGTTGTCCTGGGGCATGGGAGTTAGGACCCTTGAGACCGCAGGCCTGGTAGCCAGTGCAGCTCCCAGCCCAAGGTCAGCCGACATGTGTGCGTGCACAGGACGTGAGCCCTGCAGGGGTGGGGATAAGGCCTTCAGGACGTGTGCACCTGCGGCCAGCCCAGGTGTTGTTCACCGCCTCCCTGGGAGGCCACGATTGTTCAGGGGTCAGCAGTGGCCAGAACTGGCCTCACTTGGAGGAGGCAGGGCTGGGTTCTGAGAGCACAGAAGTTAGGGCAGCATGGGCAGGAGCAGCCGGGAAGTCCTCACACGACAGGTGCGACCCACGTGGCAGATGAGCTTGGGAAGTGGGGGCTCCCAGGTAGGGGGAGCAGTCTGTGCCAGGCCCAGAGGTGGCTGTGAGGGAGGATGCTGGGGTGCTGGGCAGAGAGGGAGGCGGGGGTCAAAGCTGTCTGAAAGTCAGCCCAAGGGGTTTCATTGGCAAATGTGCAGACGGGAAGACCTGAAGATGCCTCCTAGCCGGGAGCCACCGTGGAGCTGTGCGGGGCAGCCCGGCCAGGAGGGACGGGACAGACCCACCGTGGGGTCCGAGCTCCTCTCCCTGGTGGAGGAGCAAGGGAGGCAGTGGCGGGAGGCACCAGCCAGGCTGCAGGCTGTGCCGTGGGGCCCGACAGGGGACCCGTCAATGGCATTGACACAGAGAGTGTAGCCACCCTGGGGTCAAGCAGGGGCCAGAGTGGGGTTCCTCAGGGCCGCCAAAGCCAGGTCAGGGCTCACACAGGGGAAGGAGGGTGCAGCTGTGGGGCGGGCACAGGAGGGCCAGCCTGGGGCCCTGGGCAGAGGTTACGGTCAGGGCACTGGATTCCCCAAGATTGGCGGAGCACCCAGATGCCAGCTCACGGGATCAGACCGAACTCTGGGGCCCTCTCTAGGAGGGGGAGGCGGTTGCCATGGCAACACAAGAGCTCAGGCCTCCTCAGATGCACCCGGCCCCTGTGTTGTCCCCAGGTGATCAATGCCATCGAGCAGGACTACCGGCTGCCGCCGCCCATGGACTGCCCGAGCGCCCTGCACCAGCTCATGCTGGACTGCTGGCAGAAGGACCGCAACCACCGGCCCAAGTTCGGCCAGATCGTCAACACGCTGGACAAGATGATCCGCAACCCCAACAGCCTCAAAGCCATGGCGCCCCTCTCCTCCGGGTACGGCTCTGCCCCCGCCCCGAACCACCGGGCCCTGACTGGGCCTCGGCTGCGTCCCGCTCCTGGCAGGTGCCCCCCACTGCCGCTCAGGAAGGGGAAGGCTAGGACCAGCAGGGCTTGGGGGTGCAGGCAGGTGCAGCACTCTGCTGTCAGAGGAGAAGGGCCGTGCACCGTGGGTGGCGGGGGAATCCCTTGTAAAGCTGGGTCAGCAGCTAAGAAAACTAACAAAGAGTTCGGAGTCTTAGCTGGGGGCTCATCACTCCCCTCACGCGCGTCCTGGACCCTCTAGCTTGCATTTGCACGCTCACTGACACAGCCGTGTACATGCACACACACGTACACGTATGCTCAGATGCAGTGGACGCACACTCAGGCCCAAACACCCCTGCTTCCTCACACTCAGCGATACCACACTCCTCACAGGCACAGGCACCTGCACGCATGGCCCGCTCAGAAGTCCACAGTCACCATACACACTCGGGTCAGTGTCCCAAGCTTGGGCTTCGTCCGGGGGTAGGGGGAGTCTCGCAGGCTCACTGGAGCTTCCCTTCTCCCCGGGCCCTGGGGCACGCTGCACCAGGCCGCCACTCACCACTGCCCACCCTGGGCGGCTGCCACGGGCCCCGCCACTGGCCCTGCCCCCTCCTACTCTTCGGCTCCACAGTCCCCCAGGTTCCTGAGGCATAGCCAGGTGTGTGTCCCCAGGATCCAGGGCTGACTGTGCCAGACTCCTTCGGCCAAAGTCCTCCCTCCACTGAGCTCTGGGGGCCAAGAGATCTTCACGCCTGCCACGCCCTTGTCTCAGCCCCTCCTGACTCAGTGGATAAGGCTACCTTGACCTCCAGAGAGTCAATTTCACTCCTTGCCAGGCGGGAAGCCATTGCCACCAGTTTATCTGGGGATGCAGCCTCCTGTAGCACAAACCCCAGTGGAACAGGACTGAGAGTGGCCCTGGGGCAGGAGCAGGAAGTGACCGCTGGAATCCCACCTCCTGGAAGTCAGAGCCGCGGAGAAGCAGCGCCCCCTCTCGCTCCTAAGGTCCAGCGGCCCAGCAGGGCCAGCAGGCTGCCCCAGCTTCGAGTCCTGCACACCCACGCACCATGTGCACACTTACACAAGTTCGAACGCACATCCACACACAACAGAAACACAAACACGCCCACTCCATTGGTGCAAGTAGATAACACGCGTGCACAGGACGCCCGCAGGTGTGTCCGCTCCTCTGTGGGCACGGGCCCTGACCATCCCTGTCACCCCAGGATCAACCTGCCGCTGCTGGACCGCACGGTCCCCGACTACAGCAGCTTTAACACGGTGGACGAGTGGCTGGAGGCCATCAAGATGGGGCAGTACAAGGAGAGCTTCGCCAACGCCGGCTTCACCTCCTTCGACGTCGTGTCGCAGATGATGATGGAGTAAGTGCCCAATACCTCCACTTGTGCCGTCAGCGCCCACTCCCACCCGCCCCGCCAGCCAAGCGGGGGGCCCCAGAGGGTGAGGAACAGGCCGTGTCCCAGCCGGCACATGGGGACCAAGGGGTGACATGGCCAACTCTGGAGTCACGCCCCCTGGCCGTGTGACCTTGGGCAAATCCCAGCACCTCCCCCGGCCTCTGTTTTCTCATCTGTAAACTGGGGGTGAGCAGGGAGCTGAAAGAGATGGCAGGAAGTGGTGCTTTGTGAATGCAAGCTCCCCTCCCGTCCCCGGGGAAGAGGGCAGAGGGGGTCCCAGGTGGCCTGACTCAGTCCAGGCTGCAGCCCTGGCCACCCAACCCAACTCCCCCATCCCAACACCCCAGGCAGCTCTATGGGGAGCCCAGCCCTTGCCACCACCCCCAGCCATCCCTAACACACATGCTTCTCTCCCAAAGGGACATTCTCCGGGTGGGGGTCACGCTTGCTGGCCACCAGAAAAAAATCCTCAACAGCATCCAGGTGATGCGGGCCCAGATGAACCAGATTCAGTCTGTGGAGGTCTGACGGTCACCGCCTCGGCGCACCTGTTCCTCCAGGCCCTGCCCCCTCCGCCCCGCACGCCGCCGGCCCCCCTGGCGCTCCGTCCACTGCAGGGTCCGCCACCTGCCAGGAGGCCGCCGGCAACGGGAAGGACCAAGCAGCGCTGCAGCCACGAGACGTCCCCGAGAACACGCGCGACTCGGACGACGGAAATAAGGGAATCGGAAAAAATAAAATAAAAAGGAAATAGGTCCTGGAGGGGCGGGACACGCAAGGACTATTTTTCAAAGTGGATTCTCATCAGGAAAGCGATGACCATTCTTGGAGAAAGCGTACAAGGGCTTGGGGGGTGCACGCAGTCTGTCCAGCCAGAGACCAGCAGTTTCTCTCCGTCTCCCTGTGGGAAAGTGACCTGGTCAGAGCCGAGGGCACTTTCAGGAATCAGATGTGGACCGGGGAGCCGGGGTCACCGCCTCTCGTGTCCTGGGGCTGCTCACGACACAGCCAAGCACCAGGTCCCCGGGGGCAGGCGGACAGGCAGCCGCCCCGGGGCCTGCTCTGGAAAAATCCATTCCTGCTGCCACTGAGCAGAGACTTTTTCTGTCTTTGGAGAATATTCTAGAAACTCCAACGAGAGACTGTTTCTCCTGCTGGTTCCTGGGGCTGAAACAGGGGGCTTTGGTCCTCCCCGGGGTCGGGGAGAGCCCCGGGCACAGAGGGGGAAGGGCAGCTTTGCTGAAGACGCCCTCCACGCCAGGTCTGCAGCTCCACGGCCAGACCCCGTGCACAACCCGGCAGCCCCGGCGCCGCCGCCGCCGCAGCTGCCACCAGCCCCCAGCCAAGGCCTGCTGCTGCGGTCACTGCCGTCAGCTACGACTGCCACCAAGGAGGGTGGATCCTGCGACTGGGTTTGTTGACAGCACCGCGTGGACTCCGTGGGGGGTGGGGGTGGGGAATTTTGGTCACGGGTGGTTTTGGTTGGGGGGTTTGTGGGGTGTTTTTTTTTAATGACAATGAAGTGACACTTTGACGTTTGCTACCTTTTGAGGACTTACCGACCCTTCTCCAGGAAGAAGGTGCTTTCTGCATACTGACTTAGGCAATCGACCAAGGGCGAGTTTTATATGCACATTTCTGCATTTTTTATACGGTTTTCATCGACATCCTTCCCACCTCCCACCTGCTGCCAGGCCTCACCAAAGCCAACCGCCACGGGGCCATCTGGCCATCCAGAGACTCCGGCGATTCAATGGGGAGGGGGAGGCACCAAGGTGGAGGAGCATCCATCCCACCCCACACTCCACACCCCCCACCCCAGGACTGTTTTTGAAAGCAACAGATTGAGCCGGAAGTGGGCTGTGAGGCCGCAAGTCCTTGCCCACTTCCCTACCCCCCGCCCTCCCCAGCCGACCCAGTACTTCCCAGGCACAAAGGCCCCTTCGAGGTTCCTGGGTGCCTGGAGTGGGCCAAAACCCAGTTGTGCCTCTGGGACTCTAACCCGGGCTGCAATGGAGGCCAGGACCCGGCTCATTCACTGTGATAGCCCAGCCCAGCAGGGGGCGCCCCAGAGGCCCCGGGCAGGCAGGCCCTTTCCCTTCCCTGGGGGGAACGTTTGTGATTTCTCTCCCACCTCCTTCCTGCCTCCAGGCCTTTGCCGGGGCCTGGAGGTCTTGGCTGTGGGAAGCCATCAGCCAAGGGGTCTGGCCACAGGCTCTGTCCCGTGAGCCGAGGCAGGCGCCTAGCAGAACAATCGGTTAGTGAGCTGAATGGAAATAAACGCTTTAGTTATAAAACGGCCCCTGTCCTCTGTGTATTCCAAGAGAGCCTGGCACCCCTGGGGCATGCCGAGTGGCTCCTGATGCCCTTCCAGGATCCTAGGAGTCGCAGGGCTGGGCAGACACGTGCAGGACAGCAGAGCTCCATGTGGCCTTTCTGGCTCCGACCCATCAAAAGCACAGGCAACAAAAGCAGCACTCGCGTTGGAAGTGGCTCGGCATTCGATGCCCTGGGAATCCAGGTGAGCCGCCGCAGGTGCATCAGGAGAAGGGGGTCGACGGGGTGCACTGAGCACGCCTGGCCCAGAGGACAGGAGCTTGGGGCACCAGGTGAGCTGTGAGCAGGGTGGACTTGGGACAGTGCAGGCAGGACGGCCCTGGGGTTCCCTTGGCCACCAGCCAGGAATGCCCCCCTGATCCAGGCCAACTCGGATCTTCTCTGCGGATGGCTCCTCGCACCATTGAGATCAGAGCTTTGCGTGCACGGAAATACTTTGCTGTGGACAGCAAGTCTGATGGAGGAGGGGTGCTCAGGGCTTCCTGTTTGTCCAGGGACCTTCCCTGAGGAGACTGACCCTAGGGAAGGGCCTGCGGTCTGAACGCGGCCAGCCAGGCCAGCCTGTCATCTGTCGCTCACCTGTCCCCGAGGCCGAGCAAAGGGAAGGAAGGGATTAGGGAGGAGCGTGGGCTCCTGGGGGGGACAGCAGGGCCAGCCACAGGGAAGGCGCTGGCCGGGTTCCCACAACCTGGCCAGCAGGGGCCCACTGGCCATCTCTTTGTGCCCCCAAGATGCCCGGCACGGGTGGCAGCTGTCCTGGCACACGAGGTCACCTTCTGGCTGCACTGATGCTGTGTGGATTAACTCTGTCTCCCCAGCCCGCCCCCAACACCCCACCGCTCCAGGGCCCCACAGGGGCTGGCAGTCGGTGCTTCCTGTCAGATGGCTTCCTGCCTAAGCCGATGGGCTGGGCTCCACTAGCCAGCGCGCCAGCGCGTCCGCTCGTCCGTCCTCCAGAGCCCGAGGGCCTCGGTGGCTTGGGCAGCCACGTTCCTGCTTCCCAGAGTACGGGTGCTACCCGGACCCTCTGTCTCTTCTTCAGGGTAACAGACAGACATCACTGTGACCTCCCCTGGGGTGCAGGCGCCACTCCCTTCTCCCCTCTGCAGGGGCAATGCCCCGCCCCCCACCCCTTGCTTGCTGTGGCCAAGCCCCTTCCACTTAGGCTGCCCACTCCCCAGGCACAGAGCCCCGAGCCCTCGCTGCCTGGTTACTAATCCTTTCCTGGCGCAGCCTCCTCAAGTGCCAGCCCCCACCTGCCCGGCAGCGTGAGAGGCGTTTCCGGCTGCGCTCACACAGTTGGTGCTTAACGAAGGAGAGCTACCGGTCAGCACGGGCCGGGGCACCGTGGAAATGGGGCCAGATGCCCTGGGAGGGCTGGGCCTGGCAGAGCTGTGCCACCCACGCCGGTGCCCCCGGCTTCAGGGCCACCCCCACAAATGGGCCATTATCATCGATCAGCAGCAGCCTCTTCCTGCAGGAGTGATATTTACAATATTGATTACCTGGGAAGACACGGCCAGACCAGTTAGAACCGACAGTGGTCACTGTAGGGGCCGTGGGGACACTTAAGGGACTCAGAGCAGGGGGTGTTTACCAATGCCAGCAGTGCCCCAGCTCAGATGATGTCACCTGGTTCTTTCTGGTTGGGCCCTACTCTATCGCTGTCTGGGGGCTCTCTGCCACCCACTTCTGAGCAGTCGTGCCTCCACCCCCTCCCAGACAAGGGGCTCATGGCCAGAAGGCCGGGAGCACCCACCCCTGCCCAGCTCGACCCCGTACCCGGCACAGGAAGGCCCCAGACCACCGTCCACGCCAGGGCCAGGCCCTTGACCACTCTGGACTCTCCCAGGACCCCTGTGGTTCCGAGGAGGTACCGAAGGCTAGAACACTCCTGCAGGACAAATCATGTGCGTGCATTCTCGGGACAGGGTGCAGCCCGATGCGTCCTGACCCCGTGGCAGCCTGCTCCTGCCACTGGCTCGGGACACGGGTCTAGGGAGACACTTCCCCTCTCAGCTCGGCTCCCGACCTTGGTAGCCAGAGCCTCGGCCCTGGGGAGGCGGCGAAACACTGCCTGCACCTCAATCCAGCGATGATGTTGCTTGCTCAGGATTACATAACCAGGAGGGGGCGGAGTGGGGCCCAGAGCCCCCGTCTGTCTGCTTCCAGCGCTCACTCCGCTCCACTCGGATAACGGGAAGCTCTTGGTGTCTGGTGCTGGCTGGTCTGAGAAGGGAGAGCTCAAACCGGCTGTCAGGGAGGGCTTCTTGGACGTGGAGAGAAAGGTCATTCCAAGATGCAGTGGCCAGAATGGTCCAGCACAGAGGGGTCAGGTCCAGGCGGCCCGAGGAGTTGGGGGAGGTGGGGGTCGGTACAGGGGGAGGCTGAGGCAGGTTGGGCGTGAGCTACAGTTCGGCAGAGATGCTGGGGCAGTGAGCATGGGGTTCTAGAAGTCAGCCCGGTCACCCGATGGGGCAGGAGGCCTCCCAGCCACCCATCCCCCAGGAGGCCCTGCTGCTCCTGGTGCCAGCCTCATGGAGGCAGAGTGCCCACTGCTGCTGGGGACAGCAGGGCTGGGCTCTGTGCTGCCTGGGTCCTGAAGGGCCCCCTGTCCTCCAGGCCTCGGGAGCAGGGGGCACAAGGAGGAGGGGAGCAAGCTCCTGTCACCCAGCATGGAGGGGGCCAGGCAGGGCTCTGGAGGTGGGCGCGGACAGCTCCCAGGAAGCCCCTCTCTGCCCCGCGGATCCCTGGAGAGATCACCCAGACCTGTTGGCAAGGGGCTGGGGTCCAACCCTTTCTGACAGTGTGTTCTGCAGACCCTCAAGCCCAGGCAGGAGCCAGTTTGCCCTTCGGGGAGACCCAGGTTGGAATGCTGGCAGCAAGGAAGGCGTCCGCCCTTGTCTACAACACAGGGAGGGCCCCCAGCTTGGGACACGCCCCAGGCAAGGCGGGGCTCAGGGTAGAGGCCACAAAAGTGGCAGGAACAGCCCCTCCTCCTGGAGGATGCTCAGAGGCTGCCCCTCCCGCCCCCAGGCCACCAGCCTGCAGGGCGCCTCTCCACATCCCAGGGTTTCCTGGGTCTCCCGGGCCATTCACCGGGCAGCCTGCAGATTCCGCGGCTCCACTGTGGCCCGGCGCCTGCGTGCTGCAGCCCAGGAGCCTCCTGCAGACACGAGGTCCTCGCTTGCCTTCCCTCGCCACAGACTGCGCCCAGGTCTCTGGTGTGCACAGGGCTCAGGGAAGAGCCGGGCGCTGTCAGCCGGGACGCCCCGATCCCGATGGTGGCAGAGGCTCAGGGTGGCCCTCAGGAAGGTGCTCGGACTGGAATAGCAGAGAGACCCCAGACCCAGAGCCCGTCTGAGGTCAGCCTCACAGCGCGAGGGCTGCTGACACGGCAGGAAGCAGCAGCAACTTAATACTTCAGTTGGGACCCACAGAGACCCCCCAGACCCCACCCCCAGGCTAAGATCCAGGCCTGGCCGGGTGGGCCAAGCCAAGTCAGGGAGTGGCTTCTAGCTGGCCCTGGACGAGGGCGTGGGGAGGCCCCGGGGGCTGCTCAGAGCCGCCGGCCTCTGGGCAGGAGAGGGCTCTGAGCCAGCGGAGTGGGAGGAGGTGAGCGAGCTTTGGAGAGGCGGTCAGAACAGGGCCACATCCGCGCTGGGGGCCCTGCTGCCACGGCGAGCGTCCCGAATTCTCAGCGCCCATGGGTGGAAGCTTCCAAGACTCTAAGGCTGCAAAGAAGATTCCATGAAGGAGTCCAGGCTTTTTAAGATTCCATCCCTAGAGGATTCGAGGCTGTTAGTTCTTGGAATTTGCAGACCCGTGGCTCATCGCTGGTCCCCATATCTGAGGGTTTTTATTTCAAAGAAAAAAGCACAAAGAGAGAGGCAGGGGGAGACGGAGAGAAGACAGCCAGAAACACGCACTAAGAGCAGCTCCATGCTTTGAGTGGGAGTCGAGATGCTCTTGGGCAAGGGCCAGGTGGAGCCTCTGTCCCGGGCACAGGGGCAAAATCACCCTCACCCAGGCCCTCCCCGGGCGAGGGGAGCTGGCCGCTCCAGGCTGTGTCTGGGCAAGGCCCCCACACAGGCTGCAGTGCCCACTGACAGCCGGGCTTGGGGGCCACAGTGAGGCCCAGCCGACTCAGTCTGTGACAGGAGCTACAGAACCAGGGCTTGGCCTCAGAAATGCCCGCTGAGGGCTGACCCCCACCCCCTAGCAGACCCCAACCCCACTTTTCCCTCCAGAGCCAGCCTCACACCAGCGACTGTCGGGTCTCACGCCAGGTGCCTTCCCCCCTACCCCTTGACACTCGGATCACAGCTTCCACGGCCACACGACCCGGGCCCGTTCCAAGGACACCCTCTACCCTTTCTGGTCTTAGCCACTGCCTAGCAAGCTGGGAGGCCAGCCTGAGGAGGTGGCTGTGGAAGGCTCAGAGCTCAGTATATGCAGTCTGGCTGCTTCCCCTTCCACCGTCAGGGACTCTGCTTGGGCAAGGGGGCACCAGACCAAGCCTCTGCAGCCGACCCAGGCTAGGCCTGGCCGGGACGCTCACTCACAACCAGCCTCTTTGGACTCCAGAGAAGAGCAGTGACCGGGTGCCCGGGTCCAAGCCCCACATCACAAGCGTAGCTGCTATGTCTCAAGCGCCAACCACGTGCCCGGCACCATGCTCCTCTTTTTATATGCAGCATTGTCTTCATCCTTAGCCCACTCTGCACGATGGGTCCAATTAGGACTCCTACACCTCCAATAAGGAAACTCAGAGACACGGCATGGTGGCTGTCCCATGTCACACAGCCCGGAGGTGGCCTGACCCCAGCACCTGCCCTCTCAATCACAATGCTATGCTGCTACCAGTGTCCCCACTCAGCCCCTTGCCCTGTCAGATCTCCGGTCCCCAGGGGACCCTCTGTCACCCTCTCTGAGCGGCATCACACTCCCTCCCCGGAGCTGTGGTCGCAGCCACAGGGGGTGGGTGGGGTGGGAGCGAGCGTCTAGACCTCCCGCTTCCCAAGTGTCCACCCCAGCCTGAGCTGTTCAGACCAGAGTTCCCAACCGGAGGCCGCAGCTGCCTGGAGGAGTTCATGGAACCCCGTTTTCTCTGGTCGTGAACATGGGTTTTCCTGACAACGTTGGGGATCAGGGAGGGATGCGGCTGGGGTTCCGGTGGACAGGGCTCAGACCTGGCTCCTCCACACTCCGCCGGCTGCGTCCAAGAGCAACCCTAACGCTGTCCCTCCAATGCCTTTGTAGGACCTTGCTTTTTCCAAAATAAATGTGAATTGTAAAAAGGAGCACTTGCTCGGACTCGGTACATTTTTTGCCCTCTGAGGTTCCCCCAGGGAACAAGTGAGAGAAGCCGGAAGCCCTGAGCAGGGGTCTGAAGTGTGACGAGGACTTTTCCAGGAGCCTGGGCTGGGCTGGGGGCAGGTGTTGAACTTGAGCAGTAGCCCCTATTCTAGGAACACTGTTCATGCTTAAGGGTTGAGTCCTGTGGTCAGGGGTCCTCAGGTTCTCGTCCCTGCTTATTCTGCTGGGCGGGGAGCCCACGACGGCAGGGCCACGTCTGTCATACCCTCAGCTGTGTTCACAGCCAGGTGAGGCCGGACTCAAGCTGGGCACATGGATGTCAGCTGATGTTCTGCTGGAAAAGACGATGGTCAGGAAAGGGTCCATGGGCAAATACATCTGGCAGATTCTGGGTTAAGTCAAGTTGATCGGATTTATTTTTTCTTTCCTTTTTATTTCTATTTATTTGAAAGGGAGAAAGAGAGAGACAAAGCGAAAGAGAAGAATCTTCCATGCACTGTACACTCTCCAAACACCCACAACAGCCAGGGCTGGACCAGGCCAAAGCCAGGAGCCCATAGCTCAATCCACGTGGGTGGCAGGGACTGGAGCCATCACCTGCAGTCTCCCAGAGTGTATTAGCAGGAATCTGGAATCGGAAACAGAGCCGTGACGCAGACCCGGGCACCCCAATAAGTGGATGTGTGTGTCCCAGATGGCATCTTACAGCTGAGCCAAACACCTGCCCCGATCAGACGGCTTTATTTCAGGATGCTGATGCCTCTCTCCAAAGATGGTTCTATTTGGAGGTTTTGGGGGAGTATCTCGAGGAACCAGTGTCCTGGGAACACACTTGGAGAAGTGTCCGGCACGTGGGTAATGCTCCGGCGGTTAGAGGTAGAGCTGGGGTTGAGCTCGCTGGAAAACATCCCCAGGGAAGAGGTCAAAGGGCGCCGGGATCCAGGAGCTGTCCTGTGATTCACTATCTCACTCACTCATTCATTCCTTCAGCCCTGCAAAAACTACCTGCCAGGGCTGCTGTTTAGCCTCACAGTTAGGATGATGGTTAGGATGCCCAAGTCCCACAACCCCTGACTCCAGCTTCCTGCTAATGCAGACCCAGGGAGGCAGCCCTGATGGCTACAGTAGTTGTTGGATGCTTGCCACCCACATGGGAGACCCGGGTTGAGTTCCTGGCTCCTGGCTTCAGATCGACTCAGCCCCAGCTGTTGCAGGCACCTGGGGAGCAAACCAGTGGATGGAAGATCTCTAGATCCATGTCTGTCTGTCTGTCTCTCTCTCTCAATCAACCAGTCTCCCCTTCTCTCCCTCTCTCTCCCTCTCCCTCTCTCACTCTCGCTTTCTCACTCTCTGCGTCTCAAATAAAAATACACATTTTAAAAGTACCTACTGGGGTCGGCGCCGTGGCTTAACAGGCTAATCCTCCGCCTTGCGGCGCCGGCACACCGGGTTCTTGTCCTGGTTCGGGCGCCGGATTCTGTCCCGGTTGCCCCTCTTCCAGGCCAGCTCTCTGCTGTGGCCCGGGAGTGCAGTGGAGGATGGCCCAAGTGCTTGGGCCCTGCACCCGCATGGGAGACCAGGAGAAGCACCTGGCTCCTGCCTTCGGATCAGCACGGTGCGCCGGCCGTAGCAGGCCAGCCGCAGCGGCCATTGGAGGGTGAACCAACGGCAAAGGAAGACCTTTCTCTCTGTCTCTCTCTCTCTCACTATCCACTCTGCCTGTCAAAAATTTAAAAAAAAAAAAAAAAAAAGTACCTACTGGATTCCTGCTACACAAAAGACCCTGCAGCAGACAGCCGGGGAGGGGGGGGGAGCAGAAATGACTTGCACACGCGCCCTGCCCTTGAGGGCTGGTAGGGACACCAGGGCCACCTTCCTGTACAGGGGTCGCGTACCCATGACTCTAGGTTGGTACTAGGAAAGCTGCCGGGAATTCAACACCTGCCCGCACACACCAAGTCCTCGCTCGATGGAGGCGGCCAGCACAGCTCAGGACAACGTGTCCTCAGAGTGGATCTGGCTTCCAGGAAGGCTGCCCTCGGCCCTGAATGGGAGCCCCTCGGGGTGCTGAGCAGGGTTCTTGAGCATGACGGGGGACGTTCCCAGAGGCCAGGGGTGGACAAAGTGTCCCAGGCAGAGGGAATACAGATGCAGAAAACAGCGTTCGACACTCCCCTGTGGGGTGAGTGAGTGCGTACTGTGGCCGGAGCATCTCCTACCGCGCATGGGTAGAAACACTGCAGTGCCTGGCTGAATGGGATCAAGGCCTTTCAGAAGTGAGGCTTCCCACGAGCCCTGCTCGGCGGCCCCGCGAGGACACCCAGACACGGCCGTGCACAAGGAGCAGGCCTTCAGCTGACACCAAAGCTGCCTTGATCTTGGGACTTCCCAGGCTCCAGGACGGCGAGGAGTGAACTTCCGTTCTGATCAGGGAGCCAGTGTCAGGTGCATTGTGTCAAGAAGCATAAATGGACTGAGTCCCGATGCAAGCGATACTGACACTAACACAGCTACCACACTAGAAATGGGCACATCCCCTCGCACCAGTTTGCACACGCCAGCTGGCACGGCCGCCAGCTCCTGGGAGGTGCTGCTGGGCGCTGGGTGAGACTTGGTGCTTCCATGTGAACACAGTTGAGAGGCCGGCTGGGCTACACACCGTTCACACACAGGCCCACAGTCAGAGTCCAGTTTGCAAACTCAAGGCCTTCCTTGGGTTCTTGGAGCCTCTGATCCATAACCCTGACAGCTTCTGTCTGTCCTAGCCTGCTTCCTCTGAGCAGCCTGGGTCTCCTGACTGCTTCTGCTGACCCCAGCCCTGGGCCTGAACAGCTTTGCCTGCCGTCCCCTGCCTACCGCAGGATCCAACCTCCAGGGGCTCTGCTCCCAGCTCAGGGTCACTGGGCCACGTCTCTCTCTGCAGACCCTCCTGGCTCCCATCAACCTTCTTGCCCACCTCGCCGCAGCTGAGACCAGTCTTTGCCCTTCCTGGTTCTACATGGGTGCCCACAGGCCCAGTCATTCCTCAGGGTTGGGACATCACTGCTGCCACGCAAAGAAATGTCACCAAGAGAAAAGAGAGATGCTTCCCCCATCATCTCCTACTGGGTTTGGCATCATGGCTGTGGAGACCCCCCACACCACGGGACTGTACCCCTCTCTTTTGCCCCCCACCACACCAAGCCCATTGGCTGACAGGATGTACCCAGACCAGCCCCGCCCCAGAAACCCCCTGAGGGCTCAGCACGTGGAGTTTGGGGGCCACCAGCTCCTCACCCACTGCTGGCACCTCCTCCCCTGTGGCCCTGGATGGCACGAGGGTAAAACTTGAGCAACTGTACTGCCCAGCCTCTGCTGATGGGGGTCGCCTACACATACGTGAACAGCCCACGGGCACTGTCACCTCTACATACACTCCTTTGTAAGTGACTCCCCCTCTCCCACATGCGTGCCAGTCACAGGCAAAGCTGTAAAACCTGGCCATGTTGCACACAGGCACCCGCGGTGGGCTCTGCCCCACACAGTCCCCCTGCTGGTCTCTCTGGACCCGGCTTCGCCAACCACCCGTGCCGAAGACCAGCTGTGGGTTCCTTTTACAGAAATCTCTAAGCTGCTGCAGATCCAACAGGAAGCTCACTGTGAACTCCAAGCCCCCCTCGTCCACACCTTGTTCCATGAGACAGGCCACCCAACACTTGCTTGGGTGCCATGGCAAGGCCAAGGTGCCAGAGAAATGCAGCTGTCACTCTCCCCATCCTACAGATGAGAAAACTGAGGACATTCCCGCACTTGCACAGCAGTTAGGAAGGACGGCAGCCAGCGTTAGGACCCAGGGGACGGCTCTAAACCTGTGCTGTCTCAGTTCCTGCCACTCTCAGCCACGGGGCTCCCGTTACAGCCACAGCAGAAGACACACACCTGCACACACGAGGGGACGTGGAAAAGTGGGGGAAATGTGTATCCGGAAACAACTATGCGTGGGTTTCAAAAATTACGGACACCAAAATCAACTTGTCCTTTAATCCATTTTCCCATGAATGCCCTGCAGTCCCTAGGTGTGCCTGTCCCCGTGACCCACCACCAGGTCAGGAGGCCGTAGAGCTGCCAGCTCCATCAGGTCCCCCCCCCCCCAGGCTCCCCAGAAGTAACAGCTCTTAGGAATTACGTCATCATTGATGAACTTGGTTGTTCTTGATCTTCATATGAGGGTACTTCAAAAGGCCCACAGGAGGCGGGCAGTTGACACAACGGTCAAGCTGTTGCTTGGGACACCCCAGTGCCCGGGTTTAAGTCCCAGATCCAGTCTCCACCCCAGCTTCCTGCTGATGCACACTGGGGACGATTCAAGTTCTTGGGCCCCTGCCACCTACATGGAGACCCAGACTGAGCTCTGGGCCCCTGGCTCCTTCGTGGCCCAGCCCTGGCTGTGCGGGCATTTGGATTGGGAACCAGCAGATAGACAATCTGATCTTTTCCTCCTACTTTCCTTCCTTCCTCCTCCTCCCTCTGTCTTTTGAATACATTTTAAAAATTTACATCCCAGGGAGAAATGAAACTAAGAGGTAAGTTTGCTTTGGTACAAAAACGTTTTTTGAAAGCCATGCACAATTTTTCATCCCACCATTTGTCGTAAACTTTTTGACCACTCCTCTTGTTATCGCCCTATTTATAAAAACAGCAGGCCCAGGAAGGCCTCCCTCAGACGAGATGTTTGGATGAGGAGCAGCTGAGGGGGTGAGAGAGCAAGCGAGAGGCTCGCCAGGCCCAGGAACAGCAGAAGCAAAGCCCCGAGGCTGCAGGAGGCCAGCCGTGTCCAAGACCAGCAGGATCAGGGAGGAGGGAGAGGCTGGGAGAGCTGGGGTCCTTCCCGGGCCACAATGAGAGCTGGATCTTCCCTCTGCAGGAGCGGGCCGCCATGGAGCGTGTGTGCACACAGGCGCCGTGAGCTGGCTGTTCAAAGGATGGCTCCGAGTGCCCTGCGGAAGGAGGGCGGCTGTGCCAGCTGGGGCTCTGCAGAGCAACAGTGAGTCAGAGGTATGGGAGGAGATTTTATTATAGCGAATGCATGGATGAGATTCAGCGGCCAATCTGTAATCCGCAGGGCCGACCTGCAGGCCGGAAACCCTCGGGTCAGAGCAGATGCTGGGAACCCAGAGGCGGGATTTTCCTTTCCTTAGGGAAAACTTGAGTCGCTGTCCGTGCCCTTCACTGAGGCCCACGCCTGTGGTCGGGGTAAGCTCCTCTGCTCAAAGTCCCAGGCTGGAGTGTAGACGCTAACCGCACACAACACCTTCCCAGCAACACCCGGGCTCACGTTCGGTAACCGGGCACTGCACAGGTAGCTCAGCCAGGTGGACGGCATGCGGGGCAGGGAGGCAGTCAGGAAATCCCAGCAGTGACCGGGATCCTGGAGGGAGAGGCGGGGGGCGGGGGGGGGGAGGCCTGGAACAGGGTTGGAGGAGCAGAGGTGGCAAGAAGCGATCGCATTCTGGCGTGGTGTGAAGGCAAGGCCTGGACGTGGGCGTAGCAGGAAGTGGGGGCTCTGAAGTATTTGTCCCCAGCAACTGGCAAGGCGGGGCCGCCCCGAATGAGATGAGGCAGTGGCAGGAGGAGCGGGTTTGGGGGAGACGAGGGAATTCCATTTGGAACCTAAGTTAGAGACGCCGCTTAAACACCAAGTAAGCTGTTGCGGATGTGAGCCTGCAGTTAGGGGAGTGACCGGGGGTACAGATACGGATGTGGGAGTCGGGTTTGTCCAGGAAAAGCCAGAGAGGCACCGAAGAGAAGGGAGGAGAGCCAAGAGCGACAGCAATGATGGATCCTGGGACCAAAGCTGGGCAGGGTGGCAGGTCAGGGTGGCAGGGCAGGGTGGCAGGGCAGGGCGCTGCAGTGGCAGTGGGACCCGTGCACGTTTCAGAAAGAGGATCCTGGAAATGCAGATCCTGGAGAAAGCGACCCGGGGAGAACAGGAGGCAGCAGTTGGAAGTGGGGGTCCCTAGAGCTAAGACGACCGAGGGGCCGCTGTTGTCAAGGTTGAGAGAATGTCCACGTGGGGTGGGGTGGACAGGGAGGGAGTCGTGTTGGAAGCCCCACAGCAAGCCAGGAACGAGAATATTCAAGGCGTGAGGGGTGGGACCCCCACGCTGGGGAGAGAGCTGTCCAGGACGCAGCAAGGCAGGGAGCAGATCTCCCTGACGGCCTGTTTATGCCAGCAGAGCTGCGTGACCGCGAGACAGGCACACAGTAGAGGCTCAGGCACCACCTGTGCTTGTTGGGATGGGAGGCAGGGGCCTGGCCAGAGGCAGGCGCTAGGCCTCCCTTCCATGGAGCCACTCTGCCCCCTGCAGGTAGGGATGGGTAACAGCCAGGGCTGAGCACCACACAGGAAGCAGAGGAACAAGAGGGCCTTTCCATGTGCCCCGCATCCCATTTTATCGGGCACCTTCTTAGGTCTACACCACCAACCCAGTAATAGGGAAAGCAAGCCCCGTGTTTAGCACTTGGCATTCTCCACGGCATAAACACGTCCACCCAGACCAGCTTCAAACCACCACTGGGAGCCCCTGAACCCGTTACATGCGATTCCCACAAGACATACGCCGTGGCGCACAGATCATAGGGACGTGGCTCCAGACCACGGGGAGTGGCTCTTTTTTGCTATCATAGGTTTACAGAATTTCATTTTCATGATAGCCTTAGCCAGTGGCTCTCAAAATTCCTGAAAATGTGCCGACGGGTGCTTGTGAGCCAGCGTGACCTTGACCTGGGCCGACAGCGCGTTTTCCGGTGGTGGAGACAGGAGCACGCGGATGGGGTGCCTTCGGCCCTCCAGGCCACACTGCATGTGGCCGGGGCGGGCTAACACCCGGGCATGCGTATTTCACTGGACAGCTCACTCAGCTGCTTGCTGGCTTTTATTTATTTATTTATTTATTTATTTATTTTGACAGGCAGAGTTAGTGAGAAAGAGAGACAGAGAAAGGTCTTCCTTTCGTTGGTTCACCCCCCAAATGGCCGCCATGGCTGGCGCGTTGCGGCCGGCACACTGCGCTGATCCGAAGCCAGGAGCCAGGTGCTTCCTCCTGGTCTCCCATGCGGGTGCAGTGCCCAAGGACCTGGGCCATCCTCCACTGCCCTCCCGGGCCACAGCAGAGAGCTGGACTGAAAGAGGAGCAACCAGGACAGAATCCGGCGCCCCGACCGGGACTAGAACCTGGGGTGCCAGCGCTGTAGGCAGAGGATTAGCCTATTGAGCCACAGCGCCAGCCACTTGCTGGCTTTCAAACGTCCTTCTCTCCCAGTGTCTCTGCATCCTTATAGCAAGCACTCCAGGACAACACGAAGATTTCCCCTTCTCCTCCTCCCTCTTCCAGGCCGGCCCCCTGGGAACACCAGCCGGAGTCGGGACCCTGCCTCTCTTGACTGCAGGGACACTAAACCCTGGCGTGAGCCTCCGAGGCCACAGAGGCAGCCCGTGGACCGGGGGAGATGGAGGGACACACGCTCAGCACAGTGCCCCACCTCGAGTTCACACGTGCCGCAGGGAGAGGTACAAGGAGCGGCAGCATCCCAGAGGCCGAGCCGGGAGCTCCCTGACCCACTGGTGAGCACAGCCGAGTTGGCTCCCTTCGCTGAGTCCCATGGGGTGTTTCGCCCTTGTCTTCAGGACGGCTGGGACCGTTACCTAGACACTGCCTGACTTCACTCCCAGCTTCCTTTGGTGCTGTGACTCAGGGGTGTGTGTGTGTGTAGGGGGTGGTGCTCACTTGTCCCTGACACCCGGAACTGCGGCGGGAAAAGTCACCCCTTGGGCTGTGAGCATCCCAAGTCTCTCCTTAAACCCGCCCCTGCTGAGGCAGCTGGGAGGTCCTAGGTGCTCGGGGAGTGAGCTGATCCAGCTTCCTCTCTGGCCTGGGTGTGAGCTCATCCCCTTGACGGGGGCTCTTGCTCCTGCAGGTGCGAAGGGGCTGAGGCCTCACCCCCCAGCTCCTCGGCCACACACCTTGGCTTGGGTCTTTCCTATAGGGATGCCTACTCCTCCCAGGTGGAGCAAGACATCCTAACACCTTGCTTTTCCATGTCACCTGCAGTCCTCCAGGTCGGCGTGAGCAGCACACAGTTCCTGCAGCCGGTCCCGCGTGTGTCTGTCCTTGCCCGGTCCTTGCCGCCTCCCAGCTGCCCCGGATGATTGTTAGCCCCTGGCCCATGGAAGACCGGCAGGTGGCTCCACCCCCAACCCCAGTCCTGGCTCTGCCACTATGTGGCACCTCAGCACGCGGCTGCCCTCTCTGGGCCTGACTCCCCCACTCAGCAGACAGCCCCTGAGCACATGCGTCCTGCACCCGGGGAGCTGAGGTTCCACCCGGGTGCACGAGAGCTGAGCTGCCCGCCTCTGCCAGCTCCACGGCCCCTATGCAGTCAGGTAAACAGAACGGCGAATGGTCAAAGGTGCCGGGGAGGAGACCGGCAGGGCTGCAGGAGGCCAGGTGCGGAGGGCGGTGGCTCTGCTACCATGGCGAGGGAGGCCGCTCCTGAACATGAGCCCAGGCTAAAGCACGAGAAGGAAGCAGCCGCATGGAAATGTGCGGACAGGCAGGTGCAAAGGGCCTTTGGCTCGAGCACGCGAGGAGGGCGTGGACGGAGTGTTCTTCGCCTGCTGCACCCAGGCTCCAAGCAGGTGCCTGAGGACCTTGTGGGGCACCATGTTGGGCCTCGGCCGTGTTCTGCCTCCCAATTCCACTTCTTCCAGAATAATTCTGCTGTTAGCTGTTTTAAAGATTGGATTTAGATGTGCTGTTTGAAACAAAAATTACATAGCTTAAAAATATTCAGATGGGCCCGTGCGGTGCAGTAGGTTAAGTCACTGCTTACAACGCCAGCCGGTTCGAGTCCCGGCTGCTCTGCTTCTCAAGCAGCTTCCTGTTAATGCATCTGGGAAAGCAGCAGCAGATGGGCAGAGTACGTGGGCCCCTGCCACCCGCGTGGGAGACCCGGATGAGGCTCCTGGCTCCTGGCTTTGGCCTGGCCCAGTCCTGGCTGTTGCAGTCATTTGGGGAGTGAACCAGCGAATGAAAGATTCTCCACGGTCACCTGAGCCGTGGCCTCTGCAAGCCAGAGAGCTCCCAGCTTCCGTCTGGGACAGCTGTGCTGCCGCTTGGGACACCCGCATCCCAATCACAGTGCCTGTTTCCAGTCCTGGCTCCTCCCCCCGACCCAGCTCCCAACTGATGTGCCTGGGAAGACAGGGGGAGATGGCCCAAGCGCTTGAGTCCCCATCACCCACTTGGAAGACCCGGATGGAGTTCTGGGTACTTGGCTTCGTTCTGCTCCAGTCACAGCTGCTGCCAGCATGTAGGGAGTGAACCAAGTCCTCTTCAGACCTGTGCCAAGGTCCTGGGGTCTTTTGCAGGGCCACCACAGTGATCTGGGAGGCATGAATTTGTACCAGGACACACGACACGTGGCAGAGGGGCTGGAATTCAGCCCTGCCATGACCACTGGGCCCTCAGGGTGCTGCTCTCCCTGCTGCCTGCTTCCAGGCCTCTCCAGTCTGGGGTATCCCCCTTCTCTCCTCCAGTGCCCCCTTATGATGCTGATCTCCTCCCTGCTTTGCACAAGTTTAGGCTTAGACAGAAATAGCATTTGCCTTTGAACAGCTTCTTAAAGAGAAAGAGGAAAAATGGGGGGAGGCTTCAAAAAGTGCATAGAAATGGGATTAAATGTGGGTTTGGGGTAAGCATTTGGCTTAGCAACTAAGATACTGGTGTGCCACACTGGAGCACCTGTGTCCAGTCCTGGCCACTGTAGGCATTTGGGGGATGAACCAGCAGGTGGGGGTTTCTCTCCCCCACCCCCTGCTTTTTAAATAAATAGTTCTAGGTGCAACATCATTAGTAGTAAAGTGCAAATTAAAGCCACAATGGGGCAAGCACTGGCAGTGCTTGAGACACTACTTGGGACGCCCACACCCTGCGTAGGAGAGCCCGGGCTCGGGTTCCGGCTCTGCTCCCAATTCCAGCTTCCTAATAATATCCACCCTCAGAGACAGCAGGCGATGGCACACTTTGGTCTCTGCCACCAACTTGGGGGACCCAGATGGAGTTCCTGGTCCTGACTTCCACCTGGCCCAGCCCCAGCTGTTGTGGACATTTGGGGAATGAACCAATAAATGTAAGCTATTTCTCTCTCTCTCTCTCTCTCTCTCTCTCTCTCCCTTTTGAATCAATAAAAAGAAATAACCAAACATTTTTAAAAAACATACTGCTATATCACTACAAACCTATCAGGATCACTAAAATAAAAAGTTACTATTAGGGCTGGCGCTGTGGCGTAGCGGGTAAAGCCACTGCCTGCAGTGCCGGCATCTCATATGAGCGCCGGTTCAAGTCCCGGCTGCTCCACTTCCTATCCAGCTCTCTGCTATGGCCTGGGAAAGCAGTAGAAGATGGCCCAGGTCCTTGGGCTCCTGCACCCACATGGGAGACCCAGAAGAAGCTCTTGGCTCCTGGCTTCGGATCGGTGCAGCTCCGGCCGTTGTGGCCATCTGGGGAGTGAACCAGCAGATGGAAGACCTCTCTCTTTCTATCTCTCTCTCTCTCTCTCTTCCTCTATGTGTAACTCTTTCAAATACATAAAAAATCTTTTTTTTAAAAAAAGTGCTTTTTGCTAGTGTTAATACCGAATGCTGGAACAACAAAAAATGAAAATGTGAGGAAGCTAAATCGCTCATACATTGCTGGCGGAACGTAAAATGGCACAGGCCTTCTGGAACGCTCTGGCAGTTTCCTTATACACTAAACATGCAACTACCATCGCACCCGTCAGTTTCACTGCTGGGCGTTTATCCCAGAGAAATAAAAACGTATGTTCACACAAACTCCTGTAAACACAAGCTCGTGGCAGCTTGATGCACGCTAGCTCAAAACTGGAAAGCGCCCAGGCGTTTCTCGGCAAGCGAATGGTTAAACCAATGGTGCTGCGTCCCTCCCTGGAACCGCCACGCGGCCACAAGAGAAATCTGTGCCTGCTACTTGCAGCAAAAGCGCATCTAGCACTAGACCCATTTAGACAACAACTTGGAACCCAACAAGCAACAGACTGGCGGTTGCCAGGAGGAGGCAGGGGTGTGGCTGACAAGCAGAGTAGGTGTGGCCAGGCAAGGGCGGGGAGGGCTTCTCGTCCTGGGTCCCGACAGTGTGCACATCAGCCTCTCGCGTGTGCTAGAGTCCCAAGATGTGTCCAGGAAGGAATCTGGGTCAAGGACACAGCGATTATTTCTTACACTTGCATGTAAAAGACACACCAGATACAAGTCCAAACTGCACACGAGATTCAACAGGGACGTGCTTCATCAAAATTGCAGAACTCTGCTCTTCAAAATCCACCATTAAGCAGATGAAAAGTCAAATCAAAGACCTCAGGAAAATATTTACAAAACGTGGAAGGGTGCTGCAAAAAGTTCAGGGGAAACTGAATTAAAAGATGAGTTTATTCTGGTACCAAAAAAATTGAAATCTATGTATAGTTTTTTCATAATATGCATTTTTGTGAACTTTAAATTTTTTTATCGATTTATTTATCTTCATTTTATTTGAAACACAGAGATTGATCCTCCATTGGGATCTTCCCAAATGCCAGCAACAGCCAGGGCTGGGCCAAGTCAAAGCCAGAAGCCAGGAACTCCATCCGGGTCTCCCACGTGGGTTCGGGGTCCCAGGTACTTGGGCCATCACCTGCTGCCTCGTGGGGTGCACGTCAACAGGAAGCTGGATCAGAAGCAGAGGTGAGACTCAACCCTCGGCACCCGGATACAGGAGTCAGGTGCTCCACGCGGCAGCTTTACCCACTGCACCACAGCCCCTGCCCTTCCATGAACTTTCTGAAGTACTCTGGGAAAACACAGCTAAAACCACAGTGAGCCATGCCTTCCCAATCATTGGCCTGGCTGAAGATAAAAAGACTGACAATGCCAAGTGTCAGCAAAACCGTGGGCAGCAACAGAGCCATCACTTATCGCTGCTTGGGAAAGTAAAATACCAGGGTACTTCAAGAAGTTCATAGAACTGAACTGAAACATAGGCTGGCTTTGGTGCCAAGAAAAAAAAAAAAAAGGGAAGGGGAGGGACTCCATGCATACTTTCTCATGATGAGCATTTCTCATGACCTTTGTGAAGACCCCTGGCAGAACAAGCGCTCCGGAGAGCTGCACGGCCGTCACGCACAGACATCCACCCGAGAGACGGCACGCATTCACACACAGACCGGCACGGAACCTTCTTCAGGACACCCCCACCCTGGGACGCACCCAGCGTCCATCAACAAGTGAATGCATAAACGCATGTGGCACAGCCACACAATGCAATGAAAGGGAACAAACTGTTGACACAAAGCCACCGGGGAACCTCAAAAACAGCATGCTGGGCCAAAGAAGAGAGACACAAAGGACTACATTGCACGCTTCCATTTTTATGACGTTCTAGAAGGCGCAACTAATCCATCCTGACAGAAAGCCCATCAGGGGTTGCAGGAGCTGCCCGCAGAGGAAGAGCAGTGGGAAGAAGCCGCCTGCATCTGATGGCCGGGGCGGGTGCAGGCTGCTGTCCGAGTCACCCAGCTGCGCCCTGGGGTGCGTCTCATTTTCTGACAATTCTAACTCAGGAAGGTCTATTTTTTTTTAAAAGGCAAAAGACAAGCCCATATTCTTCGATTCAGCAGACACAAAAGGACGCTGGTCTCCGTGTTTCGGTGTCCACTAAAACTCTGAAACTCTGCACACACCTCTTCCTCCCGCGTGTGTGTGTGTGTGTGTGTGTGTGACTGGCTGGGCCCTGGCTGGGGACCGCCACACCAGCCGCTAGGGTTCTCCCACCGGCATTCCCGGGGCCTCCCCCTTCCCAACCCCAGGCTGCGAAGCCCGGCGGCCCCCGGGAAGGCAGGCCCGGGTCACTGCGCCCCAAAGCCGGGCTTCCGCTGCAGCCGCAGCACCCGGTACGTGTTGAGGCCCGGCACATCGAAGCCCGGGGACAGCCCGTGCCCATCCAGGGGGTAGAAGTTGACCAGCTGCCCGTGCTGGGCCTCCAGCGAGAGCCAGGTGTCGCCGAGCGGCACCGCACACGGGAACTCGCGGGCCACGTGCAGCTGGAAGACACGGCCGCGCACGTGGCGCAGCGCCAGCGTGCGGAAGGCGGGCGGCACCAGCGCCTCCACGCGCGCCCCGAACTGGCGCAGGCGCAGCTCGCCCGCTGGCCCCGCGTGCACCTCGTAGAAGGTCAGGTTGGCGAAGGTGAAGAAGCCGGCGAAGGGGCGCGCGCTGGGCGGCGGCGCCGGGGGCGGTTCGGCCTGCCGCAGCGCCGTCTCCATGGCGGGCAGCAGCGCGTCGTAGGCCTGCGCCACCAGGTCGGGCCCCGGAGGCCGCGGCCCGGCCAGCAGCAGCACGAGGCCCAGGCGCAGCGGGGGCACCAGCGAGAAGGTGGCGGCGTAGCCGTCCAGGTCGCCGTCCTTGCGCACCACGCGGTAGCCCCGCTGCGCGTGGAACTCCCACGGCGTGCCCGTCTCGTTGGCGAAGTAGGCGCCCGGGCACGCCAGCAGCGGCGCCAGCAGCGTCTTGGCCGCGTCGGGCCGCAGGAGCCGCTGGGGCCCGCCGCCCAGGAGCGCCGTGGCCAGCTTGGCCAGGTCGGCGGGGGTGGAGTACATCTGCCCCGACGGGCGGTACCAGCCCAGGTCGTAGAGCGGCGCCGGCCGCCCGCTGCCGTAGAAGCCGGCGGCCAGGCGGGCGCGCACGAGGGCCGTGAGGTCGAAGCCCGTGTCCACCATCCCCAGCGGCTCCAGCACGTTGTCTGAGACCCAGCGCTGGTAGTCCCCTTGTGGGGTGTGGGCCGCCAGGACGTGCGCCAGGAGCGAGAAGGCCAGTGTGCTGTAATGGCACCTGGAGAGACAGCGGTGGGAACTGGGATGCGCGACCTTGGATGAACCTCGCGGGACCCAAGATAGCCCCTTCCCTCCTGAAATGGTCCCCTGCCCTCCGCCCTCCGCCCTCCGCCCCCCGCCCCCCGCCCCCAGCCGGTGGCACTGGGTGCTGCGCCTTTGCGCGTTCTCGTCCGGATGGGAAGTGGGGGCTGCGGTTCGCCATTTGGAGAAGCAGAGGAGCAAGTTTGGAAGGGCGCTTGCCCGCAGGCACGGAAGGGGCGTGAGGCAGGGGGGTGACATGGCTGTCCTCTGCTCCCAGACCCGGCTTCTCCGCCCAGCGGCCACCCAGCTGTCCACTCCGGCTCTAATCAGCTTCTTGTTGATTCCCACTAAGTGCATCTCACGTGTTCTCTGCGTCTCCCTCACCAAGAGGAGAGGCCTGGCCAGATTTGTTTGTGACCCTCACTCAGCAGGTGCTCAGCTAACGTCGAGTTCTGAATGGAGAGAACACCGTTCAAACGGAACTGGGTTCCGGACCCTGCCTCGCTCTGCCTTCCACCTCTGGGCCTTATTCTTTCCCGCTGTGGATTAGAGGCTGCAGCCGGCGACCCCGGAGCCTCTGCTGGCTCAGGCCGTCTGGGATGAGGCTCTCTCCCACAGGGTGCGTCTCCCGGAGGGCACCAGGCGCTCCCCTCACCTGGTTCCGGGGTCAGCCACCAGCACGTCATCTTTGAGCAGCTTCAGGGCCTCCTGGGTGCTGCCCTTCCACAGCAGTGAGGTGGAGCGCAGCCTTCTGGGCAGTCCTGGAAGGAGCAGGGGTCAGACGCGCTGTGCCAGGGTGTCCTGGGCAAGCCCCTTAACCTCCCTCGGCCCCAGGC
The DNA here is from genome assembly GCF_033115175.1 of Lepus europaeus. Lineage (NCBI taxonomy): Eukaryota > Metazoa > Chordata > Mammalia > Lagomorpha > Leporidae > Lepus > Lepus europaeus. The sequence continues at coordinate 16,604,378 of NC_084831.1, forward strand.
CCTCCTGTGTGACAGGAGGGAAATGTCCTTTATGGGAGTAGTAGATGAGGTAGGGTGCTTGGGTGATGTCTGGCACGTACCGCCCACCTCCAAAAATAATGATTAGCCCCAGCTATGGAGTTTAATTCTGTTAATTTTTTTTTTTTTTTTTGACAGACAGAGTGGACAGTGAGAGAGAGAGACAGAGAGAAAGGTCTTCCTTTGCCGTTGGTTCACCCTCCAATGGCCGGCGCAGCCAGCGCGCTGCAGCCGGCGCACCACGCTAATCCGAAGGCAGGAGCCAGGTGCTTCTCCTGGTCTCCCATGGGGTGCAGGGCCCAAGAACCTGGGCCATCCTCCACTGCACTCCCGGGCCACAGCAGAGAGCTGGCCTGGAAGAGGGGCAACCGGGACAGAATCCGGCGCCCCAACAGGGACTAGAACCTGGTGTGCCGGCGCTGCTAGGCGGAGGATTAGCCTATTGAGCCACGGTGCCGGCCAATTCTGTTAACTCCTTGACCACGCTAGTTTTGTGGAACTGGCTCCTCTGTCCATTTGCACTTTTCTGTTACTGGATGTGGCCCGTGCGGGAAGGATCACAGCCCTGGGGGGGGGGTCCCTCCATCTGTCCACTCATCGTAGTTTTTAAGCTTCTGTTTCATGCCAAGGACTGTCTAGGCGCGTGAGATTCAGCCGCGAACAAAAAGTCCCTGCCCCTGCAGAATTCACACTCTGATGAATGGGAGAGACAACAAGCAAATTAATACTCGTGCTATGGCAAAAACTGTGTCTGTGTGAGAAGAGAGGGATTGTCACATTGTACAAGGCGGTCAGAGAGGGCCGCCCTTGAGCAGGTGAGACCCGGCGAACAGGGAGTGAGCCATGCAGCTCTGTGAGACACAGTGTCTTAGGCAGAGGGGACAGCAGGTGCAAAGGCCCTGAGACAGGAATGTCTCGGCAGGAGCTGTGTGGAGCAGCCAGTGTGGCTGCAGAGGTGTGAGGAAGGGGGAGATTTTGGAAGTGAGAGCTTTGGGGGGGTGCAGTCACCCTAGACAGTGCTGCAGGCAGCTGGAAGTATTTGGTTTTCCCTCTGCGGGGGAGGAGGGCCCCACAAAGCAAAGCTGTGACATCATCCGACATACGCATTATCAAGGTCACTTGGCTCTTGGGAAAGCACTGTTGGGGCCAGTGGCGGAAGTAGGGAGGAATGGATGGAGACGTGTTAAAATCCTGGCCCAAGTGATGGCGCTTCAACCAGGGTGCCGGCAGCAGAGGTGCCAAGGAGTTGGTGAATTCTGCATCTGCCTGGAACATGGTGCCAACAGAGTTTGCTGCCGGAAGGCCCGGGAGGCTGTGGGAGCGAGAGGCCTCAGGAGGCCCCCCAAGGGCTTGGCCTGGCAGCTGGGGAGCAGAGCCCCGCCCATAAGTGCTGCGCCCAGCACTGCCTCCCCTGCCTGAGCCTCTGCTTGGCTGAAGCACCTGCGGGGATTGCCCTGTGAGTGCACAGAGACCCCCAGGAAGGGAGGACGCCCGCGTATAGGGTGAGGGTGAATCAGAGAAGACACTCAGCGCCCACAAGGGAGCTCCTCAGTAGCAGCTGGCTCCAGCGGACCCCTGGGAGGGAGAGCAGACAGGTGAGTTTGAACTGGCTCCTAACAGAGCCCTGGGCTGGGTGCTGTGGATAGAAGACTCCACGGTGTACCACTAGAGGGAGCCCTGGAGTCAGGCAGGGTAGATTTACCCAGAGGCTCACTGGGAAACAAGCTTTGGCACCTGTAGCCCCTCTTGAATTTGAACTTACAATATGGCATTCTTTAATTATTTTAATTCAATTTTTCTATGATTTTTGTAGATTTAATTTTATTTATTTGAAAGGCAGAGTGATAGAGAGAGAATGACAGCATCCATTTGCTGGCTCACTCCCTAGATAACTGCAATGGCCAGGAGCCAGGAACTTTGTACTCGTGGGAGTTCCGAGGCGTCACTCCTCAGATGGCCACAACAGCCAGAGCTGGGCTGATCCAAAGCCAGGAGCCAGGAGCTTCTTCCAGGTTTCCCACGTGGGTGCAGGGGCCCAAGCACTTGGGCCATCTTCTGCTGCTTTCCCAGGCAGAGAGCTGGATAGGAAGTGGAGCAGCCGAGAAACAAACCGGCATCCATGTGAGATGCCGGCACCGCAGCAGAGGCTTAGCCACTACGCCACAGCGCCGGCCCCTGCCCGTTTCCTTAGGGCTATAAAGCATGTGACTGTGTCGTCATGTGTCGCTGTTTCCTTAGCCATTCTCTACTGAGTGAGATGCAGGTCGTACCCATCTCCACTATCACAGACACTAGGAGCTACTGTGTGTGCACCGCATGCCATACCTGCGTGAGTCGTTGAAGACAAGGGTACTTCAGAAAGTTCTTGGGAAATGGAATTAAAACATGTTTATTGTGTTTCAAAAAATGTAGAAATCAAGGGAGGGCATTTAGCTCGCAGTTAGGATGCCCTGTGCCGCACACTGGGGTGTCTGCCTTTGCTCCTGGCTGCAGGATCCTCCCCACTAACACAGAGCCTGGGAGGCAGTGGTGATGGCCAAGTAGTTGGGTCCCGGCCACCCACGGGGGAAGACTTGGGCTGAGCTCCCAACTCCAGCCGCAAAGCATCTGGGGAGTGAACCAGCAGGTGGAAGCTCTCTGTCTCTTCTCCCCCTTACCCCATCTCTCTCTCTTGCTCCCTTTGCCTCTCAAAATAAATAAATAAATAAAACATGTTGATAGGTTTATAGGTTTAAGATCTGCTTAGGTCAAGAGCAAATCAACAAGTCAATATTTGTAGACAATTCTACAATGAAGACCTAATTTCTGTTAATATATAAACATCACTTCCAAATCAGTGCAAAGAGCAACAGCTCAACAGAGAAGCAGACAGAGAGGAACAGAGTAAAAAGTTCACAGAAAAACAAAAGTAAGTGACTCAAGAATATTTAAAAGTACTAAAAGATGTTCAGCCTCACTCACAACAAAACAAACACCAACTAAAACCTCACCAAGATGCATCCCCCCTCCCCGATTCAATGGCCAAGTGCGGAATGGCATAAAGAATGGTGGACAAGCTAAGTTAGTATGATCGTGGTGAAATGGGTCCCCTTATGCTGTGGCTGCAGGACCCAAAATGGAGGGATGTATGGCCGGATCCAGAAGCAGACGGGGGAGTGGGCCCGGCCTGGCCGGCTGGGACAGTCCAGATAAGCTCTGAGTCTCACCTGAGAGCTGGCTGGCCATCCTTCGGAGGGTGACCTGCGAAGGCCGTTGGGCCGGGCCCACCTCCTCCAGCCGCCCGGGGGCTGCTGCCACGCCCAGCGGGTTGTTGATGGTGAAGGTGCTGGCGTAGCGCTCCAGGGGGTCATCCAGGGAGGCCACGGTGCCCTGCTCCCACAGGCGGTACAGCATGAGAACCGGGAAGATCTTGGAGACGCTGGAGATCCTGAGACACAAGGTGCCAGGCGCAGGCTGCTGGCCCCACAGCCCGCTTGCCACCCGAGCCCTGAGCCCTTGAAGGTAGTGCTCTAGAAAAGCCCGACTCCACCTCTCCTCGCCAGCCTTCTGGAACGACCTCTGGGATGCTGGAGAACTTTCCAGAAGCAGTGGTGTTGGGTGGAGCACCTGCCCTGTGCCCGTGCTGGGACAGACCTGGGTTTGGGTAGCCCCTCTGCCTCCTGTCACTGGCGGTGAGGTCTTGGGTGAGTTACTTAGAGCTTTCTGAGATCTGATTTCATTGTCTGCTTCACAGATCATAAAACAGACCGAAAACACTGTGCATGTAAAGTCGTTGTCAACATAAGGAGCAGGTGGTGAGCGCTCAGCCCCAGACCTGGCCCAGAGCAGGTGCAGGTGAGTGCTAAGCCCTTCTGGGCCCCAGGAAACCCCACAGCACCCCTGGGAACAACTGTGCGTACTCTGTGATGTGAGCTTTGAGGATCCTGCAGGCAGCAGCCAGGAGGGAGACTCCAGATGTGCAGCTAAATGTTCCGAGCTGCTTCTGCCTGGGCCACTGCAGCCCACGGACAGGGCTAGGAACTGGCTCTGGTTCTTGGTGGCGCGTGAGAGGCAGGGGTTTGGGGGGAGGGGCACCTTCTCTAGTTTGGGAGGGCTAGGGATTCCTACTGACCCCTGGCTGTGACATTAGGCACTCCCCGGTCCTGCCTGGACCTAGGTCTCCTGTGAAACACAGGACTCAGTAATGCGTACTGGCCGCTTGGACTCTCCCCCCAAGTCTCTTGGGTCTTGTGGCTCTGTGGTCTCCCTTTCCCTCCCATTCCTGGCCCCTGCCACCGGCTCACCGGTACATGGTGTACTCGTTGGGGGTCCCAGAAGCGGGGTCTGAGCCGTTCTTCTTCCCGAAGTTCCCAGTCCAGAGCACGGTGTCGTTGTGCACGACAACTGCAGACATGGCCGCCAGGCCTGGGGCCGCCATTGCCCGGCGCAGGACCCTGTCCACCTTGGGGGGAGAAGAACAGGGCTCCAAGGGCAGGGGCGGTGACAGGGGAGCCTGCCCACGCTCTGTTCACTTAGCCCCCGTGAGGCTCCAGCCCGCAGGTCCCCAAGCTGTGTCCATGGTTCTGTCCGAGCAGCTCCCTCGGAATCTGTTTGACTTACAAACAGTTCTGCCCAAAGACACATTTCCATAGCAAAATCAAAAAAAGGAGGGGCGGGCATTTGGTACAGCGATGAAGATGCCCTTTGGGACACCCGCGTCATGTCAGAGTGCTTGGATTCAAGTCCCAGCTCCGGTCTGAAGTCCAGCTTCCTGCTAATGTCCACTCTGCGAGGCAGCAATGGCTCAAGTAGTTGGGTCCCTACATCCGACCTGGGAGACCTGGGCTCGAATTCCAGCTCTGTGCTTCGCCTGGCCCAGCCCTGACTGCTCTGAGCATTTGGAGAGTGAGCCAGCAGATGAGAAATTCTCTCTCTCTTTCTCTCTCTCCCTCTCTCTCTCTCCCTCTCTCTCTCTTTTTCATCCCATATCTCTCAAATAAATAAATTTTTAATTTAAAGATAAATTTTCAAAAATATTTATGTATTTGAAAGGCAGAACAACAGTGTTGGCGGGAGGGGGGGGGGGGGAGGCTAGAAGGACAGAGAAAGAGAGAAATCTTCCATCTGCTGCTTCACTCCCCGGATGGCTGCCACGGCCAGGGCTGGGCCAGGCTAAAGCCAGGAGCCTGGTGCTCCATCTGGGTCTCCCATGGGGCAGGGGACCAAGTACTTGAGCCGCTACCTGCTGCTTTCCCCAGCACATTAGCAGGGAGCTGGATCGGAAGCAGAGCAGCTGGGACTCAAACCAGCACAAATTTTTCTTGAAAAAAGGAGAAAGGGGTTAAAACGGACTCAGCTGACTCCGTGGAGAAAGCCGTAGAAACCCCGCAGGGGGCTGAGTCTGACCGCGGGTTGTGGCCATCACTACTTGTAGTGAGCCCCAGGCACCCTCATCATTTATTGCAAAGGCGTCATGACTGGCGATGGTGAGGTATGACGAGGGGGGAGGAGCCCGTACACACTGGACATTAGAGTGCACGGACGAGCGTAAAATGCTTCCCGTGCATACTGCACTGATTCCTGGTGAGCCAGGGCTCACGTCTCCCCATTTCGCAGGTGAGGCGAGGGAGTCTGGGAGCTGGGGAGTGCCTTGGGAAGTGGCTGATGACTGGTCGGCTGGCGACCCAAACCCTGTGCCAACTGCAGCCACCGTCCTTAGGGCGGCGCTGAGCTCCACCTCTGCCCTAACTTTGCCTCTCTGGGTCCCGGCTTCCTTCCCCAGGCAATGCGTGTGAGCGGGTTAGCACAGCGCCTGGCGCTCTGTGGAAGGCAGCCCCGGGCATTGTGGCTTTTCAAAGTGATGGTAACCCCAGGGAGCCACGTGGCACCTCTGTCTGGTCTGCTCCCCGGAAGCACCTCTGTCCGGTCTGCTCCCCGGCCCAGCGGGGGTTTCTCTCCTGGGTGCTCCCCACCCCTTCCCTTCAGCTGCTCCCCAGACAGCAGTTTCAAATCCCCCGCCATGCCGCTGCTCAAACACTTCTCATCAAGTGTCATTTGTCCCTGTGTCTCCTAAGGTGAAGGCCCCATGTGGACGGATGTGCCTGGCGTAAACTAGAGCTGGCCAACACTTGGTGTTTTCACACGCTGCAATAGTGTGTGTGCACGTGCCTGTGTGTGTGTGTGTCTGCGTGTTGCCCCCAACTCATCTTTCCCCGCCTCCCACTTATGGCCTCTTAGTGTTCTGTGTGTGCCAGGTACCCTGGAGGCTGCCCCCAGGCCTTTGCACATGCTGTGCCTCTGTCTACTTCACAGCCCTTCATCCCCCCAAGCTCCCTCGCCCCAAACACACACAGGTGTCACCCAGGGTTACCTCCTGCTTGTCCACGGCTCAGACCACCTCCTCCAGGAGCTCTCCTTGACCCCGAGGCCGGTCCTCTATGCTCATCCCACCCTCACGCTTGTCCCTTTGTTATAAATGCTCGCTGTCTGAGGGCAGAGCAGATGCTAAGGGCAAGCCAGATCTTCTTCCTGCCACACCCCTGCCGCTCAGCACAGAGTAGCCATTTAGGAAACAAACGCCGGATGAATGCCTGGACGAATGCCACACCCTGCTCTCTCCTGGGTCATCACTGACCTTTTCCAGGGCCTCCTTGAGCACAGGAAGGGGGTGGGCCAGGGGCACGGGCTCAGGATGCTGGGGACACATCCTCACGGGGGCAGCTGTCGCCTCTGGTGCTGGGGAACCTGAAGGAAGCACCATGTGGTGAGCAGGGGGTCCTCCTGGGGGAGGGGCACGGTGGCAGCTCAGGCCAGAGCCACGCCTCGGGGACCACCCTCCCAGGTCAGCAGCACCTTCCAGGGCGACAACAGGGCCCAGAGACCACCCACTGCGGGGCAGTGATCGGAGTGGGCCCAGCGGGAAAAGGACCCAGACCCGCGCCAGCCACTGCGTGTAGCTTTCAAGACCTCCATCGGCCGCAGTTCCTGGTTGGCCGCCACTGTGCTCCCACCTCTCACTCCATCAGTTTCCTACCTCCGTGTGACCAGTGCACTTGGTCAGTCCCTGCTGCTTGGGGAAGCTCGGCCACATCCGTGTGTGTGTGTGTGTGTGTGTGTGTGTTTGCGCATGCGCCCCCCACTCCCACCCCCTGCATCCTGGCTCTGTGTGTTTATGCAACTTGGAGCCCAGTTAGGCATCTGACCTAAGCCACAAGGGACAGCTCGGTCTACACAGAGGAGAGACTCGGGCATGGGGCCGGTGCTTCCACCTTCGCCCAGGGGTACGGCTTAGGGGAGATGGGGAAGGCGTTGGCAGGGCAAGCAGGCTTTGCTCTGTGACATCATCCCAGCGGCCCCCAAACCTGTAAGGCTGCCGAGGGGAGTCCAGGGGTGTGAGCACCTTCCCGGGAGCTATCCCCTCCCGCCTTCCACTGCCTCCTGAGAGTGCCCAGGAGACGTGGTCCCTGTCCTAGGGTCGGTGCAGCCCTGAATCCTGCCGGTTTCTACCCCGCCCCCTGGAGTCTGGCTGTGGGACTTGCTTTGGGCAACATCCCAGGCCAGGCCTTAAGGGACCTGCTCCCCTGAACTCTGCCCACCTGGCGGACAGGCCTGGGAGAGTGGCCGGGAGACCAAGAGAGGCTGCCTGAGGGCGGGGGTTGGGGCGGGGGCAGGGCCCTCCACACCTCCCTAGGCGGCTCACCCAGCGCTCCAGGGAGCCCCCATTCCACCAGGTGCAGAGTGGCCCAGGGGATCCGCTTCGGGAAATTGACAAGGCTCTGGGTTGTGGCTCCCAGGGCCTCTGCAGGGTGACACAGGGGGCTAGGAAGCGGCAGCCCCGCCCCAGCAGAGATCTGGGGCTCAAGCCTCCAGCATCCCAGCAGGCTGGTGGTGCCAGGGGTCGCCCCAGCCACAGGGGGCCTGTAGACAGCACCCACAGCAGGGGGGGGGGTGCTTTGCAGGGCCTCGGCCAGCCCGGGGAGGGGGGTGCTCTGAGGAGTGGCAGCCCATGCCCGTGTATTCCCCCCCCCTCCCCCTCCCCCCTTCCCCCCCTATCCCCCTCTCCCCCCTCTCCAGGAGGTCCAGGAGGTCGTTGTGCCTCGAGGGGCCTTCGAGGAGCACTGAAGGCAGGTGAGGAGAGCAGTGTCTGCACCTTTGGGTGAACCCTGAGTTTTACCGCCAGACTGGGTGACGAGGAAACCTTGGTGGCACTGGGATCCTTGTTTTATCCCTGAGGGTGTCGGGGCACAGAGAGGCCACCAGCCTGGCCCAAAATGCTCAATGAGAGTTGGGGTCACAGTGGGTGGCCAGCGCTTCTGAGCCTAACATGAGGGTCCTGTCCCCGGGGGTGGGGCAGACTCTGGTCATTCGTCACTCACCGGCTGGCAGCTTGGGGAGGTGATACTGCCACAGGAAGCAGCCGGTCATGACCACGGCCAGCAGGAAGAGGACGACACTGAAGGCCGGGAAGAGCCACTTCTTTCTCACTTGGAACAGGCGAAGCTGCCGGGCAGCCTGGGAGACAAGGACGTAGGCTTGGGGTCAGTCAGGGAGGAAGAGAGGAGGTCCCTCCTGCGCCTCGGGTTGCCCAGGCGTCACGAGAACCATAGCTTTGGGTAAGTTTCCTTTTTTTTTTTGGGGGGGGGGGGAGAGCGTTCCTATCTACTGGTTCACTGCCCAGTGCCTGCAATAGCCAGAGTTGGGCTAAAGCTATAGCCAGGAGCCTGGAACTCCATCCAGGTCTCCCACAAGGGTGGCGGGGACCCAGTTATTTGAGCCACCACCTGCTGCCTCCCAGGGTGTCAGGAGCCAAGATGGGACTCGGACCCTGCACTCTGATAAGGGGATGTGGGGGTCCCAAGCATTTCACGCCTGTGAAAAGAAGACCCTACCCCGCGAGACCTTCAACAGTCCCGCCTGGCAGGTGCACCCACACTTGTCTGCCTCTGCCTGCCATGCCCTCGCTTCGCCTGCGGGCATAGTGAAGTTTCTTAGACCTTCGATGAAGTGCCACCTCCACCGTGAAGCCTTCCCCAACTCTCTCCCTCCCAGGTCTCCTCCTAAAGCACTTGGCACAGCCCTCCAGGATGGTACAAATGCAGTCCTCTGTCGGACACCAGCTGCTCTGTCGCCGTCAGCTCGTACACCTGCAAGGGCCAGCTCTCCAAGGCCACGGCCACTGCCTGGCTTTCTGCCCTCCGTAGCGTCTGTTCGTGCTACTCGCTCCATGCACCTTTGTGGAGTGAATGTGAGCGTCCTGAGCGTGCAGGACAAAACGCCCCTCCATCCTGCTCCACACCTCCACTTTCGCTTCCTCTATTTTGTGCTCTTGAACCTGGGAAGGAGCATCCGGCAGCAGGTGTGTGTAAAGCTCCCAGTGCGTGGCTGGACCTCCACAGCGGGGGGGCAGCTCTGGAAGCCTGGTCGCAGCACCCCCATCCCCCACATTGCTCTGCCCCAGCTGAAAAACCTTTACCATACAAAGGGGACCTGTTGGGTGATCTCAAGGGAGGCTGGCGCTGCGCGGAGCTTGGGGCCCTGCCCCATCGTCAGGGGTGGGGGCCGAGGAAGTGCAGCCCGGGAGCGGGGGGGGGGGGGGCAGGGAGGACAGAGGTGATGACAGCAGGTGCAGAAGCCTCGCAGCGGGAGGAAGCAGAGGAATTGGAGAGGGAGGGGGGACAGCAACCCAGCTCTCATAGCCCAGTCCTGGATGCCGTGGCCAGCGTCCCAGGGGCTGTGCCAAGGCTTTTAAGACAGACGTCACGGGCCGGCGTTGTGGCACAGCAGGTAAAGCCGCTGCCTGTGAGGCCGGCATGCTGTAATAGAGCACTGGTTTGAGCCTGACTGGTTTGAGCACTTTCCATCGAGCTCCCTGCCAATGCGCCGGGGAAGGCAGCGGAAGATGGCCCAAGTGCTCAGGGCCCTGACACCCATGTGGGAGACCCCGATGAAGTTCCAGGCTCCTGGCTTCAGCCTGGCCCAGCCATGGCCATTGCAGTCATTTGGGGAGTTAACCAGCAGATGCAAGATTTCTCTCTCTCTCTCTCTCTCTCTCTCTCTCTCTCTCTCTCTCTGACTCTCCCTCTCTGTGTTGCTCTGCCTTTCAAATAATTAAGAGAGAGAGGTGAGGGAGGCCCTACTAACACTCTCATGTCGTGACTAAGGCTCAGAGAAGTTCAGTGACTGTCCCAAGGCCACACAGCTCATTGCAGATCTGGGAATTGAATCAAATGCCCAGGCTCTGATCTGCTCAACTTTCTGCAAAGCCTTGAACATCACATCTTGGGTCATCTCATTTCCAGGCAGGCAGACCAGGGCTACACGAAGCCAAGAACTTGTCTAACATCCCACCCCTGCACCGGCCACTAACATGAACTCACCTCTCACGGCCTGCTCCTGAACTTGGCTTGTGGAGCCCATTTCAAAGGTGATAAAATAGGGCTCAGAGAGGGTAAGTGACCTGCTCAAGGGCACAGAGCAAGGTGGAAGCGAATCCCTGCTGCCTGACCCTCAACCCTGGCATCTGAGAGCATGGCCCCTGCTGAGCCGTCTTCCTTGTGCCTGTGGCCTAAGCTGCGCTGGGAACAGGTGTCACTCCTGGCCTCCCCTGTCCTTGTCTGTCCCCCCTGGAATGAGACGGCGGCAAGGAAATTCAAGATTCTCCCCCAGGACCTGCACCCCAGGGCCTTGGCGAACTGTTCTGTTATTCATCTTTTCAATAACTCTTTTGTTTTCATTTTTTCATTTTACTTGAAAGGCAGAGAGACAAAGATCTTCCATCTGCTGGTTCCCTCTCTGAATGCCTGCGAGCCAGGCCCCTCACCCAGGTCTTCAGCATGGGCAGCTGGGATCATTGGGTGATCATTGCTGCCCCCCAGGGCGCACACTGGCAGGGAGGCTGGCCTCCAAGGCAGAGCTGGGCCTCGGACCCGGGGTGCGGGCATCCCGCCTTCACTCTCAGCTCCTGGCACCTGCCTCCTCTCAGCCACCCAAGCTGCAAAGGTGAGGGCCTGCCCTGGCCCTCCCTGGCCTTTTACCCCCACCGCCCCCCCCCCAGCCTGCTGGCCTGTTAGAGTTACCAAAGAGGTTAAGCATCTTGAAAAATGGAGAGAGAGAGAAAGAGTAAGAGAGAGCGAGACCACGAACCCTAGCCATTCATCACCCCGCTTTGTTAAATCCTAACACTTTACCATATCTTCTCTAATCTTTACATTTTAAACTATGCTACACCAGTGACTTACTCACTTGCTCCATCCAGCACCCCCAGTCCATTAGAAATCAGGGATTTGGGTTTGCTTTGTTAAAACAGTCCCTGGGCCAGCGCCGCGGCTCACTAGGCTAATCCTCCACCTGCGGCGCCGGCACACCGGGTTCTAGTCCTGGTCAGGGTGCAGGATTCTGTCCCAGTTGCTCCTCTTCCAGACCAGCTCTCTGCTGTGGCCCAGGAGTGCAGTGGAGGATAGCCCAAGTCCCTGGGCCCTGCACCCCATGGGAGGAAGCACCTGGCTCCTGGCTTCAGATCAGCATGGTGCACCAGCACTATGCGCCGGAGTGGGATTTCAGGGTGGCAGGGGGAGGCCACAGCAGCTCGCCCGCATCCCGTGCGGCTGCCCCCAGCCGCCACCTGTGATTCTCACCGTGCCTTGAATCAGCTTTTGCTTCCCGGATGAGGTTGAACACAGTTTCATGTGTTTCCTGCTCTTGTTTGAGTTTGGGTTTCTGTGGTTGGACCCTTCTCCTTTGCTTGTATTTTCCTGTTTGTTTTTCTTGTTAGTGTTATATGCCCCAGGTACTCTCACTTGTGGTTTGTCTTTTTTAAGATTTATTTATTTATTTGAGAGGCAGAGAGAGAAAGAGATCTTCCATCCTCTAGTTCACTCCCCAGATGGCCACAACGGCCAGAGCTGAGCCATTCCGGAGCCAGGAGCCAGGAGCTTCTTCCGGGTCTCCCATGTGGGTGCAGGGGCCCAAGCACTGCTTTCCTAGGCCATCAGCAGGGAGCTGGATCGGAAGTGGAGCAGCTGATTCTCCAACCGGCACCTACATGGGATGCTGGCACTGCAGGTGGCAGCTTTACCCGCTATGCCACAGCACCAGCCCCATGGCTTGTCTTTTTATGTTGTGTTTATGATCGCTTTGTGTGCAGGTGGAATCATGTACTGATGCCTCCGTAGTCAGACGGCCTTTGAATCACAGCTCAGCCACGTACCAGCTGTGTGCCCTTACGACGGTCACTTGCCCTCTCTGTGCTTTTTCCTGATCTGTAAACAAGAATGATCATGGTACCTGCCTCATACATTTGCAAGGGTTAAATGAGTTCATTTGTATCAGGTACCTTGTCTGACACAGCAGAAGCCCTGCTAATCGTTTTCAATAGGAGGCTTTTTGTCTTGGTTCTGGTTGCTGTCAGATTTCTCAATATTGTCTCTTTGGTTTGCATTTGTGTTGTGTGTGTGACAGCAGTTGTAAACACAGGCTTGTATACTTTCATACACAAAGGCGTTTTGGCTCTGGTGTGAGGTAGGGATCTCCTCTTTGTCCCAGCAGCATTTATTAAATCCCTCACCCTGTGTGTCCTTTCTGAAACCCATCAGGAGTCTGTACGACTGACATCTGCCTCCCAGGTCCTGTTCCTGTAGGAGCTCACTGAGTTCCTATCCCATCCCCCCCGCCAGTCCCACAGCTCGCGCTCTCCCACGGTGAAGCGGGCTCACCTGCCGTGTGCCATGTACCAGGAAGCAATCCGGACAGAGAGGCTTTCCGTGCTCTGAGCCCACCACCGCCACCAGCCCCTCCCCTGCCCCTTCTGTGTCCTCACATCCGCACACCTGCCCCTGCACCTGCCCTTCCCTCTGCTTGGGATTCCGTCTGTCCTGCACCGGACAAACTGCGTTCTTCCCTTGAAGCTCACAGGCCCCTGGGAGCCTCCTCCTTCCTCTGTATGCTGACTGCACCCCGCAGAGGAGCCGGGATGGTGCCGCTCACTGCTGGCTTTGCTGCCTGACTCCCCAGCGTCGGCCCCCTGGGCTGTTGTGCCTCTGACCCGGCCCCCAGCCCAGCACCAGCAGAGCGTGCGTTCCAGCCTCATGTTGTCCGTTGTCCGCAGCTCAGAAGCCCTGGGTCCTGTCTCAGCCGCAGCACCTGAGTCCACCGCGACTCAGGACCAGTCCTTCCCCCTCCCTTTGTGGCCTCGGTGGCTGAAGCAGAAGGCTGGCCCATTGTTCAAGCATTCACTCTTTTTTTTGACAGGCGGAGTGGACAGTGAGAGAGAGAGACAGAGAGAAAGGTCTTCCTTTTTGCCGTTGGTTCACCCTCCAATGGCCGCCGCGGCTGGCGCGCTGCGGCCGGCGCACCGCGCTGATCCAATGGCAGGAGCCAGGTGCTTCTCCTGGTCTCCCATGGGTGCAGGGCCCAAGCACTTGGGCCATCCTCCACTGCACTCCCGGGCCACAGCAGAGAGCTGGCCTGGAAGAGGGGCAACCAGGACAGAATCCGGTGCCCTGACCAGGACTAGAACCCGGTGTGCCGGCGCCGCAAGGCGGAGGATTAGCCTAGTGAGCCGCGGCGACGGCCTTAAGCATTCACTCTTACACCAGGAGATCGCACTTGAGTTCCCAAGTCAATTCCAGCTCTCGAATCTGGGGCTCATGTTGATACTACGTTTTCACTCTTTTATTTCAAAAGGCCAGAAACAACTGGAATGTTGCTCAGTTGCTGGCAGGGGTAGGAGCCTTCTTTCTGCCAAGGTCTACTTGGATATTTATAACATCATTCGTGGGCCATACTAAATTATCAACTTAACACTTTAGCCAGTGGGCACCAGAGTCATGGCACAATGGGTTAAGCCACCGCCTACAACATAGACATTGCATATGAGACCCAGTTTGAGTCCCGGCTACTCCACTTCCAATTCACCTCCCTGTTAATGGCCTGGAAAAGCAATGGGAGATGGCCTGAGTGCTTGGGGCCCGGCCACCCACGTGGGAGAACTGGATGGAGTTCTAGGCTCCTGGCTTTTCCACCTGGCCCAACCCCAGCCATTATAGCCATTTGGGAAGTGAACCAGCAGATGGAAGATCTCTGTCTCTCCCTCTCTCTGTAACTCTGTCTTTCAAATAAATTTTTCAAAAAGTGGTGGCCGGCGCTGTGGCATAGCAGGTAAAGCCGCCACCTGCAGTGCCAGCATCCCATATGGACACCAGTTTGAGTCTGGCTGCTCCACTTCCAATCCAGTTCTCTGCTATGGCCTGGGAAAGCAGTAGAGAATGGTTCAAGGCCTTGGGCCCCCGCACCCACATGGGAGACCTAGAAGAAACTCTTGGCTCCTGGCTTCGGACCAGCATGGCTCCAGTCACTGTGGTCATCTGGGAAGTAAACCAGCAGATGGAAGACCTCTCTCTCTCTCTCTCTCTCTCTCTCTCTCTCTGCCTCTGCCTCTCTGTAACTCTGCCTTTCAAATAAATCAATCAATCTAAAAAAAAAAAAAAACCTACAGATTTATTGACTTTCAAGTCCTGTCCATGATTGCCTTGGCAAAGCCAAAGGACTTCGTGGGCCTTATACAGCCCACAGGCCAGCAGCTTCTGCCCCTGGAACAGACCAGCTGTGGTACACCCACACGCTGGAATATTACTCAGTAAAATAAAGGAAGAAGCTGTGGATGCAATAAGGTGAGTGAAGTTCCAATGCATTTTAGCAAATGAGATAAGTTAGACACAGAGGCTGCAGGCTGTATAATACCCCTTAGCTAACATTCTGGAAACTACCATCGGAAGACAATGGCACAGCCTACAAAAGAGCAGAGGGAATTTGGGGAGTGATGGAGCTGTTCTCTATCTTGAGTGTGGTGGTGCCTACAAGGTCAAGTGTCTTTGTCAAAAAATCTCAGAACTGTATGTAAGTGGCACCTCTACTGCACAAAATGAGACCACAGAAGACCCCCAGGGCACTAGGACACCTCCACCCCAGGGGTGCTGGAGGAGACAGCAGGGCTGGGACTGAGCCTGAGCCAGGAGCCAACGAGCAGGCGAGCAGAGAGCTGCCCGGCTTGCCTGCCCGCTTGGTGTGGAATTGGCAACTGTGAGCCAAGAGCTGCGGGGGTGGGGCGGGGAGGGCGCCCCCAGAAGGGCTTGTGGCACCTGCGGCACCTGCGGCACTCTAGGGCCGTGAGCATCTCATTTTCAGCTGAGGTCGGGACAGAGAACGGCAGAGCTGTGATTCCAGCTGTGCAGCAGCCCCACCCCCACCTCAACGCGGGCCCAGGGTCTCTGCGCCCCAGGAAACTCGTGGCCCTCCTCTGGGGTCCAGGTTCATCCCGCCTCTGTGGCCAGCCCCGTGGATTTATCCCTGTAGTCCCGGAGGTGGGATCCGAGCGGCTCACAATGACATGGCAGGAGCCATGGGTGGGCTCTCCCCGCTGCCTACCCAGCCGGAAAGTGTAGGGATGGGGTTCAGGAAGAGCCTGCCCCCCAACATGGCTCCCCCAGCGCCTCCCCCTCCCCTCCTGCCCTCCAACTGCATCCCAGTCACTCACCTTCAGCCCCCTCCCCCACCCGCTCTGAGACAGCCCCATTCATTGTCCAGCCAGGCAGGCAAGATTCCCGGGGCAGGTTTTGGCCTAGCAGGTAAGACACAGGCATCCCGGTATCCCAGCATCCCGGTATCCCGTACCTTGTGCCTGGGCTCAACTCCCAGCTTCCTGCTAATGCACACCCTGGGAGGCAGCAGGAATGGCCCAAGGATTTGAGTTCCTAGATTGTGCTCCTGGCTCCTGGCTTCAGCCTGGCCCAGCCCCAGTCACTGCGGGCATTTGGGGAAGCCTGGTGTGCACCGGGCAATCTCTGCCCCCATGGAGCCCGCTGGCCGGGGTGGGGGTGGTCAGAGATGAGGGCCTCGGGCTGCTAGCTCTGAACACATGCCGTCACCTCTGGGAGTCCCAGTTTCTTTGCACGGTGGGGATCCCAGCAGTGCCCGCACTGCACAGAGCTTAGGTAGGGCTGAGTGAGATCGGGCACAGCGCCCAGAAAGCTGCTCCCCTGGGGGCCAGAGCTGCAATCCCTCCCCTGAGCCACAGGCCACATGCAGAGCGCTCCGCATGGGCGTGCCTGGGGGAGGAGCAGGAGCGTGTCCTTGAGCAGGTGTGCGGCGGGGGGCAGAGGGGCGGTTGGGGACCCTCGGTGCAGAGGCCGGAGCTGGGGGAAGCAGAGCAGCGCCACTCCAGTCAGTCGTGCAGTCAGCAGCCAGTGCCCCAGCACGGCCCCGGTTGGCAACGTGGGCTCAGAAATGTGACCCACGGCCATGAAGGTGACATTGGGGGGGATTTAGGGCCGTGTCTGCAGGCTTCTGGGGGCTGGGCCTCTCACCTGGGTTTTCATTCTCCCAAGGTTCCTTGAAGATCCCAGCTCCTTGAAGATTTAGGGCCACGGGACCCCCTGCGAGCAGGAGAAATGAACACCAAAAGAGGTTCTGCACGGCTGGAAGAGAGAGGGGACAGAGACAGGCGAGCAAACGGGAGGAGGGGAGCAGAGAGGGGAGGAGGCGGCCAGGCAGCCCCTCTGCTGCCCCAGTTTGCCCAGGACCCGCCTGATCGCAGGGACAGCTGGTCACCCTACTGGCCCCACATCTAACTCCAGCTCCTCCTCCCCCGCCAGCCTGCCCAGAGAGGACCCCTGCAGGCCCCCAGGATCGTGGCAGGCACTTACCTTCTCCCGGAAGGCTCAGACAATTCCAGCCCTGCTACGACCGGCCAGCATCTCTGGGGGGCCCGCTGTGCTCCAGGGCACGGGAATGGCCTCCAGGGTTGAGGCTTTGCCCAAGCTCTCCGGGGGCCGCCAGCTGTGGCATGTGATTCCCCAGCGCTAATCTCTCCCAGTGCCCTCTGCCGTGGGGATTATCTCCTGGGGTCCCCGGCAGCAGGGGAACGGGGCAGATCTGCCAGAGAGCACCCGGCACTACCACGTGACCCCAAGTGCCTCTGGCAGCCGGGCACAAGAGTGGAGGCTCTGCCTGCCCAGTGTGGGAGACAGGCGAAGGTGGCCGCCGGGATCCGGCCTCTGCTGACCACAGGCCCTGCCCCACCCTGCCCACCCCCACACCACCTCCTCACACCCCTGAGGACCCTGGGGATCTAAGGAGTGCAATGTGAAGCCCTGTTCTTAAATATTCAAATCAGCTGGGTTCAAGTTCCACTTCTGTCCGTGCCTGCATGACACCTCCTTGTTTCTTAGTCTATAAACAAGAGGAGACTAATAATACCCTGTTCTTGGGGCTGGCATTATGGCGCAGCGGTAAAGCTGCCACCCACATCACCCGTATCCCATATGAGTGATTGTTCGAATCCCAGCTGCTCCACTTCCAATCCAACTCCCTGCTAATGCACCTGGGAAAGCAGCAGAGGATGGCCTGGGTGCTTGGGCCCCTACCTACGTGTGGATGATGAAGTTCCAGGCTCCTGGCTTCAGCCTGGCCCAGCCCTGGCCCTTGCAGCCATTTGGGGAGTGAACCAGCAGATGGAAGACCTCTCTGTGTGTGTCTCTCTCTCTCCCTGCCTCTCTCTCTCTCACACTTCCTCTTTCAAAGAAATACATTTTTTAAAATAATAATAATACTTGGTCAGTGTGAGAGTTAAATTGCAGTGTGCTTAGAAAGCAGATAGCCCATCTCTGTCTCTCCCTCTCTCTGTCACTCTGCCTTTCAATGAATAAAATGAATTTAAAAAATACAGGCTGGCATTGTGCCTCAGTTAAGCTGCTGCCTGCAAGCTAGACATCCCATATCTGAACACTGGTTCATCTGAACACTGGTTCGAGTCCCAGCTGCTCTGTTTCCCATCCTGCTAATCACCTGGGAAAGCAGCAGATAATGGCCCCAATGCTTCAGCCCCTGCCGCCTACGTGGGAGACCCTGATGGAGCTCTTGGCTCCTGGCTCCTGGCTCCTGTCTCCTGGCTTTGGCTTGGCCTAGCCCCGGCCACTGCAGCCATTTGGGGAGCGAAGCAGATGGAAGATCTCTTTCTTTTTTTTTTTTTCTTTTTTGACAGGCAGAGTGGACAGTAAAGGGAGACAGAGAGAAAGGTCTTCCTTTGCCGTTGGTTCACCCTCCAATGGCCGCCGCAGCTGGCGCGCTGCGGCCGGCGCACCGCGCTGTTCCGATGGCAGGAGTCAGGTGCTTCTCCTGGTCTCCCATGGGATGCAGGGCCCAAGCACTTGGGCCATCCTCCACTGCACTCCCGGGCCTCAGCAGAGAGCTGGCCTGGAAGAGGGGCAACCGGGACAGGATCGGTGCCCCGACCAGGACTAGAACCCGGTGTGCCGGCGCCGCAAGGCGGAGGATTAGCCTACTGAGCCACGGCGCCGGCAAGGAAGATCTCTTTCTTGCTGTCTCTTCCTCTCTCTTTCTCTGTCACTCTGTCTTCTAAAGACATAAAATAAATATTAAAAAAAAAAAAAAAAAGATAGCAAGTAGGCAGCCCAGGACCCAGCACCTAGCAAGGGCCTCACAAAAGCCAACTTCTTGCTATGACTTGGGTTTGACACCAAACTTCCCAGCCCCTGTGGTGGGTATCAGACCAGGGGACATCTGGAATACCCCCTCTATTGCTTTTACATAAACGATAACATGCATTTACCTTCCGGGCACGAGATAAGGCTGCCCACTGGAGTAACTTAGGGAGCTTCTTGAAACCAGAGACGTCGGGACAGGCATTTAGCGTAGTGGTTAAGACACCTGCATTCCACATTCCAGACCCGGCTCTGGCTCCTGCCGCCAGCTTCCTGCTAGTGCAGACCCTGGGAGGCAGCAGTGAGAGCTGGAGTAATCGGGTTCCTGCCACCCGTGTAGGGGACCTGGATTGAGTTCCTGGTTCCCGGCTTCAAACTCCCTGGCCCATTGTAGACTTTTGGGGAGTGAACCACCAGCAGATGGGTGTGCTCTGTGTGTGTGCCTTTGTGCCTGTCTCTCAAAACAACAAAAATCCGCCTGTGTCTGACTCCCACCCCAGAGATCCCCAGAGTGAGAGGGAGCCTGGACGCCGTGATTTTTGAAGCCCTGGGCAATTCTGCGTGGCCAAGATTGAGAACCAGCAGCCCGGCCCAGCGTCTCCAACTCAGCTGAGGTTCATGGTAACTGCAGGTCCAGGCCAGTGGACTGGGGGCAGACCCAGGGCCTCGGTTTCTTGCTGGCTCCCAGGGGATGCCGATGCTGGCTGAGGACCACGCCCCCAGGCGCCGGCTCCTCTGCAGTGCAGGATGAGGTCTGAATTATTATCTCCCTTTGCTCACACTCAGGGTCTTGTGCTGGAGACTTGCAGGTCCTCTTCCATAGCCCCCGTGGGCAGAATCTGAGTGATTTTGTTGGAACTCCACATCGTGTAGCTCCGAGAGGAAATGATTTGTCAAGGTCAAGTTCAGTAGAGCTGGGAGCCGGCTCTTTGCCATCAAACCTGGCCCCTTGGGGAATCTTCACTGCAGCTCAGAGCCGGCCGGGCCTGCCTCCGGGACCCAGGCTGAGTGCCAGGCGTGCTCAGCACTCTCTGTGGTGTGTGCATCCGTCTGCCAGCAGCCCTGTGAGGGGCTCTGCCCCCATTGTACAGCCGAAGAAACTGAGGCTCGTAAAAGTGAAACTTCAGGAAGTGACAGGCCTGGGATTCGAACCCAGAATCCTGCTCCCCAGACCTCCTGCACCTTCCAGCAGGCTGCCGGCTGCTTCAAGGAGAGGATCGGGCTCAGGTATGTGTGTCGCCAAACCTATCGCTGAATCCACTCCAGGGTTTCACAGTCTGCAGCCTGGGGCACCAGCCCCGCTCTGGGAGCTCCCCTGGTCACTCACCCAGTTCCCAGTGCAGAGACAGCCCTGGACCTCCCATATGTAACCAGCCAGAACCGGCAGCATGCCATACAGAGAGTGGCCACATGATGGCAGTAGATGCCCATGTGTAAAACCTCTGCGGCTGCCTCCTTTAAACTGGATAATTTGAACCTCTCTTCCCCTATACCCTGATCGGGTCTGTGAACCGAGGAAACAGCCCAGAACAGCCCCATGAGGGAGGAATTATCCACCCTCTTCACAGATGAGAGATCAGGCCCATCCTTTGCTTACATAACCTTCCATGGCTGCCTCCTGCTCTTCAGGGGAAAAAATGCAAAATCCTTACCTTCGTGAACTAAACCCCACTGGGTGGACAGATGGCTTGAGCCTGACGGCCGGAGTTCAAATCCCAGCTCTGCCACTTGTTACTTATGTGACTTTGGTCACGTAGAGACATTCATTTGATTTGAAAGACAGAGACAGAGAGAGCTTTCATCTGCTGGTTTACTCCCCAGATGCCTGCTACAGCCAGCAACTCCATCTGGGTCACCCACGTAGGTGGCAGGGACCCAAGTGCTTGGGCCATCATCTGCTGCCTCCCAGAGTGCTCATTAGCAAACAGCTGGATGACACGTGCAGCAGCCAGGACTCCAACCAAGCATTCTGAGATGAGGTTTGGGCAATTTTATTTAGAAGCCATTTATTTAATGAGTATAAATTTCATGAGTACATCTTTAGTAATACAGTGATTCTTCCCACCCTATCCGCCCTCCCACGCCCATCCCCTCCCCACTTCCTCCTCCCTCTTTCATTCCCAGTCCCATTCTCCACTAAGATTCATTTTCAATTAACTTTATACACGGAAGAGCAACTCTATACAAAGTAAAGATTGCAACTATTTGCGCACACACCCACGCACACATACACACACTAAATATAAAAAACTGAGAACAAGTTTTACAGTTAAATCTCATAGTACCACTCATTTAGGACAGAGATCCTGCATGGGGAGTTAGTACACAGTGACTTCCTGTTGTTAATTTAACAACACTCTTATGTATGATGTCAGTGACCACACATGGCTCTCCCATGAGTTGCCCAGGCTATGGAAGCCTTTTGAGTCCACAGTCTCCATCAGTATTTAGGCAGGGCCAAAGGCAAAGTGGAAGTTCTCTCCTCCCTTCAGAGAAAAATACGTCCTTCTTTGATGGTCACATCTTTTCGCTGGGGTCTCACTCACATGTAGGATTTTTTTTTTTTTTTTTTTTTTTTTTTTTTTTGCCACAGTGTCTTGGCTTTCCATGCCTGAAATTCTCTCTTGGGCTTTTCAGCCAGACCGGAATGCCTTAAGGGCTGATTCTGATGTCAGAGTGCTATTTAAAGCAATTGTCATTCTATGAGTCTGCTGTGTGGCCTGCTTCCCTTGTTGGAACATTCTCTCCTTTTTATTTCTATCTCTTCTTATTACTAGACACTTGATCATATTTATATGATCCCTTTAATACTTAATTTTATCATTATGATCAGTTTAATGCTTAATTTGGTCACTTTAACACTTGAAATAGCATTTTTACTACTCAGCTTAATGGGATTTGGGGTCCCTTGGGAAGTTTTTAAACTGTACACTTAAAAATAAGTCCATAGGCAGTGGAGGATAGCCCAAGTGCTTGGGCCCTGCACCCGCATGGGAGACCAGGAGAAGCACCTGGCTCCTGGCTTCAGATCAGCACGATGCGCCGGCCACAGCGGCCATTGGAGGGTGAACCAATGGCAAAAAGGAATACCTTTCTTTCTGTCTCTCTCTCTCACTATCCACTCTGCCTGTCAAAAATAAATAAATAAATAAGTCCATAGGTATGTATGCAGAACTATAGAGCTTTGCAGAAACGTTTTTTTTTTTTTAAGATTTACTTATTTGAGAGGCAGAGTTACAGATAGAGAGAGGTCTTGGTTCACTCCCCAAATGGCCGCAATGGCCAGAGCTGAAGCCAGGATCCAGGAGCTTCTTTCAGGTCTCCCACGTAGGTGCAGGGGCCCAAGCACTTTGGACATCTGCTGCTACTTTCCTAGGCACATTAGCAGAGAGAGCTGGATTGGAAGTAGAGCAGCCAGGACTTGAACTGGCACCCATATGGGAAGTTGGCAGCACAGATGGAGGCTTAACCTGCTGCACCACAGTGCCGGTCCCAATTTGTGCAACTTAACTGCTGCGCCAAGCACTTGCCCCTCTTGGCCTCTCTTAAGCCTCAACGTGCTCATCTGTAAAATGGGTAAGGAAGCAGAAGCTAGCCCCTTGGGGAGGGAGTGTGGATTGCATGAGCTAATCGTGGGGAAGCACACAGGCTGGTGGCTGGCACATAGCAAGTGCTCACAGACGTTTGCCACTGCTGTCACCACCAGTCCCCCGGACCTCCCAGGGAGAACGTGATCATACTCACTCCCCGCAGCAGGATTCTTGAGTGGCTGAGACAAAGTCAAGGACAAAGTAGACTTTAAAAGGGAAAAGCTCCCTCCTGAAGGAGAGAGGAAGAGGCACCAGCATTGTGATGCAGTGGGTCAGGCTGTCACTTCGACATTGGTATCCCATCTCAGAGCGCCAGTTCCGGTCCCGCCTGCTCTGCTTCTGATCCAGCTCCCTGCTCATGCACCTGGGAAAGCAGCAGAAGGTGGTCCAGGTGCTTGGGGCCCTGCTTCCCACACAGGAGGCCTGGATGGAGTTCCAGGTCGCTGGTTTCAGCCTGGCCCAACCTTGGCTATTGCCAGCATTTACGGAGTGAATCAGTAGATGGAAGATGGATCTCTCTTTCCTTCTCTCCCTCTCCCTCTCCCCGTCCCCTCAATCTGTTCTCTTTCAAATAAATAAAATAAATCTTCAAAGGGCAGCGGGAGCCACTGAGCACTTTCCCCAGCCAGGCTTTCACGGATTCAGCGATGCGTCCATCCGCTTGCTTGCTTCCCCACGGAGCCATTGGACAGACGCTGACCTGTCGCTGATCATGTCCTACACCCAGGCCTGGGGAGAACACAGGACTCTCCTTGCCAACACCCATGTTTTGAGCACCTCATCAGTACCAGGCTCTGTTCCAGGTGTTTCCAGAGTATCAGTGAACAAGCAGCACGAAGGTCCCTGACCTCAGAGAGCTTATCTCCCATTGCCGGTGGCACAATAAATACGGTCAATATCACCAGAGAAGGTGGGGCAGGTGTCTGGTTAACCTGCTGGTGAAGGTGTCGATTAAGACACCAGTGTCCCATGATGGACTGTGTCCCACGTCTGCCCACCTCCGTCTCCTGATTCCAGCTTCCTGCTGGTGCAGGTCCTGGGAGGCAGCAGTGAGGCTCACGGAGCCACAGGTGAGCTGAACTGAGGTCCTGGCTCCCAGCTGCAGCCTCAGGCACGAGGCTGCTGTGGGCATTTGGGGAGTGAACCATCAGATGGGCGCTCTCTCTGTCTCTGTCTCTGTGCCTGTGAAATAAATAAGTAGAGCCGGGTAAGAGGTGTGGATTCACCCGGGTGAGATGTTTAGCATTTGTGGGCAGCGAAGGAAGAGTGTGCGGGGCAGGGGAGAAGCTGGCGGCCTGACCTTCAGGTGGGATCATCTGGTGTTAGGGGAGGAAGCGCAAAAGGCCTTGGCTGGAGCTCACCAAGTGCAGAGCGGAGTGGCGAGTAAAGTCGGGAATGGGCCAGGAAGGCCATCTAGAACGTTCCAGGTCACAGGGAGGACTTTGGCTCCACCTCTGAGTGAGATGGGGACCTCCCCAGAGTGAGAAACTGAGCAGTAGCATGATGGGCTTCACACCTTCCCTGAAACACCTCGGCTCTGTGTAGAGAACCTACGATGGGGGCGGGCAGGTCGGCCAGCAGACTGCTCCCGTGCAGGCAAGGGGTGGAGGGTGGGCGATGAGAGGTGAGGGGTGGGGGTGAGAGTGAGGGGTGAGGGGTGGGTGGTTGGGGGTGAGGGGTGGGGGTAAGGGTAAGGGGTGGGGGTTGAGAGTGAGGGCTGGGGGTGGGGAATGAGGGGTGGGGGTTGAGAGTGAGGGGTGGGGGTGAGAGTGAGGGGTGGGGGGTGAGAGTGAGGGGTGGGGGTGAGAGTGAGGGGTTGGGGGTGAGGAGTGAAGGGTGGGGGGAAGGGGGTGAGGGGTGGAGAGTGAGGAGTGGGGGGTGGGGGGTGAGGGGTGTGTGGTAGGGGTGGGGGGCAAGGGGCGAGGGGTGAGGGCCAGCAGCACAGGGCCAGGAAAGTGCTTCCGGGGATGCTACATTGGAGGTGCAGCTGATAGGATCTGCTGGTGGACTGGGACTGGGTATGTGTGGGAACAGCTCCAACGCTGAGCACCTGAGCAGTGGGAGGGGCCGCTGACTTCTACTGGGAGGCAAAGGGCCTTGAATGGGGGAGGGGATGGGAGGGCCAAGAGCTCTGTACCAAAGAAGGAATTCAGGAGATCATCGGCAGGCAGCGGGGTTGATGTTTAAGGCCAGCACCAAGGGAAGGAACCCGAGCGCTGAGCTGGGATCCGGGAGATCAGAGTCCTGGGTGAAGGCAAATACAGCAGACGCACAGCGTGGGCACAGACAGGCCTTTCCCGGGGAGACTCCTGGGAGAGGGGCCGAGTTGGGTGAGGCCCAGAGATGTCCGATCTCACAACACCACATGGTGAGAGGTACCAGGAACCGGGGCACAGAGGGAAACGCCATGGGGTGTGCCCCAGAACAGAGACCCCCCCCATCCTCACAGATGAAAGACGAGCGAGTCTTGAGAGCCTGGCTCGGGCACCAGGGCCACAGCTCGCGGCGCCGAGGACCCTGGAGACCCTGTCAGAGCAGAGACCAGCTGGGCCCATTTCTGCCGTGCGGGCAGAGGCCTCTCTAGAGCGCTCCTGCCATCTCACACGTGTCATTTTTCCAGGATCCGTCCCCTGACCGAGGGACTCATCCCACAAAGGCCACACAGCAGGAGTAGAAGTCAGCTGGGCCCATAATTGCGGCTCACCATTACGGCCCCTGCCAGGGATTGTAAAGCAAGCGCTGTGGAGGTCTCCCGGATGTGGAGACGGAGGCCGCTTCTGCTCGCAGTGCTCATCTTCATACACTGTGCGTTCCAAGTCCTGACTCAGACTGGGTTCTTGCAGCCATCCCTTGTTTGGGGGAGGTCTGGCTCCTCTGAATACAAGTGTGCAAGAAAAGGGCTTCCCGAAACATCCTCTAAAAAATGAAAAACAGTTGAGAGTTCAAACTGCTGAGAGTGTCTTCCTGTGCTCCCGTGCCCCTGTCATTAACCGACTTCTGCACTGGGCTGGAGCAGCCCTTGCAGACGGTGAGGGGTCAGCAACCGGAGGACGAAGTCTACCACGGAGGCCGGAGCCATCTGGCCACGGAGGCCAGGCCAAGTCTGGGAAAGAGCCCAAGGCTCAGATGGAGGCATAGCCTGCAGCCGTTCGCCTACACAAGCTTTCAACGTGGGCAAAGGCATCAATCCAGAAATAGCAGGGGACATCGGCCAGTAGGACAACTCCCCTGGGTGCCCAGCAAATAGCCCGAAGCCGTGTGGTTGTGCAGCATAACCTGGACTGAGGATCTGTGAGAGCCTCGAGGAGAGCTGGGTGGCTGCACATCATGAATTCTCTCCATCCAGGGGCGGAAAAGCTGCACAAAAGAATGGAATCTGTGTACTGCACACTCAGGAATGGCTCGTCACTGGGACGGGGGACATTGCCTGTGCCTTTGGGTCTGGGCTTATCATGAAGGGTCATAGGCAGGTGGCATTCTGTCCAAGTGTGGAAGGACCTTGACCAGGGCATGAAACAAATCCTGGGTTTACCAGGGCACCACCCAATGCGCTTCTCGTTGGCTTCGACATCACCCAGGTAGAGGAAGAAACCATGGGTGTGCAGGCCCCGTGACGAAGACATTGTCGTGGCTGTGGTCAGCTGGGAGCAATGCCCTTGCCGTGATTAGAGAGCAGGACACAGGTATGGTCGCCCACAGCTGGGGACAGTGGGCAGGGTACTGGTGATGACAGACTCAGTCGCGTAATGGGCTCCATGCTGTGGACCCTGGCCTGGGCAGCTGCAGTCAGCTGTCCAGCATTGCCTGTCTAGGAGAGGGGGCAAGAGGTTGTCTAGCCCTCCACCCTGATCTATGTCCTGAGATGCTCATGGATGTTTTTGCCAGATCAGCTGGAGTTTGTCCTGCCCCAGACATCTGCTAGGAGAGGGTACTTTTCCCTAAGCATCGAACTCCGAATGAACCCTGAAATCAGCATTCTGTCCTCAAAGGCAACCTCTGGAGACTGAGGAAGGTGACCGGAGGCCAGAGAAGACCTTTGGAGTAGGCAGAGTGACCACCCTGAAGTTCCCATTTTGTAGAGCAGGCAGATCGTCGGGATATAGGCCCCTCAAGGCAAAGGCAGCATCACAGTCGCCCACCCGGAGTGCACATCGATCACGTGTCCTCCAAGGGCCGGCTCTGTGGTGTAGCGGGTAAAGCCACTGCCTGCAGTGCCGGCATCCCATATGGGCTCCAGTTCGAGTCCCGGCTGCTGCACTTCCAATCCAGCTCTCTGCTATGGCCTGGGAAAGCAGTAGAAGATGGCCCAAGTCCTTGGGAGCCTGCACCCACATGGGAGACCTGGAAGAAGCTCCTGACTCCTGGCTTCGGATTGGTGCAGCTCTTGCTATTGCGACCAATTGGGGAGTGAACCAGAAGATGGAAGACCTCTCTCTCTCTCTCTCTCTTTCTCTCTCTCTCTCTCTCTGCCTCCTCTTCTTTCTGTGTGTAACTCTGCCTTTCAAATAAATAAATCTTTTAAAAAAAAACATTAAGGGGCGAGGGCGGGCTTTTGGACTGGTAATTAGCACTGCCGACTAGCACGCCTGCATTCCAAATGTAGTGGTTGGGTTTGGTGCTCACCTCTGGCTCCTGACTCCAGTGTCCAGCTAACACAGACCCTGGAGCAGCAGTGATGACTCGAACGACTGGGTTCCCACCTCCCAAGTGACAGACCTGGACGGGGTTCCCAGCTTCTGGCTTCAGTCCCCATGCTTGCTCCAAGTACCGGGAGAGTAAACCAGTGAGTGGGAACTCTGTGTGTGTGTGTGTGTTTCACTGTCTCTGTCTCCCACATGAATAAAAATAAGAGGGCAGAGAAAATGGCAGGACATATAAAACCATGATCAACAATCGTAGATGTTATTTATGGAGCACCAAGTGTATACTGGCTATTGGACCAAGTGCCGCGGGGGACAACAGGAACAAGATGCTGCGCTGTGCTCAGAGCTCATGGTCTCACTGGAGGTGCGGAGGGAATTTGGCAACGTGTCCAGATCACATCGCAGCAGGACGTGCTGAGCACCGCGGGGGGGGGGGGGGGGTCACTGCAGCAGGGGCAGGAGAGCTTTCTGGCGGAGGCGCCTTTGGAAGTGAGGAGGAGGATGGCGGAAATGGAAAGGTAAGGGATCCCGAGGGGAGAAACCCTGTGAGCAGAGGTCCAGATGTGTCTGGGGCGTGGCCAGACATCTGCTTCATGTGTGTCCGACTGTGCTGCCAGGCGGGACAGCAGCACAGCATTCAGTCACACGCGTCACACACTGGGTGACGGATGTCATCCACTGCTCCCTCTGGAGAAGTCTCCATTCAGTGATAACTTCTTCATAGTCTCATACTTGCTAATCTCACTGTTTAAAAAAACAAACAATGTGTGTGCCAGCACACAGTGGGTTAAGCTGTCACCCATGATGCTGGATCCCATGTTGGAGCGCCGGTATGAGTCCCAGCTGCTCTACTTCCAATGTAGTTCCCTGCTGATGCGCCTGAGCAGGCAGCGGAAGATGGCCCAAGTGCTTGGGCCCCTGACGCCCACACTGGAGGCCCAGATGGAGCTCCTGGCTCCTGGCTCGGACCTGATCCGATCCCAACCATCGCAGCCATGAGCAGAGTGAACCACCAGGTGAAGAATCTCTCTGTCTCTCCCTGTAGCTCCATTTTTCAAATAAATAAATAAATATTTTACTTTTTTTTTCTATTTTTATTTTGCTTGAAAGACAGAGAGAGAGAAAGAGAGGAAAAAGAGCTTCCATTGGCTGGTTCACTCCCCAAATACCTGTAACAGGCAGGGCAGGCCAAAGTCAGGAGCCAGGAACTATGTCCAAGTGGATGGCAGGGACCCAAGTACTTGAGCCAGCACCTGCTGTCTCCCAGGGTGCGCACAAGCAGGAAGCTGGATCAGAAGTTGAAATGGAGCTGGGACTCAAACGCAGGCACTCCAGATATGGGATGTGGAAATCCAAGTGGTGACTTAACTGCTGTGTCATGCACCTGCCTCCCCCCCCCCTTTTTTAAGATTTATTTTTATTTGTTTGAAAGACAGAGTTACAGAGAGCGGTAGAGACAGAGAGAAAGGTCTTCCATCTGCTGGTTCACTCCCCAAGTGGCTGCAACAGCTGGAGCTGTGCTGATCTAAAGTCAGGGCCGGCGCTGCGGCTCACTAGGCTAATCCTCCACCTTGCGGTGCCGGCACACTGGGTTCTAGTCCCGGTCAGGGCACCGGATTCTGTCCTGGTTGCCCCTCTTCCAGGCCAGCTCTCTGCTGTGGCCAGGGAGTGCAGTGGAGGATGGCCCAAGTGCTTGGGCCCTGCACCCCATGGGAGACCAGGAGAAGCGCCTGGCTCCTGCCATCGGATCAGTGCGGTGCGCCGGCCGCAGCGCGCCAACCGCGCGGCCATTGGAGGGTGAACCAACGGCAAAGGAAGACCTTTCTCTCTGTCTCTCTCTCTCTCACTGTCCACTCTGCCTGTCCAAAAAAAAAAAAAAAAGTCAGGAGCCAGGAGCTTCTTCCATGTCTCCCACGTGGGTGCAGGGGCCCAAGGACTTGAGCCATCCTCTACTGCTTTCCCAGGTCATAGCAGAGAGCTGCATCAGAAGAGGAGCAGCCGGGACCAGAACCAGTGCCCATATGGGATGCCAGTGCTTCAGGCCGAGGCTTTAACCTGCTGTGCCATAGCACCACCCCTCCCCTCAAACTCTTTTTAATACAAAACTTACAATCTCAGACCCTTCAGTGGATTACATTGGAACTTTAATATGATTTTGTTTTCACTGTCTTTATTTGTTTACAGTTGTATTCTATTTCAGTCAAAGATACTGGTTTTGTTTTAATTTGCAAAGAAATTATTATTTACTTTCCTCTGTTGATAAACCTATTTAGGAAAAAGCAATGCATTTGAAGGAACAGCGCTGAGTGACTCACTCGGTGGCTCCTGGCTAGAGCAGGAAACACAAATGTGGTCCACAAATGAGTGATGTTTAGAAGGAGCTGACATGGAGTTCAAGGTGTGAGAGGGGAGGGACCAGACTGGGGGAAAGGATCAGGCCACGGAGGGCCTGAACATCACGGGAAGGAGCAGAGGTCCATCTGTCAGCCATGGCAGTGAGATGCGGGCCCAAGAACAGGCAAGGAACATGGTCAGAGCCGTGCTTGGCAGAGCCTGCTCTGGTCTTTGAGTGCAGAGTGGGTGCAGCCCGGGGGCCGGGGCAGCAGCAAGGACGCTCAGGGGAACCGGCAGAGTTCCCTGGACCAGGGTAGAGGTGGCCCAGCTGAAAGAGAGGAAGGGCTGGGCTGTGCAGCCCTGTGCCTGTGTTAGCTGCCACCCTGCTAACGGGCTGTGCACAGGTTATCTTTTCCTGGGATGATATTTCAGCCTCTGAGCCGACTCCTGACTCCTAGGCGCTCTACAGTGTGATCCACCAGCAACGTTCAACAGCCTGTGATGGGGTTTTACCGGGCGCTGCAGTTTGGTTATGATTTGCTGCCTAAGGGTTCATGCGCTGGAGACGTGGTCCCTAGTATGAAAGGTGGTGGAATCTTTTAGAGGCGGGGCCTAATGGGAAGTGATTAGGTCCTGGGGGATGGGGCACCATCGTTGGAAGAGACTAAAGGCTGCCTCGGGGGACGGGATCAGGGATCACAGGCCTTGGTGGGTTACTGAGAGAGATACAGCACTGGAGCCGTTGTTACAGAATGAGCTCTGCTTTCCTTCATCCTCCCCCACGTGACTTCCCTCTCCCACTCGCCCGGACAGCTGCTGGCTGCTCCGAAGCCCTGGCTCCGAAGCCCTGACCAGGAGCCGACACTAGCAACATCCTCTTGGACCTCCAGAGCTAGAAGCTAAATAAACCCAGCCTCCCGTGTTTTGTTCTCGCGACACGAAACAGGCCAGCACGCAGAGTCAAGGTCATGGCAGCAGAGGCGAGCCCAGCCCCGTCTCAATAGGCGAGGGAGATGGAAGTACAGTCGGAGAGGGTGGAGACCGTCGAGCCGTGCCTCCTCCTCCTGTGTCTCCTCGAGGGAAATTGCCGGTGTCTGCCTGAGCGTCTGTGCCGGCTCATTTTATTCCATAGGACGAACATCTGGTTTTCTAGGACCTTCAGCTTCATTTCGCTGCACAGGAGCCGTTCGAGGAGCTTGTCCTGGAGTGCAAAGCAGGCCTGCAACCTCTCCAGTTCCTTTGGGCTCATGGTGGTGTTGGTGGGGCTGGCATCCGGGGTCTTTGCTTTCTCTGCCTCCTCCTGAGGTCCCCACCCCCAGGGAAAAGCGAAACGTTGGTTAATAATGATACTCCCAGTCTGCACCGAACACCTGCTCCATGCCAAGTGGTTTATAAATGTTATCCTAGGGGCTGGGGCTGTGGCATAGTGGGTAAAGCCACCACCTGAAGTTCTGGCATCCCGTGTGGGCACCAATTTGAGTCCTGGCTGCTCCACTTCCGATCCAGCTCTCTGCTATGGCCTGGGAAAGCAGTAGAAGATGGTCCAAGTCTTTGGGGCCTTGCACATGTATGGGAGACCCAGAAGAAGCTTCTGGCTCCTGGCTTTGGATCAGCCCAGCTCCACTAGTTCACTCCCCAAGTAGCCGCAATGGCCGGCCAGAGCTGCGCTGATCCAAGCCAGGAGCCAGGAGCTTCTTCCGGGTCTCCCACGTGGGCACAGGGGCCCAAGCTTTTGGGCCATCTTCTACTGCTTTCCCAGGCCATAGCAGAGAGCTGGATCGGAAGTGGAGCAGCCGGGACTCAAGCAGCGACCATATGGGATGCCGACGCCACAGGAGGAGGATTAACCTACTGTGCCACAGCACCAGCCTGCCCCTATTTTTCTAACCCTCACCTGCCTCCTGCTCCTTAATAATAAAGAACACTTTATTTTTTCTTTTTTTAATTCAGCTACAAACTACTTGTCTTTCAAAACAGTTAAAATCTAAACATTTCAGATATGCAAAAAAAGAGTAGATAATACAACAAATATTGATATTATCCCGCCAGCTTAAGAAATAAAATGTCACAAATACAATTGAAGCCCTTCTCCTCCCGAGCAGCATCTTTTCAATGGTAATCCTGCATTTAGTATTTATTTTCCTGTGCCTTTCTTTAGTAGTTCTCAATGGGAGACAATTTTGCCCTCCCTGGGGGACATTTGGCATTGTCTGGAGATATTTCTGTTTGTCACAAATGGGGCAGCGGTGCTACTGGTCTCTTGTGGGTAGAGGCCAGGGATGCTTCCAGGCTTCCAATAAGCTTTACCCCACCCCTGCAGCAAAGGATTATCCCAGGCGAATTGCCAATAGCGCTGAAGTTGAGGCCCAGTTCCTAAGCTCCTTTTACTATGTCTACACATCCACAGTGCACTACAAGGTGTTTTGTACACTTCCGCTATCTTCAATGGGGCGTTTCAGATGCACATCTATATGCACGCGTCTCTGGTCTATCCCGTTCACTTGTTCCACGTTTGTCATCTCTGCTTCCCAAACAGCTTTGACAACCAACGTGAAGCCAGGTACAGGGAGTGTCCCCTTACAGCTGACCCAACTGAAGCCTTGGGGAGAGAAGTGATTGGCCCACCATCAACCAAGCAGAAGCTGAAAGGCAGGGACTTAGACCAAAGTCTTGGGTTCCTCAGCCTTTCCCCCTTATTCTGGCACCTTCCACATCCTCCCAACCCCCCCCCCCCCACTTTGGCTGTAAATGTCCCATTATCCCCTTCTCGCTCACCTTCCGGCACCCTGAGGGGGCGGGCTTGGGTTCATACTTGACCAGCCAGTTGCTTAGCAACAGCAGAAGGAACAGGAACCCAAACAAGACTGGCTTATAGTTCATCAGCCAAACCACCAGCGCTCCCATGATGCTGGAGGAAGCAAGGACCCCATGGAGA
This sequence comes from Lepus europaeus, assembly GCF_033115175.1. NCBI lineage: Eukaryota > Metazoa > Chordata > Mammalia > Lagomorpha > Leporidae > Lepus > Lepus europaeus. Next base: position 16,636,371 of record NC_084831.1, read on the forward strand.
CCCCTGAGAAGAAAGAGCAGTTCTCCCAGCATTACGGTAGGGAGGCACACGGGCCCCAGCACCCTGCCTCTGTGCCCTCCATGGCAGGAGAAAGGCCACCCTCCCTGCTGCATCACAAGCAGCTCCCCTCCCGCCCCCCAGCTGCCATGTAACAATAAGGTGAGTGATGGCCATGCAGAAGCACCCACCTTATGCCAATCTCCTTGACAGGCACCTGCAAGCATCATCCTAGAGTGTCCTCACAACCACCAAGTGATGTAGGCCTTAGCAACGCCACACTCTGGGCTGCACCCCTGGGAATCAAATGGCTGCAGAAAAAATGACTCAAAACTTGGAAATAAGGCAAAAAAGATGAGTGTGTGTGCTTTCTTTCTTTTTTAAAGATTTATTTGAAAGGCAGAGTTACAGAAAGGGAGAGAGAAAGAGAGAGGGAGAGAGAGAGAGGTCTTCCATCTGCTGGTTCACTCTCCAGATGGCTGCAAAGGCTGGGTTGTGCTGATCTGGAAGCCAGGAGCTTCTTCTGGGTCTCCCATGTGGGTGCAGGATCCCAAGGACTTGGACCATCTTCCACTGCTTTCCCAGGCATAGTAGGGAGCTGGATCAGAAGTGGAGCTGCTGGGACTTGAACTGGCGCCCATATGGGATGCTGGCACTGCAGGCGGTGGCTTTCCCTGCTACGCCACAGGCTGAATTCCTTTTTGAGGCCCAGTGGTGAGTTCTGAGCAGTCTCATTCTGAGGAATGCACTTCCAGCCTACTTCCTGCCTTGTCTCGTGGCACCCAACATCTCTTTGCCAGTGTTTCACAGAGGAGGGGGCTTGCCCGCTTTCTTGTCCTGGAGCCCCCGTGGCCTTTGCTTCCTTTCTTCTAGTTACAGTCTCTCTGCCCGACTCCTGCAGGAGGAGCATCCTATGAGAGGCCCAGGCCACTCGCTTGCTTTCCCAGGCCACAGCAGAGAGCTGGATTGGAAGTGGATTAGCCAGGACTCAGATGGGACGCCAGCACAGCCGGCGGCGGATTTACGCACTACATCACAGCGCTGGCCCCAAGCTCACTCTCCTTCACACTCTCTGCCTGGGCCCTCTTGGCCCTCTTTGGCTTGTCTGACCAGCCCAGGGTCTGTTCACTGCCCCTCTCCTTTGTCTCAGACTCCGGGAGGGGAAAAGGGAGACTGACAGCTTCGGCCCAGCGTCTGGTCTCCATCGGCCTTCCCCGCTGAAGGGCGCCACGTGTCTCCTTTCCCCTACCTCCTTTGCTGCCATTTTGAGAACATGGCTCACGTTAAACTGCTATTTGTAGCCAGCACCAGACCCCTGCAGGGCCATGAGTTCCACCTCTGAGGCTGGCCAATGGAGCTGGGGGTCTGTGGGCCCCTTGGACACAGGTAGAATGTCCCTTACAGCAGGCTGACCAGCATCTCCCCGACTGTAGCTTCTTGTACTGCATGTGTGACCTTGCGGCCTTAAACCACATCCTCAGGGTGTGTGCACTCTTCCACCCAGAGCTGGCAGAGCGGGGCTGGGCCCCTGGAGAGAGTCAGACTGGCTCTGGGGCTATCTTGTGTGACTTTGAGGTTTTCAATCACGCCTTCAAGTTAGTTGCAATCTTCCACCCAGAGCTGGCAGAGGAGGGGGCCGAGCCCCTAAGTGGGAGACGGGCCAACTCCAGGAGACCCCCCACTATCTCCATAAGCCCCAAGCCAATCAACATATAGTATATGAACCCCCACCCCGTCTCATGGGAACCCCCACATAATGACCCAATGAACATATAGTATCGCCTTAAAAACTCGGGACACTTCCTCAGAGCCAGTGTCCTGCTCAGGCAAGTAAGTTTCTTTTCTGTCTAATAAAAGTTTCTGCCTCTTTGCAAATTGTTTGCCAGCTTTTTATTTCTATACTGAGCTGAAGAAAAGAACCCACGGGACTCTCTCTGGGCACCGCCCCCACCCCCACCCCCAACCAGTAACAAACTCCCTCCTACATTTTTCTAGACTAGTGGGAGTTGGCCTCCTGGCCTTTCTCACCCAGAGTTCTCACTGTCTTGCTTGCTAGATTGTGGAAATTCCTCTTCCCGCCTGTTTAAGATTCCGGAGTCCACAGTCGAGGCCAACGTTGCCTTGTTAAACCCAGAGCTCTCGGATCACTACCGCTCACTCGCCGGTGTGGGTCCTGAGACCCGGACAGAGAAAAGTCTGAAACTCTGAGTGCTTTCTAAAATATTCTAAGTTGCTGAGTCATTGTGAACATCTATTTTAAGTATTTTTGTCACCCAGTTGTAATCTGAAAATATTTGTGATTACAATTATAGAGCAGTTTTAAAAAAATGTTGTTTTATTTATAAGTCAGAACTACAGAGAGAGAATCCTCCCTCAGCTGGTTCACCCCCCAAACGGCCACAATGGCCGGGGCTGAGAAAGGCCGAAGCCAGGAGCCAGAAGCTTCTTCCAGGTCTCCCCGACGGGTGCAGGGGCCCATACACTTGGGCTATCATCTGCTGCTTTTCCCAAGCTGTTAGCAGGGAGCTCGATCGGAAGCGGAGCCGTCAGGACACAAACCTATGCCCATAGGGGGAGCCGGCTTTATCTGCTCCGCCACAACTGGTCCTACATGCTAATCCTTTTATCAAGGTTTTCCTGTACTGTTGTAGCTGACTGAAATAATGAGAATTTTATGCATCCTGGGGAATGTCTCATGTGTTTTTCTGTTGCTCTTATTGAGCCTTGATTATTTGGGAGAACTGAGTCTTAAAGGAATTAACATTAGCTGCCTATTTTTGATGACTGATTACCTTAATTCTGGTTAGATCTGGCCCACAGCTTTGGTTAGAGTGCTCAGGTTAAATGTATGTTATCAACCTATTTTTTTTTTACCAAATGTTTCGAACCTCTGACAATGCTTTAGATTTAGAATTATGAACTGAGTCTTCTCAGTTCTCAGGGCCTTCAAACGATGTTTGTACACTCAAGTTCATAGCAGCACTACCCATAACAGCCCAAAGGTAGAAATGAGTTCAATGTCCATGCATAAGCAAAGTGCAGTGTGTACCTGCCTTGGCATACTACTCAGCCTTAAAAAGAAAATTCCTACATGTTACAGCATGGATGAACCTTGAGGGCATTAAGTTAAATGAAATAAGCCAGTCACATGACCAGCCTAGGCTAAGCCTCTGTCTGTGTTGCTGGCATCCCCAGTGGGCTCCAGTTCATGACCCGGCTGCTCCACTTCCAATCCAGCTCTCTGCTATGCCCTGGGAAAGCAGTAGAAGACGGCCCAAGTGCTTGGGCCCCTGCACCAGCCTATGTGGGAGACCCCGAGGAAGCTCCTGGCTCCTGGCTTTGGATCAGCACAGCTCAGGCCATTGAGGCCATTTGGGAAGTGAATCAGATCTTTCTCTTTGCCTCTGCCTGTCTGTAATCCTGCCTTTCAAATAAAGCCCTCAAAGACAGACCATCCAGATCAATCTGTGAGGGGTAAAAAATTAGTCTAAAAAAAAAGTCAATTTCAGGAAGCAGGTATTCCAGGAAGATGAAGACTTGGCTTCCATGAAACACCTCCCCCATCCCTACTTCCTCCACCCTCCCCTAAACCCTTCATCCCTTTCTCCTGCAAATTTTCTTTCTCCATTCTCTCATTTTATAATTTTATTCCTTTAGTTAAAAAAAAATTCAGAGTTAATTCTAATATGGCCATGGCACTAAAGAGCTGAATCATATGTTGTATGTGATTACATTTATTTCCTGCAGTTTTTTTTTTTTTTCATTTATTTGAAAAGCAGAGAGATGGAGTGACAGAGACAGGCAGACAGAGATCTTCTGTCTGTGGTTCGCTCCCCAGATGACTGTGGGGCTAGGCTGGGTGGATGCCAGGAGCCTGAAACTCAGTCTGGATCTCTCACAGGGTGGCAGGGACCCACGTACTTGAGCCACCATTCTTGTCTCCAAGGGTGAACATTAGCAGGAAGCTGGAACTGGAAGTGGAGCTGAGACCAGGACCCAGGCACTCGGATATGCAAGCATCCCAAGCAGTCTGTCTGTTATAAAAGGCACCAAAGGGCAGTCCCTATACTCAGGGTTTTGTTGTTGTTGTTGTTGTTGGAGCTTATTTATTTAAAGGCAAACTAATGGGGCGGGGTGGGGGGAGATCTTCAATGTGCTGGTTCACACCCCCAAATGACCTCGAAGGCCAGGGCTGGGCCAGGCCAAAGCCAGGAGTCTGGATCCCCATCCAGGCCGACCACACTGCTGGCAGGACCCAAGTACTTGGGCCATCTTCTGCTGCCTTCAGGGCACACTAGCAGGGAGCTGGATTGGAAGCAGAGGAACTGGGACTTGAACTGGCGCTCCAATACAGGATGCTGGTGTTGCACGCAGTGGTTTAAGCCACCATGCACATCACAAGCCCCATAGCATTTTCGCAAAGTTTTCCCAATTTATTGCCACACTTTCCCATGCTTCCTTAGGTTTAAAATTATCTTATTACTATTAATTTTTATTGAAGAGACACAGAGAGAGAAAGATATGGAGAGATCTCCCATCCACTAATTTACTCCCCAGATGCTGTCAATGGTCTGGATTGGCTGAATCAAAGCCAGGAGCCAAGAACTCAATCCAGGTCTCCACATGGGTGGCAGGGACCCAAGACCTTGAGCCATCACCTGCTGCCTCCCAGGGTGCACATGAGCAGGGAGTTGGAATAGGGAGCAGAGCAAGAAATAGAACCCAGACACTCAGTTCCAGCCCTCCTGTTAACCACTAGGCTAAACACCTGCCCCAAAACTTCAGCAAAATACAGTTCACAGAGCACAAAACACATCGGTTTTATAACGACTTTTGCTGATCACATATTCCTGTTAACAATCACCTCAATAAAGATGTGAACCACTTCGATCCCTCCCAGCAAGCTCTCCCTACACTCAGCCCAGAAGCCAGTGCTCACCAAGAACTAGTGTGTTCTTACACTCCATGTCAGTGGAATTTTCTTAAAAACTACGCTTTGAAGAAACAAAAGGCAATTATAGGTCAATGTCCTCAGTGCAAATAAGCTGGAAAAACACGAGATCTGTCCCAGCTTTGGGTCGTGGAAGGCATCCCGGTGGAACTGAAGGACTACATCACCGTAGCCAGCATAGGGAAGAACGAAGCTTCTGCCAGCAGCCTCGGCATCCCATATGGGCACCGGTTCGAGTCCCGGCTGCTCCTCTTCCGACCCAGCTCCTTGCTGATGGCCAGGGAAAGCAGCGGAAGACGGCCCAAGTGCTTGGGCCCCTGCTGGCTTGTGGGAGGCCCGGAAGAAGCTCCTGGCTCCTGGCTTGCAGCCATTTGGGGAGCGAACCAGCGGATGGAAGATCTCTCTGTGTCTCCCTCTGTCTGTAACTCTACCTCTCTAATAAATAAATAAATAAAATCTTAAAAAATATATATTAACTGGCGGAGGCGGCGGTCTGCGGGCAGGGACTGGGGACGTGAGGGCTGGGGGCACCGCGAACAAGGGCTGCGAAGGGCGAGGATGAGGGTGCACGGCGGCTCGGCGGCAGCAGCGACTCGGGTTCGACGCTCACCTGGATCTCCCCACCTCTCCAGCACCACCGAAACCCAGGTGCTTGGCAAGTTTTCCCCCTCACACCCGATAAATAAGATAATCCGCCATAAATAAGATAAATATTTATGGACATAAATAAGATGATCCGCCAGCTCTGTTTGGGCCCCCTCCCATCAGACTGTAAGCTTTTTGAAAGCAAGCGCTCCCTAACTCCACCCTTGCTAAGTAGGGGGCATCAACAAACAGCCGTGGAGCAGCTGAACGAACAAACCAACGCGGGCCTGGAGGAACTGGGCTCCCTCGGCGGTGCAGCCTGGCCCAGAATCCCTAACAGCGCGGGCCGGGCCGCGGCCGACTTCCCCAGGCGGAGGAGACGCTCTAGGATGCCACGGCGCCGCTCTAGCCCGGAGGACGCTGCTCTATGGCAACGGGGAGGGGCGGGGCCCGTGGGCGTCTCCGGGCTTTTTTTGTCCCGACGCGGCGGGAGCGCGCTCGGGCGCGTGCGTGCGCGGCAGCGGTTGGCGTCGCGCGACCTGGGGGAGGCACGGCGAGGCGAGGCGAGAGCAGGCGGCTCCGGACCCACGGATCGACTGACCGAGCGGCCCCTACGGCCGTCGGCGGCCAGGAGGCCCGAGATGCTGTCGGGGAAGAAGGCTGCGGCGGCGGCGGCGGCGGCGGCAGCGGCGGCGGCGGCGGCCGCCGGGACGGAGGCTGGCCCCGGGGCTGCGGGCGGCGCCGAGAACGGCTCTGAGGTGGCCGCGCCGGCTGCGGGCCTGTCGGGCCCCGCCGAGGTCGGGCCGGGGGCGGCCGGGGAGCGCACTCCCCGCAAGAAGGAGCCTCCGCGGGCTTCGCCCCCCGGGGGCCTGGCCGAGCCGCCGGGGTCCGCGGGGCCTCAGGCCGGGCCTACCGTCGTGCCGGGCTCCGCGACCCCCATGGAAACGGGAATAGCGGAGACTCCGGAGGGGCGACGGACCAGCCGGCGCAAGCGAGCAAAGGTGAGACCCTAACCGCGTCTCCGACCCCCGCCCCGGGGGCCCCGAGGGTACCCGCCCGCTCCCATCCCCGCGTGGGGCCTGGAGCCCGGCGACCACCGCCCTCTCCCACCCCGCACGACAAGGGAAGGTGTTTGCCGGTGCCTTTGTGCCCAGGCCCGGCCGACCTGCGGAGCAGGGGCGAGTACTTTATTCGTGGCATCCTGTACACCTTTGCAAAAAAAAATTTTTTTGGGGGGGAGGGGTCTGGAAAAGAAACATGGCTCCCCTCCGTGGAGTTGTGGCCGGAGCCCTCGCGTGTTTGGTCGCAGCCGTGGCGGGAGCGGGAAGAAAGGACCCGGGTGGTGGTGTGGTGTTTGTTTCTGAGCCCCTGGCCTGTGCCGGGAGCTTTTTGTCTCGCCTTCGATCCGCTCGCCCGGTAGCCTTTTGCAAACGCGAGGAAGCCTGTGGGGGGAGCTGATGTCGGTTGGTCCAGGGTGCTGCGGACAGGAACAGCCGCGCGGGTCTGGGTGCCAGGTGCCGCGAGGGGCCCTGGACCCTCGGGCAGGTCTGGCGAGCCCCGCCTTCGCAGTGAGATTAAAAAAAAAAAAAATTGAGCAACCTGCCCGCAGCCCCAGAGCTACGGAGACGGTGGCCCTGGGGTGTTAGCCCCACACGCGACGCGACCAGGTAGCATCAGCGTCGGAAACAAAGGACCACGCGGGACGCTAGGTGTGCGGGGTACTGGGGCTACCCTTGCGTTTTTTTTTCCTGGAGATGGCACGGTTTAGTGGGAATACCTGTGCGTGTCGTACGTAGGTCAGCAGTGCAATGCGCTAGTTTGTGCTTATGGAAAGGACCCGTGTGTAATCTGTGAGTGCGGATGACCCGTCGGTTGTGGGAGGAGCTTCTGAGATGAGGATCACCCCGACTGGGAGCCCTCAGAGCCCAGCGCCCACTGGAGAGAGCTCTCTCAGGCACACCCAGTGCTGGTCAGTGCTGTTTGGGAGGACAGGCTTTGGGGGCTTATAGCAAGGAGTGAGCCAGAAAAGCAGAATTGGCTGACCCCAAACCTCAGAAACAGGGGGCAGTAGCCCAGAAGGATTTTATTGTATTATTTCAATAGAAAACGTGGCCAGAATCCCTCTGTGTGTATGTGTGTGTTTTAGAGTTATTTATTTATTTGAAAGGCAGAGTTAAAGAAACAGAGGTAATCTACCACTGGCTCACTGCCCAAATGGCCACAACAGCTGGGGCTGGTTCTGGGTCTCCCGTGTGGGTGCAGGGGCCTAAGGACTCGGGTCATCCTCTGCTGCTTTCCCAGGCCATTATTAGGGAGTGGATTGGGATTGGAGCAGCCAGGACTTGAACCGGCGCGTGGAGCAGCCAGGACTTGAACCGGCGCTCATACGGGATCCTGGTATTGCAGGCAGTAGTTTAACCTGTTATGCCAAAGTGCTGGCCTCTATGATTTTTTTAAACTGGTTTATTGACATACATTAAAATTGATTTTTTTAAAAGATTATATCTTGAAAGAGAGAGAGGGAGACTCAGTAATCTTCCATCCACTGATTCACTCCTCATTTGGCCACAATGGCCAGCAGTGGGCCAGGCCAAAGCCAGGAGCTTTGTCTGGGTCTCCCATATGGGTGCAGGGGCCCAAACCCTTGGACCATTTTTCGCTGCTTTTCCCAGTCCATTAGCAGGGAGCTGGATCAGAAGTGGAGCAGCTGGGACGCGAACCGCACCCATACAGGATGTCACCGTTATAGGCAGTGGCTTGACCTGCTATGCTCATTGCCAGCCCCCAAAATTGATCAGTTTAAAGTGTACAATTCAGCGTTTTTTAAACATAATCATAAGACTGTGCAACCAGCACCACAATCGGTTTTCTTCACTACCAAAGTTCATCTGTGACATTAGCACTCACCTCCCGGTCCCTCTGCCCCAGTGCTCAGCAGCCACTGATCTGCTTTCTGTGTTTGTGAATTTACCTGTGCTGGACAGTTTTTGTTTTTAAGATTTATTTACTTATTTGAAAGGTAGAGTTACAGAAAGGAAATGACAGAGAAAAAGATCTTCCTCTGGTTTATGCCCCAGATGTCCTCAATGGCCAGAGTTTTGCTAGACTCAAGCTAGGAGCTTCATCTGGGTCTCCCAGGTGGGTGCAGGGGCCCAAGGACTTGGGCTGTCTTCTACTTTACCAGGGAGCTGGATTGGAAGTAGAGCACCAGGGACACAAACCGGCACCCATTTGGGATGCCGACATCACAGGCAGCGGCTTAACACACTACACCACAACGCCGGCTGCCCTGGACGTTTTATATGGAGTCCTAGTATGTGGCCTTTTGTACCTGGCTTTAGCATGTTTTCAAAGTTCATGTTATAGTACTTCTCTTCAGCCTTGATGGCTTGTGACTGAGTAATATTGCACTGAGTAGACAGGCATTCTTGTTTATCCGTTTGTTGTTTGATGGGCATTTGGGATGTTTCCACTTTTTGGCTATCATGCATGCTATTGCTATGAATGTTCATGCACACGTTTTATGTTTACAGGCATTTTCAGTTCTCTTGGTTATACATGCCTGGGAGTGAGCTTGCTGGTCATCTGGTCATTTGCTGTAACTGCCCGTTTTCCATAGCAGCCGCACCACCAGCAGTACACGAGTTCCATATCCCAGTCTACATTTGATTGGATGCCTAATGGTGTTGAGCATCTTTTCACGTGCTTTTGTATGTTTTCTTTGGTGAGATGTCTATTCACATCCTTAGCTCATTTTTAGAAGTTGGAGTTTTTTCATTTTAGTTATAAAAGGTTTTAATTTTGATGAAGTACAGTTTATTTTTTCTTTTGTTCTTTTGCTTGCTGAAAGGTGCTTCTAAGAATTGAGTCCAATGTCAGGAAAATTTGCCTCTGTGTTTTCTAGGAGTTTTATTGTTTTAGCTCTTGCATTTAGCTCTTTGATCCTTTTGGAGGTAATTTTTATGCACGGTGTGAGGTACAGGTCCAGGTTCAGGTTCATTCTTTTGCATGTGGATGGCCATTTGTCCTAGCACAATTCTTTCAGTGTTCTTTTCCTATTGAACGATTGGCACGCTTGGTTGACCATGAAACTGTTTATTTCTGGACTCTCAGTTTTTTTTTTTTTTTTTTTTTTGACAGGTAGAGTTATAGACAGTGAGAGAGAGAGAGAGAGAGAGAGAGAGAAAGGTCTCTTCTGTTGGTTCACTCCCCAAATGGCCGCTACGGCCAGCGTGCTGTACTGATCTGAAGCCAGGAACCAGGTGCTTCCTCCTGGTCTCCCATGTGGGTGCAGGGCCCAAGCACCTGGGCCATCCTCCACTGCCTTCCCGGGCTACAGCAGAGAGCTGGACTGGAAGAAGAGCAACCGGGACAGAATCCGGCGCCCCGACCAGGACTAGAACCCGGGATGCTGGCGCCGCAGGCAGAGGATTAGCCTAGTGAGCTGCGGCGCCGGCCTTCTCTTCATTTTTATATGAATTTGTGCAAAAAAGGATTCTGAGATTTTTTTCAGTTGTATTGAATCTGTGGATCAATTTGGGGCATACTTAACTATTTCTATCCTTGTAATTCGCCTGTGTTTATTTTGATTCTTGTTTTCCTGTTGTAATTAGCTCTTAAAGAATGGGTGTGTGTTTAATGGGGGAGGGGGGATAAGCAAACAAGGAACTGGAGAAATTTGCCTGTTCATAGCCAGTCTTAGGAGCTGTGGGAAACAGATACAGAAACAGTCAAAGGATATAGTATGCATTTAAGGCACACAGACTCTAGGGTGGGAAAGTTTTTTCTGCAAAGTGTGCTTTGGATACTCATAACATCATTTTGGGCCATACAAAATTATCAACTTAAAAATTAGCCTGCTAAGCCATTCCCTGAGGAGGGTCCTGGCTCTGCTGGGGATGGTTTCCCAAAGCAAGGGCTGCCCCTGGCTTCTCAACTGAAAGGCTTCAATAGCATCTAGAGCAACGACACCGCCCCCCCCCCACGCACACACCTCTGTTTCTGGTCCACAGACTGTCCCCTCATGGGAGAATGCCCCTCCAGTGGCGCGCCTTCCTCCCCTGTCGGTGAAACTGAAGTCTCAGCCGCAGCATCTGGTCTTCCAGGCCCATGTTTCCATCCTCACAGTCACAGGGCAGTGGTCCTGGCAGTGGCTCCCCAGAGGTAGAGATGGGCTTGCCGCTCCCCATCCGCCCCCAAAGGAAGGAACACAGCCTCCCCCGTGGGTGAGAAGGCTGGGAAAGAGATTCCCTCCCAGGCTGTCTCTTGTTGCCTCACCATAGCCCCTACGACTGAGCACAGAAAAATGGTGGCAACACTGCTCCTGGGAGCACGAGGGGCCGAGAGGGGGTCTGGAGATCGACCCCTTCCTATCCTCTTTATTTTCTTCTCTTGTTACTATTTTTTTTTTTTAAAGATTTGTTTACTTTACTTGAAAGTCAGAGTTACACAGAAAGAGGAGAGGCAGTGAGAGAGAGAGAGAGAGAAAGAGAGAAAGAAAGAAAAAAAAAAAGAGAGAGGTCTTCCATCCGATGGTTCACTCCCCAACTGGCTGCAACGGCTGGAGCTGTGCCGATCCGAGGTGGCTTTACCCGCTATGCCACAGCGCCGGCCCGGTTACTCTTTTAATAATTGCGATTCAGCCTGTACTAAAATCTCGGACTCATAGAAATGTGGAAAATGAAGAATTTTGTAGGAAACTACTTTGTAAAAAAAAAGAAACACATTCTGTTGGATATATTTTTGATGTTTTGTGTGTATACATGATGTCCTCTGGGAAAGAACAGGAGTGCTTAGAAGGTCTCTGTCTGGATTCTAGAAGTTCAAGTGAGCCATCTGATTTTTTTTTAAAGAAATTCTGAAATATATCTGGAGCCCACATGGGATGCCGGCACTGCTATGCCCCTGATTAGTTTTAGAATAGATTCACCTGTGTTTGTATGGATGTTAATGTTTTGACAAAATATTTAGGATTTGAAACTGGTGAATTTGGTTGGGACTTCAGGAACTCTGGTTTCATGAATGGTGGCCTTGAAACAGGGCAGAATTTGAAAAGTATTCAGGAAAAGGGTGGACTTTTTGGAGTTAATTCATCTTTCTCTGATTCATTTTCCTCATGTAAAATAAACTCTACCGTGAAAGGTTATTATGTTTAGATATAATGTAAATAAAATGCTTATTGTCGTGGTTAGTATATAGTATAAATAAGGAGTTGGCAGTTTTTTAAAAAAAAAAGATTTATTTATTTATTTATTTATTTGGAAGCCAAAATTACAGAGAGAGGCAGAGAGTGAGAGAAGTCTTCCATCTGCTGGTTCACTCGCTAAATAGCCGCAACAGCCAGGGTTGGGCCAGACTGAAGCCAGGAACTTCTGGGTCTTCCATGTGGGTACAGGGACCCAAGCATTTGGGCTATCTTTCACTGCTTTGCTTTCCCAGCGTATTAGCAGAGAGTTGGATCTGAAGTGGAGCGGCTGGGACTCAAACCAGCATCCAAATGGGATGCCTACATTGCAGGCAGCAGCTTAACCCAGGTGATTAGCAATTAATACCAGTGGAGAAAGAATTGGAACGTGCTTGGAATACAGTACAAAGTGGTTTGAAAAGCAGCAAGAGAGTCCAGAGTCCACAACTGAGTGTTGTGAACAATGGGCAAGTGAATTTAATGGGAATGGGAATTAATAGAAGCCAGATAGATTATCTGAATCAGTAGTGTCTGGGTTGTAGAGTATGTCCAGGTGTCCAGTGTATGAGGGTTGTGCTGTCCCATATGCTGTCCCTAGCAACATGTAGTTATTTAAGTTAAAACTGGTTTCCTTAGTAGCATTGACAACATTGTAAGTATGCAATAGTCATCCGTGGCCAATGGCCATAGTATTGCATGTACAGATAGAGAACATTGCCATTATCACAAAAAGTCCTATCATCAGACAGCACTGAACTGTATTATGAAGTACAATGCTCTGAGAATTCAGAGAAAAGAAAGATGTATCTGTAAATTTAGAATAATTAGAAAATAATTTGCAGAGTAGGTGGGCCTTGAATTTGTAGGCACTGAATTAACAGAAAAAGATGGGAGTAGTTTCTAGGGGTTTGGGAATGGGTAGAACAACGTTAAGGAATTTTTGACTAGTGTGTTAGAAAGTGAGTAGAGCAGGGATTGGTGCTGTAGCATAGTGAGTAAAGCTACTGCCTGCAGTACCAGTTCAAATCCTGGCTGCTGCACTTGTGATCCAGTCTCTGCTATGGCCTGGGAAGGCAGCAGAGGATGGCCCAAGTCACTGGGCCCCTGCACCCATGTGAGAGACCCGGAAGAAGAGGAGCAGCTGGGACTCAAACCAGCGCCTATGTGCAGGCAGAGGTTTAGCCTATTACGCCATAACACTGGCCTCTAAGACTCTTCCTGTACACTGACAGCTCTCTAAACCAGCCTCTTGCAGGTGTATTCTTGATAATAATTACTTGTCAAAAAACATGGGTTAAACAGTGTTAGAAAGATTGTGGGTTTTGTTTTTGTTTTTTTTTTTCTGCAAGACTTCTCATTACCTTTAATGGGTATTGTGACTTTTCTAGAGGGGCCTAGAAAGAATGCAGTTTCCCAAACTTGATCTTTCAATTGTCTTCTTCCTTCAGAGGGCATAGGATCTATCTAATGGGAACATCCTTTGGGAAAAATGGAAACTTGCTCGGCGCCGCTCTCGTCCAGCAAGAAACCGACACCGGGCGTCTCGTAGAAGAGCTCTTTATTACTCAGGGCGCGGGAGATCAGACCTCGATCTCTGGCGGGCAGGAACTACTCGCACATCCGGTGGTCGGGGCATATATACGCAGTACACGTCACGAATCATATGATTACAAGGCTGTGTCAGGATAGGACAGCTCAGGGGTAGCGCGGGAAACTTTGCCGGGGAAGAAGAACCCGGAAGCAGGAAATGAGCGCCATCTTAGCGCTGCGGTTCCTCGGGTTTGGTCCCCTACATCTCCCTCCTTTTTATTTTCCGCAAATCAGCCTCCGACGGCCGTGGCGGCCGGGATATCAGCGACCGGACAGAGAGCAGAGGTGCATGCCCAGTGTGCCGGTGGGCATATTGTGATACACCAAAGGTTCGGCCGCAACCCTTGGCCTCACTTTTGCCCTTAGTTTCCCTTTTTCTGGGACGGGTTGGGACCACCCCCGTATGCACATGCATATACTCTCCCGAGGCCCCCGGAACCTCCGGGTGAACGCTCGCTGCGGTATCCTTGATCTCGCATGCCTCGGTCTTTTACTCCCGGTCGGAGGACGGGGTTATGCCCAATTGGGGAGAAGACTAGGGACCAAACAATACGAGGAAGGCGGGAGTACAATGCGTCAGGAGGGGCGGGCTAGTCTTCGGTGGGGGCACGGTCATAGGTCATTCTGGCGAGCTTGGTCCTGAGGACCTCCACCATCAGAGACATATATGGGTGCCCCCACTCCCCAACAGACGACAGAAGGGCTGGAGTGGGCGGGGCAAGGGGCCTGAACAAAAGGTCCCGAATCGAGAAAGACAGGCCGCAATGCCGGTGAAGGCAACAGCGACGCAGTAAAATAAGTGCGGTTTTGATAGGTGCATGTAGAGAATGACTTGTAACAAGAACTACGTACGGACGCGAGAAAGGAGGAGGAGCATGGGCATGGCGGTGGGGGACCACTCGAGGGATGGGGGCGAGGCTTGGGAATGGCCACGCAACCCCAGGATACCTTATAAACGGTTTTGTCCCCACAGTCAGTCGAGCTCAAGGGGTGTATGCCTCGTAGGCTGTCTGCAGAGACTGGGCAGCTACAGGGATTATTGCGGTACTGCAAGTAGGCCTGTTGTCGGTGGGCAGGGGCATCTAAGCCTGCATGAGAGCTAGGGAGGAGGATAAGACCCAGAAAGAGAAGGGCGACGGCCGGTTTACGGCCCAACATCCTCAGGAGGTGGGTTGAGGTTTATTAGCCTCGGGGGAGGTATCACCCGTTGATGACGAGGGTGGCTCCTCCGGCGGTCGGTCTTGTGGCGAGGGTGTTGGTTCTTCTGTCGGTGGATCCGCTTTCCTCACCAATCGCTCCGGGACCCAAAGGGGTTCTCTTCCCGTCTCCTGTGGGAAAACACAAACTGCGCCTCGGTTCCAGCATAGTACTGGGTCCGGGCCGTGCCATAATCCCGTAAGGATATCTTTCCAGCGGACAAATCCTCGTGCAGGGGGTTCCTTTATCATGTGTCTTTCAGCGGGGGGCATAGACTGATCCGTCAAATTTAAAAAATTTAAGGTAAATAATGCGAGGGAGAGGCGCATGCGGGGTGTCTTGCCCGCTGCAATTCCCTCCTTCTGCTTAGAAAGGAAAGCCTTGAGCGTTCTGTGCGCTCTTTCGATAATACCCTGACCTTGGGGGTTGTAGGGGATTCCGGTCTTATGTTGGACTTGCATGCGTGAGCAAAATTGTTGGAATGAAGTGGAAGTATAGGCAGGTCCGTTGTCGGTCTTTATAATTTTGGGTTTGCCCCATGCCGCCCAAGCCGCAAGACAATGGCCGATGACATGGGAGACACGCTCGCCGGTCTCCAGAGAGGCATAAATAATTTGGGAGCACGTGTCGACAGACACGTGGACATATTTTATCTTTCCAAACTCTGGAATATGAGTGACGTCCATTTGCCACACATGTCCTGGCAGGAGTCCTCGGGGGTTAACTCCTAAAGATGGGACAGCGGTTAAGGTAGGACAAGCTGCGCAACGACGAACAATATCACGAGCGATTGCACGGGGGAGGTTAAATTTGGCGGCAAGTGTTTTGGCATTGACATGAAATTCCGAATGAAAGTAGGTGGCTTGTTGTTCAGGGGAGGCTAAGTGGAATATCCACACCGGGCGTGTGGCCAGATCTGCCATGGAATTGCCCAATGCCATAGGCCCCGGCAGGGAAGAATGGGCCCTTATGTGGGTAATGTGAAAGGCAGCGGGCCGATTCCAAATGGCTTGCTGGAGGGTGAGGAAAACATTACTCACAGGGGATGATGTACTAACACTGCCCACGGTTTCTAATATGGAAACCGCATTCACCACATAGTGGGAATCGGAAACAATGTTTACAGGCTCCGGGAAATCTAAAAGTACCTGATTAACTATGAGGAGCTCAGTTATTTGGGGAGAGTCAGTCGCAAACTGAAAGGCTTTCGGCTTGCTTCCGGTAGCAACATAAGCACCGACTCCGGTATTGGAACCGTCGGTGTACACCACTACGGCTTCGGGGAGCGGTTTGGAGGATGTAATTTTGGGGAAAATTACGGGGTGAGACTGTATGAAGGTTAACAGAGGGTCGCGAGGGGTTCTGTTGGTAATTGTAGCGGAAACTGAGCAGGCCAGGATTGACCAAGAATCAGTGCAAGCAGTGAGAACACGCACCTGCTCTGCAGAATATGGCACAACAATAGTAGATGGCTCGCGACCAAAATGCTGGATAGCCTTCTGGTTTGCCATAAGCGCAACGTCCGCCACCATGGAGGGATAATGGGCGAGGGATCTAGTGGGTGACACCGAGGGGTGGATCCAAAGAAGGGGGCCGTCTTGCCAGAGAACGCCCGTGGGCTGTTTGGGCGTGGAGAGGACCCACAGGGTGAGGTCTCCAGACGGGTCCCACCGCTTAAGTGCGGCCTCGCTGAGCGCTTCGTTAACGGCCAGCAATGCTTGTTTTGCTTCAGAAGTAAGTTCTCGTGGAGAAGTGAGACTAGGATCCCCCTTTAGGACGTCAAAAAGAGGCTGCAGGGTGGCGTTGGGGATGCGAAGGAAAGGCCTAATCCAATTGATATCCCCCAGAAGTTTTTGTAAATCGTTGAGCGTGGAAACATTCGGATATTTAATATGCAACTTTACAGGTTTGGTGTGGGTGGGTGTGACCGTGGTTCCAAGGTATGTGACCACGGAGGACACCTGCACCTTTTCAGGGGAGATAGACAATCCTGAGTCTTGCAGCGCTCGTTGCAACCCGCCGTACAGGGCCCGAAGCCTGTCCTTTGTAGGAGCAGCGCATAACAGGTCGTCCATGTAATGGAGACACTTGCAGTCAGGAAACAGGTCTCTAATTGGGTCAAGCACACGAGCAACATAGATTTGGCACATGGTAGGACTGTTTGTCATTCCTTGAGGTAGGACCACCCATTCCCAGCGTTTATCTGGTTCCTGTTGGTTAGTAGTAGGGACAGTAAAGGCAAAACGGGGAGTGTCCTCTTTACATAAAGGAATGGAAAAAAAGCAGTCCTTGAGGTCGATGACAATCACGGGCCAATTTTTTGGGAGTGCAGAAAGTAGCGGAAGGCCTCTCTGCACCGGGCCCATGGGCTGCATTTGCGCATTGACTGCTCTAAGATCGTGTAAAAGTCTCCATTTTCCTGTTCTTTTTCGAATTGCGAAAATAGGCGTGTTCCATGGGGAGGTAGATGGGATCAGATGTCCCGCCTGAGCCTGCTCGTGAACGAGCCTTTTGACTGCCTCCAATTTTTCCTGTGACAGGGGCCACTGCGGAATCCAAACTGGTGTGTCTACCAACCAGGATATTGATAGGGGCTTTATAGATGCAGGAGGCAGCGCAGTGGCCCCTAAGAAAAACCCAAACCATTTCTATTGTGTTTATGTTCGGGCTGGACAGGAGAGGGCGTGCCCTGTAACTGAATGCCGAGGCCTCTTCCCGGGACATACCCCATCTTTTGAAGCATGGAACGCACCGCGGGGGAAGTGGTGGTTAGGGCAACGTCCATTTCCGTTAACACGTCCCGTCCCCAAAGTGAAACCGGAAGGGGCAAAACGAAAGGGGCAAAATGTCCTGAGTGACCCTCGTCGTCCTGCCAGGGTAGAAGGGCCGCGCTTTTCTTTGGAAAGCTGGCGAAGCCAAGCCCCTGTAGGGTCTGTTCAGCGACGTCAGTGGGCCATGTTTTGGGCCAGTCCTTTTCAGCTATAATTGACTTATCGGCCCCCGTATCTAAGAGACCTTTAACACTTTTACCATTAATCCACAGGGTAAGCATGGGGCGTTCGTTCAAAAGCATGTGCAGGCCAGTGAAATTGGTTCCGGAGAACCCGAAACCACTCGTGCCGCGGGCGGGGCCTCTTGCAGGGAATAGGGAGTGAAGACTGGGTAACAACAAAAGTTGAGCTATGCAATCTCCAGTATTAATTAAAACGGTTCCTTGAAATGTTTGTACCATGATTTTTATCTTACCGGTAAAATCAGAGTCTATCACACCGGGAATTACCGTCAGGCCCCGAAGGGCAACAGAAGATCGGCCTAGCAAAAGCCCAACCGAATTCGGTGGCAAGGGGCCTGAGTAATCACTTTCTACCAGCTGAACTCCCATCTCCGGTGTTAGGAGGAGTGGGGAGGCGGCACAGAGGTCCAGGCCTGCGGAGCCACTGGTGGCGCGGCCTGAGGGGGTTGAGGGTATGGCAACAGCGGAGGGGGGGGCACTGAGGTGTAGGCGTTCACCTGGGGGCCCCTCGCCGGAGCGGGGAGCCCCCTCTGGCCGTTTTTTGTCCCCTGTCTGTTACCGGTGAGGGGATTGCCATCGGCATCAAAGGCGGAACGGCAGTCTTCCGCTTTGTGAGGGCCCTTGCGGCACCTGCGGCAGAGCTCTGCACTTGTGGAGTGCGCTGGGGAATGCCCAGATGCAAACGCAGGGCAGTCACGCTTTCTGTGACCAGGTTGGTGGCACTGGAAGCAAAGGCCAGAAGAGATCGTGGGCCGCGGGCGCCCCTGGCTCTGACCTCCTCCCTGTTTTTGTGTGGAGTTATAGGTGGCCAACATGGCGGCAAGGCCTGCGTTAGTAAGCGGGCCGCCGGCGTCCCTACAATACTTCAGCCAAGAATCCACAGATTTGTTTCTATGTTGCCGGAGGATGCCTTTACACTCACTATTAGCCTGCTCATATATGATTTGTTTGATCAATGGTTTTACGTCTGCGTCCGACGGAAATATCCGTGACGCGGCCTCGAGTATCCGAGCTACAAAGTCAGCAAACGGTTCGGTCAGGCCTTGGACAATCTTGGTAAGGTGGCTAGAGGATCCACCCGAAGTGGCCGCCTGTCTCCACGCCCGTCGGGCGCACTCGGAGATTTGTCTGTACACTTGTCTTGGGTATTGTGTTTGATCGGCCTGATGGGGTCCTCGCCCTAATAGCATGTCGGCGTTCCACGCGGGGTTGCCGTCCTCAGCGTTTTCGTCCGCCTGATCGTGGCAACACTCGGCATTCATAGACTGCCATAGAAGAAATGTGCCGGGACTTAAGCAGGCGCGAGCCAACTGAGTCCAGTCACTGGGTGTTAAGACCTCTTGACCGACTGACTCAAGCAGGGAGATAGTAAATGGGGCGGTGGCACCGTAGTCAGAAACTGCCTGCTTGAGGCTTTTTAGGACCGCCATGTCCAACGGTGCGTATCTGACCTCTCGGGTGCCCAGGCCCAAGACCGGGTAAGCATGGGCTGAGCCGGGGGCGTCAGCTTTTAGTTGTTTCCAGGCTTGCCGATGAAATTGCCTCCCTGTTACGGGTGGGGCAGTAGCGACAAGCGGGGCGGCAGGCGGCCACGGCGGTGCGGGTGGAGCTTGGGTTGGCTGCCTAACATCAAAAGTGCTGCCGCCTGGGGGCGCTATGATTTCAGACTGATAATCAAGTGGGTAGCCACCAGGGGGAGCCGCGGGGGCGGCATCAGCGGCTCTCAACCTTCGACGCAACCGCGAATATAAAGGGGGGGGTGATTTATGCGGGCTGTCGCCCTCCCCCTCCGCGTCAGAGGAGGAGGCGCCGGACTCAGAGTCCGGGGCCGCCAGGGAAGTCTGACACCCAATTTCCTTAAACTCTATCAGGTCCTGAGCGCTCTCGGACTTCTGAGAACGGACTTCCTCAAAGGTATCACGAGCGGCTGCGAGCGCCGGGTCGCTCGTCCGAGTCGACCCCTCCTCCCGAAGGCATGCTCGAACCAAGTCCCACAGGGGAATTACCATGGGATTGAGATCAGGTTCTTTAGGGTCCTCGGCCGTGCGCCGGAGGTCCTGTCCAAGTTTCTCCCAACAGCTAAGAGTGATCTGGCCTGTATGAGCGAACCACGGAGCAAAGAAGTCAATGCTCCCGAGGAATTCAGCAATCGTGGATCGAGAGACTTTAATTCCCTTGTTGCGCAGTAGCGCCTTTAACGGGGCAATCAAATTTGACTGGCTCGGGGCATTGCCCATCATGAATAAAAGAGGGAAAACACTTCCTCAACAAAGAGGGAAAACACTTCCTCGAAAATAGGGTGCGTCCACCCCTTACCCGTGAGACCTACCTCGCTCACGGGGCCACGCCGGTAAGACTTACCTCGCTTACCTTCCACGCCGAGAGTCAAGCTCTTTCGTTTCCCCGTACGGGCCACCAGCTGCTCGGCGCCGCTCTCGTCCAGCAAGAAACCGACACCGGGCGTCTCGTAGAAGAGCTCTTTATTACTCAGGGCGCGGGAGATCAGACCTCGATCTCTGGCGGGCAGGAACTACTCGCACATCCGGTGGTCGGGGCATATATACGCAGTACACGTCACGAATCATATGATTACAAGGCTGTGTCAGGATAGGACAGCTCAGGGGTAGCGCGGGAAACTTTGCCGGGGAAGAAGAACCCGGAAGCAGGAAATGAGCGCCATCTTAGCGCTGCGGTTCCTCGGGTTTGGTCCCCTACAGAAACTACTATAGTAGAAAGGATTTTTTTATTCTTTAGGTTTGTCTCAAAATTAACACATTGCCCAGTTTAGTGTTATGCAGTTGGTTAGTGATTATTGAATGAATAGGATTGGTAAGTAGGGGTCTGGGTTGAAAGGATCAAGCACTGTTGAAGGATAAGAGGAAGAAAACTGCATACTATAAACATTCACTGTACCCTGTTCCCTCCCCTGCTTTGAAAGTTTTTCTCCTAGCAACTTTTTCATCCATTTTGCTGCAGTCTGTTCCTAGAGTATATCTCAATTAGGATAAAGTTGAGTTTCATCTACATTTCTGGAGATTTTCTTGTAAAAACCCTCTATTAGATGGTCACCTGATCAGAATCATTTATTTGTAATATTAAGCCATGTCCTCAGTGCTCAGTATTTGAGTAAATAACACTGTACAATTATATATATGTTAATAAATTAAGGTTCTTAGAACAAGAAAATTTATCCTTTGTTTTTCCATTCTCTAATCCAATCCCAGCTTTCAGTGAAAATCTACTCCCCTAATTCTCAAATCCTGTGGTCATGGTCATTTAAATAAAGGAGGGGGGCTAGTGCTGTAGCATAGCAGGGAAAGCCACCGCCTACAGTGCTGGTATCCCATATAGGCGCAGGATTGAGTCCCAGCTGCCTGACTTCCAGTCCAGCTCTCTGCTATGGCTTGGAAAGCAGAAGACAGCCCAGGTCCTTGGACCCCTGCACCCACATGGGAGACCCGGAGGAGGCTCCTGGCTCCTGGCTTTGGATTGGCGCAGCTTCAGCCATTTTGGTCATCTGGGGAGTGAACCAGCAGATGGAAGACCTTCCCACCCCTCCTCTGCCTCTCTGTAACTCTGCCTTTCAAATAAATAAATACATCTTTAAAAGAAGAAAGAAAAGAAAGGAGGACCTAGCACTGTGGTGTAGTGGGTTAAGCAGCTGCCTGCAGTGTTGGCATCCCATGTGGGTACCAGTTCAAGTCCCAGCTGCTCCACTTCTGATCCAGCTCCCAGCTAATGTACCTGGGAAAGCAGTGGAGGATGGCCCAAGTTCTTCAGCCCCTGCCACTGACATGGATACCCAGAAGCAGCTCCTGATTCCTGGCTTTGGCGTGGCCCAGCCCTGGTCATTACAGCCATTTGGGGAGTAAATTAGTGGATGGAAAACTCTCTGTCTGTCGGTCTCTCTCTAACTGTACCTTTCAAATAAATAAAATCTTTAAGAAAAAAAAAAAAAGGAAAAGACACAATAAAAGCTTGGCATTTTGAGTTATTTCAGACATTTAGAATACTAAAATAGATTATATTCACTGTAATCCATAGGTTTAATCAGTTTGGAAATTTAATAGGTAGATGTAGAAAACCCTGTTTTGCTCTTATCTTTACATTTGATACATTATTTTATTCATTTAATCTTCTCATTGAATCCCTAATAATACTGACAGCTGTAGTTTTATAGATTCCTGGAATTCTTATTTGGGTGGAAATCACAATGAAAGTTTAAAGGTATTCCAGTGTCAGGCTGGTGTTGTGGTGTAACAGGTAAAACCACCACCTGCACACTGGCATCCCATATAGGTACCAGTTCATGTCCCAGCTGCTCCACTTCTGATCCCGCGCCCTCCTATTGGCGTGGGAAAAGCAGGAAGATAGCGCAAGTGCTTGGGTCCTTGCTACCCTTGTGGGAGACCTGGAAGAAGCTCCTGGCTCCTGGCTTTGTCCTAGCCCATGCTTGATTGTTGCAGCCATCTGGGGAGTGAACCAGTGATGGAAGATATTCTTCCCCTGCTCCCCTTCCCCCTGCCCCATCTCTGAACTCTTTCAAAAAATAAAAAAAAAAGCAAAACAAAAAGTGTTCCAGTGTTGTGATAACTATTTGTAATGCCATATTACACTTCTTGGCCAGCAGGCCCTTAATCTAATCTTTCTTCTTCTATGTTCCATTATCTCCAGTGGCGCATTCATTAAGACTGCCTCCTCTTTCTACTAACGACCTGATTCTCCTTCATAGCAGAGTGTGAATTAGTATTAAGACCTGTAGCCTCAATTTCCACATAACTTGCTCCTTAATTTGTTGTATTGAGGATTCGTGTCTCATCATTCAACTCTCTTAGATGCATTTTTTTAAAAAAAATTTTATTTTACTGAAAGAGTTAAACAGAGAGAGAAGGAGAGGCAGAGAGAGAGGGGTCTTCCATCCGCTGGTTCACTTCCTAATTGGCCGCAACGGCTGGAGCTGCACTGATCAGAAGACAGGAGCTAGGAGCTTCTTTTGGGTCTCCCATGCGGGTGCAGGAGCCCAAGGGCTTGGCTGTCTTCTACTGCTTTCCCAGGCTACAGCAGAGAACTGGATAGGAAGTGGAGCAGCTGGAACTTGAACCAGCGCCCATATGGGATGCTGGCACTGCGGGTGGCGGCTTTACTCGCTAAGCCACAGTGCGAGCCCCTCTTAGATGTATTTTTTTAAAACAAATGCATCCTGGCAATATTTTCAGTTTGTTACTTGCAACTTTTGTTCTCCTACCTCAGTTTGGTCCCTGGAATTCTTTTGCTGTTTCCTCATGGAATAATTAGAAACACAGACTTGGCATTCTAATGAACTATGTTTTTGTCTGAGGGTTATTTTAGTCTTTTGTTGAGACAGCCAATATGTGAGCATAATACATACCTACTTCAAAATATTTTTGAAGGAGTTGTACAGAGCATTGTAGTCAATGAATGTCAGTGCTATGTTGTAACAGTTGTAGACTGGGCAACCAGAACAGACTGTTTTATGAGGGTTTTTGTTTTTAATGTCTACCTGTTCTTTGTTATATGCTTTTTTCCCTTAAAATTGGAAGTTAGAACGCAGTTCACGCTCACTGATGGTTCCTGATAGAGTCCTGCGGGCAGACGCTCACTGTGTCGCTGTCCCTGGTGTCATCCTCGCACAGGTGGAGTACAGAGAGATGGACGAGAGCCTGGCCAACCTCTCGGAGGACGAGTACTACTCGGAGGAAGAGCGGAATGCTAAAGCGGAGAAGGAGAAGAAGCTCCCCCCGCCGCCCCCGCAAGCCCCGCCTGAGGAGGAAAATGAGAGTGAGCCTGAAGAACCGTCTGGTGAGTTGTACTGAACAGCCACAGGGTTTTTGTCTTTTTGTTTTTTTTCATCTCAGGAATAAAGTGGATTATTGCTCTTCTGCAGTGTTACTGTCTTCATTGTTGGTTTATATTCTGATACTGGGACTTTGTGTGTACATATATGTTTGTATATATACATATGTAGAGACACTGATATTCCTTTGGGATGTGTGTGCATAAATAGGAGGAAAGTCATCTTCTATCAGAGAAATGATTTGTCACTTTCTTGGCTCAGTTGGTTATCCTATGTGCCTGAGTATCCCTGAATGAGTTTCACATTAATGCAGCTTTTCCATATTAACTGATTGCTAGCAGTCAGCCTTTTGATTTCCATATAAAAACATAATTTCCTGGATTATTTTTCCTCCATTGCTTTCCAGCAGTTGAAGTTTACCAGAACAATATTACCAGCAGTTGCTGGATTTAAGCTTTGTATTTGATAATTGTTTTTTACTAGGAAACTGTGGTATAGGAAGATAGATTCTAGTTTGAATTAGAAGTAGCTTTGTTGTGCATAGCCTGAGGCTTTTATGGGAACTTATTTTAAAATAAGTAAAAGCAGATTTGAAATGGGCTGTAAGGTGCCCTTCGTTAGACTCCACATGGATTTCTCAATAGAGATTTCAGAAGAGTGTGTGTGTACATACTATTTTTCTAGGATCAGTGGTATGCTAATATTTTCTAATGAAGCTCAGAGGCGTTTATTAAACCATTGATTAACTTCAAATTTATTTTATTAGATTGGGTTAGATGAATCTATTGAATTGAATGATGATGGGAAAGATCACCTTATTTTCTCATTTGTACCAAGGAATTTCTCTTTTGTTTTATGTGGTGATTTTGGGAGTGTGTGTTTGAAAGAGACATACAGCAGTCATTGATATGAGAGATTGGTATGACAGAACATTGTGTGGTTTTAATACATTTGGGGCTCAGTACATGTAATAGTCATGCTGTGGTTTGAAAGTATTTTTTAAAAATTGCACATAAAAGGAGATGCAACCTCAATTAAAAAATGCTTAATTATGGAAAATAAACAAAATGTGTAGGTAGGATTTAGCTGCAGATTCAGTGACAAATCACAGATGTTGTTACAATGAAGACAAATATCCGTATAAAGAAGATTGATGACCAAAAAATGTGATGAGCTGATCAGTCACTGATTCAATGTAGCAAAAATCTGAAAGGCAAACTCTTGTGGACTATCCTTTAGACGAGTTGAAGATTGATTTTCTTATTTTAAACGAAAAAAAAAAAATTAAAGGTCCTAATATTGGAACCTTATACTTATATAGTTCTTTCCTTGTAAGGTACTCTGGTTTGTCCGGCCAAGGGGGCCATATGATTGCAGTCAGTGACAAGTATGGGTGATGATTGCCAAGTACTGGTTTTGGCAGCATGGATAATTATGGTTAGGGTTCAGGTGAAGGATTTTGTTTTTCATTATGCTGTAACTGTTCTCAATGGCTCATCCCAAGCTTTTCTTTCTGATTTCTCTCTCCATGCCTGTGAGTGGAGTCAGTGAGAGTAGCTTTCTGTTTTGGTGAGAGTTAACTCAGATGTCACCTCCAGAGGGAAGATGATTATAATATTCCGTTTGGTCTTCATGGCCTACAGGAGACCTTTTGTAGATTGGCCAGAAGTGGCTGGAGAATTCATTCCTGATGGAGTTGTCTGTGTTGCCATTTTGAAGTGCTAGTGTAAATGCCTGAAAAATACCTGAAATCATTTGAGTTCTCATTATATGAAGTATGATGCATACATTCAGAAAATAGGCCTAGAGCTAAGTTTCTTGCCCTTTATTTTTTTAGTTTTGTTTTTGTTTTTTGGAATAGCATCATTTCAGTGTTGATTTGGAACTGTGTTCCAAAATAGCTCAAGGGAGGACTGAGAAAAAATGTGATTGGCTGAAAAAGGCAATCTAGATCAGTTTAGTGAAATTTGTATATTACATTTTGGGAGATACTATAAATGAACCGAACTATATAAACTACACAACCCATGGTCCCCAGTCTCAGATAATTTATAGACTAGCATGAGACACAAATGTATACATCAATAGGTAGTAGAAAGCAAAACACTCTAAAGTGTTAACATACCAGTATAAAAATTCTAGAGGAACTTAAAAGGAAGGGTTAAAGGTAGAGAATTGGTAGTATGGAGGGGATATTTTCTTATTTCAAGGTATTATTTATTTGAGGGGGGGATCTATGGCCATACCACCCTGAATGCGCCCAGTCTCGTCTGAAAGGAGGCAGGGAGATATCTTCCATCTGCTGGTTCACTTCTCAAGTGGCCGCAATGGCTGGGGCTGAATCGAGATGAATCCAGGAGCCTGGAATGGAAGCAGAGTGAGTGGGGTTGGAACTGGCGCTCACAGGATGCAGCAGGCAGCCTAATCTGCTGTGCCACAACACCTGCCCCCTGGAGGGGCTATTTTCATAAAAGTGAAATAGACATTTTTTTTAAAATACAGAATAAGATTCTTCCAAGTATGGTAGTTCCTTATTCATTTTGTTCTCACATTAATTATACAACTATAATAATACTTTGTTCTAGGCACAGTGCTGGATTCTAAAAATTCAAAGACCAGATCCTTCTGCAAAGAATTCACAGCCCAGTCTAGGAGTACATGTGTTCGTTCTTTCTTTCTTTGTTCATTTGAAATGCAGAGCAACAGAGTGAGGGAAGGACCAAGAAGTCTTCATCTGCTGGTTCACTCCCTAAATGGCTGCAAGAGCCATGCCTGGGCCAGGATGAGTAAGGCCGGAAGCACAGAACTCCACCCAAGTCTTCTGTGTGGAGTAGGGGCTCCCAAGTACTTGAGCCATCCCTCACTGCCTTCCCAGGGGGCGTTAGCAGGAGGCTGGATCAGAAGTGGAGCAGCCAGGACTCCAATGGGCACTTGGATATGGGATGCTGTGTCATAACGCAGGACCCATAGGGGTATAAGTATTATTAATAATTGGCTACAACAAAGAAACAGTGGAGTACAAGTACATACAAAGACTGGAGAGGGCTTGAAGTAGTTTTTATTTATTTATTTATTTTTTTAACTTTTTAAACAGATTGGTTTTTTTTATTTGAAAGGCAGAGTGAGAGAGAGAGAGAGAAATCTTGCATCTGCTGGTTCACTCCCCAAATGGCCACAACAGCCTACCCCAGGCAGAAACCAGGAATTCCATGTGGGTCTTCTTCCGTGTGGGTGGCAGGGACCTCAAGTACTTGAGCCATCATCTGCTGTTTCCCAAGCAAGTAAGCATGGAGCTAGATGAGAAGTGGAGTAGCTTTTGTCTCTAACCAGCACTCCAGTATGGGATGTAGGTGCCACAGGGGACAGCTTTACCCATTGCACTACAATGACAGCTTCTATTCTTTTTTTTTTTTTAATTTTTATTTATTTTTTATTTTTTTGACAGCCAGAGTGGATAGTGAGAGGGAGAGACAGAGAGAAAGGTCTTCCTTTTTGCCGTTGGTTCACCCTCCAATGGCCGCTGCAGCTGGCGCATCGTGCTGATCCGAAGCCAGGAGCCAGGTGCTTCTCCTGTGTCTCCCATGCGGGTGCAGGGCCCAAGGACTTGGGCCATCCTCCACTGCCTTCCCGGGCCACAGCAGAGAGCTGGCCTGGATAGAATCCAGCGCCCCAACCGGGACTAGAACCCGGTGTGCCGGCGCCGCAAGGCGGAGGATTAGCCTGTTAAGCCACGGCGCCGGCCCTTATTTTTTAAGGTAATTGATAAAATTGTATGTTGTGTGTAACAGGATGTTTTGAAGTATACATGCATTCATTGTGAAATGACTGAGTCTAGCTAGTTAGCATGTACATTACCTCAGTTATTTTTGGTGAGAACATTTAACATCTACTTGGAACATTTTTCAAGAATACAGTATATTAACTAGAGTCATCATGTTGTACATGACATCTTTCAGGAGTCTTTTTTTTTTTTCATATAAAGCATTTTTTTTCTTGACAGGCAGAGTGGACAGTGAGAGAGAGAGAGAGAGAGACAGAGAGAAAGGTCTTCCTTTTTCCGTTGGTTCACCCCCGCCCCCCAGTGGCTCCTGCACCAGGAGCCAGGTGCTTCTCCTGGTTTCCCATGTGGGTGCAGGGCCCAAGGACTTGGGCCATCCTCCACTGCCCTCCCAGGCCACAGCAGAGAGCTGGACTGGAAGAGGAGCAACCAGGACAGAATCCGGCGCCCTGACCGGGACTAGAACCCGGTGTGCCGGTGCCGCAGGCGGAGGATGATTAGCCTATTGAGCCATGGCGCCATCCCATATAAAGCATTTTTAAAAACATTATTTATGGGGCCTGCACTGTGGTGCAGTAGGTTAGTCCTCCACCTGTGGTGCCGGCATTCCATATTGGTGCCAGTTCTAGTCCCAGCTGCCCCTCTTCCAATCCAGCTCTCTGCTATGGCCTGGGAAAGCAGTAGAAGATGGCCCAAGTGCTTGGGCCCCTGCATCCGTATGGGAGACTGGAAAGAAGCTCTTGGCTCCTGGCTTTGGATTGGTGCAGCTCCAGCTGTTGAAGTCATATGGGAAGTGAACCCGTGGAAGGAAGACCTTTCTCTCTGTCTCTCCCTCTCACTGTCTGTAACTCTACTTCTCAAATAAATAAACAAAATCTTTTTAAAAATTATTTGTTTACTTATTTAAAAGACACACAGAGAAAATGAGTTCCCGGGGTTGGTGCTGTGGTGCAGTGAGTAAAACTGCCGCTTGCAGTACTGGCATCCCACATGGGCGCCAGTTCGAGTCCTGGCTGCTCCGTTTCCGATCCAGCTCTCTGCTGTGGCCTGGGAAAGCATGGAAGATGGCCCAACTCCTTGGGCTGATGCATCGGTGTGGGAGACCTGGAAGAAGCTCCTGGCTTCAGATCGGCACAGCTTTGGCTGTTGTGGCCAATTTGGGGAGTGAACCAGTGAATGGAAGACCTCTGTGTCTGTCTGTCTCCCTCTCTGTAACTCTGAATTTTAAATAAAAAATAAATGTAAAAAAAAAAAAAAAAAAAGCACACCCCCCCACCCCCGATTGTTTCCAAAATGCCACAACAGCCAAGCTTGGGCCAGACCAAAATCCCGACTGGGAATTCAGTCTCCCTGTGGGTGGCAGAAATCCAGCTACTTGAGCCATGGCTGTTGCCTTCCAGAGTCTTGCTTAGCAGGCAGTTGGAACCAAGCTGGTACTGGTCAGCGGTCCCTGGAACTCAGCGTGGCATGCAGGCATTGCAATGAAGTCTTAACTACTAGTCCAGACACCTGTCCCAGAAGTTTCTCCCCTGTTTTGGGTTTTGGAAGTTTTGCATTACCAATAAGGGAATGATTTGTGTTTTTCTGAAGTGGATTTAGATTCTTTACTGTTTAGAGCTTTTGACTGATAAAAACCGTGCAGTCAGATATTTGGTCTTTTGAGAGGTTGAGCTGCTTAATGGAAGATTTCATTTCACTGATTATTTTGTTTTGCTTTTTATTAAGGCAGAATAGTAATTTGCTTAGCCAAGCAACTTTTTTTTAAATCATTTTTTTGAATTCTTTCTGCTGCTGTCATTTGGTCTGATCATGCTGTAATACATAAGCAGGACACTTTGTGAGGATTTTGTCATCTGCAGAGTAGCACTTTGGGTATGAGAATCAAATGAGAGAATGGGAAATCCATCTTTATATATATAAACATCTTGTATTTTTTAAACACAGTTGAACCAGGAATTGGGTAGATTGATGTTTTAATGCAGAAACAAGTTCAGTTTATGGGTTATATAGATAGGCAAGCTCTATTGCTTTTTGGAAACTTTTAGAAAGTATAATAGCCCATTTATAATAATGTATCATGTATGAACTAGCTCATTCTTTAAGTATCTGGAACTGTTGGAGGGCCATGTGTTTGTAAAACTTTTAGACTTAATCTTGGTATTTAATCTTTTGTGCTAAATCATGAGAAAAATGATAAACTTTGGTACTTACGCATTTCTTTTCTTCTAGAGAAAACTGTCATTAAAAGCCATGCATTATCTATTGAGATATAACCAGTATGAACATTTGTGCCATATTGGCTGATCACAGAGGTTTAAAACATTTGAAGATAGGGTTGTCTTTTTGCCTTTTTTTTTCTTTTGCATAGAACAACTGTGGCTGATTAACGCCTAAAAAGTTGTATTTTCCCCATAGAAGTATAGGCCCAACGCATCTTATCTAGGAAGGTGGAGATAGCCAGAGTTTTGATAAACTGTTGTCAGAAAAAATGGGATTCTCTTGTTAGGAAACAGATTAATCTCATTGTTGTCAGTTCTGAAATATTGTAATGGTTTTCTTAGTATAGGAGAACCAGAATCAAGTTTAATGCACTTTTAAAAAAACAAAGCTGTATAACTAGAAAAGTTTTTCTCATTACCTTCATGCATTCCTTTGTCTTGGTAGTTGGGCAACAAAACATAGTATCTGGCATGTAAGCTTTCTTTGGGACATCTTAAAAAATGAACTGCATTCCAAGACTTAGCAACAAAATAAGTGAGGATCAGGAAAATGCTGACTATGGAAGGTGGGAGGAAACGGCATGTGAAAAAGTCCATTCTTTCCATTGGCTTCTGAAGGCTCTGCTTTCCTGCCTCGCTTATACG
Organism: Lepus europaeus; assembly: GCF_033115175.1. NCBI lineage: Eukaryota > Metazoa > Chordata > Mammalia > Lagomorpha > Leporidae > Lepus > Lepus europaeus. The sequence goes on from NC_084831.1 coordinate 16,666,345, forward strand.
GGCTTTTATTCTCTTGATATGAATCCTTATACTAAGCTTCTCACTTCTTGGTGATACTATAGAAATTTCAGGTAGGCACTTACTTCAAGCATAACAATCAATTTTTCTCCTTTTAGCTTAGTGGTTTTTTGTTTGTGTTTTTAGATTTATTTATTTGAAAGGCAGAGTGACAGAGATACAAAGATCTTCATCTGCTGGTTCACTCCCGAAATGGCCACAATGGCCAGGGCCGGTCCATGTGGAAGCTGGGAGCCTGGAACTCCGTGTGGGTGACAGGGACCAAGTACTCGCGCCATCTTCGGACATTTTCCCAGGCACATTAGCAGGGAGCTAGATCAGAGCAGCTAGGGCTGGAACATGGTGCTCTAATGTGAGATGGCTGTGGCTTAACCCACTGTGCCACCATGCCAGCCTAGTTTTGTGTTTTAATTGACAGTGTAGCCTTGGGATTGCTGTTCCAATTGGAATCCATAAATTTTATTCTGGATAATTTCATGGTATGTACTGAATGTTTTTGGCAGTGTTGCGTTTTCCCTACTCTGCGTCAAAGGACACCCTAATGTTTTTCCTCGGGCTAGTTTGGCGTACCTCTGTGCCCAATTTATTTTACTTTGAATTTCTTCTAACTGCTGTAGATTATTCTTTTGCCAGAATTATAATCAAAAAGTCAGCAGTCAAGAGTGGCATACTTGAATGGTGTTTTTTTTTTTTTTTTTTTTTTTTTCTTTTTGACAGGCAGAGTGGACAGTGAGAGACAGAGAGAAAGGTCTTCCTTTTGCCGTTGGTTCACCCTCCAGTGGCCGCCGCGGTAGCGCGCTGCGGCCGGCGCACCGCACTGTTCCGATGGCAGGAGCCAGGTGCTTATCCTGGTCTCCCATGGGGTGCAGGACCCAAGGACTTGAGCCATCCTCCACTGCACTCCCTGGCCACAGCAGAGAGCTGGCCTGGAAGAGGGGCAACCGGGACAGGATCGGTGCCCCGACCGGGACTAGAACCCGGTGTGCCGGCGCCGCAAGGCGGAGGATTAGCCTGGTGAGCCACGGCGCCGACCTTTTTTTTCTTTTTTTAAGATTTATTTTATTTATTTGAAAGAGTTACAGAGAGGTAGAGACAGAGAGAGGTCTTCATCTGCTGGTTCACTCCCCCAGATGGCCGCAACAGCTGGAGCTGTGCTGATCCAAAGCCAGGAGCCAGGAGCTTCTTCCCGGTCTCTCACGTGGGTGCAGGGGCCCAGGACTTGGGCCATCTTCTACTGTTATCCCAGGCCATAGCAGAGAGCTGGATTGGAAGAGGAGCAGCTGAGACTAGAACCGGCACCCATATGGGATGCTAGCACTTCAGGCCAGGGCTTTAACCTGCTGCGCCACAGTGCCGGCCCCTTGAATGGTGTTTTAAAAACCGTCTCACTACAGAAATAACAGTCATCATGAGGTGGTGATGGTCACTAGTAACTCACTGCCTTTCTGAGACTTTTTTAAAAGATTGATTTATTTTGAAAGTCAGAGGGAGTGAGAGCTTCCATCTGCTGGTTCATTCCCCAGATGGCTGCAGTGACCAGTGCTGGGCCAGGCTGAAGCTTGGAGCCAGGAGCTTCATCTGGGTCTCCCATCTGGATGGCAGAGGTGTTCAAATCCTTGGGCCATCTTTGCCCCTTTTCCCAGGCCATTAGCAAGGAGCTGGCTCGGTAGTAGAGCTGCTGGGATAAGCTGCAACCCATATAGGATGCTGGTGTCCAGGTGGCAGTTTTACCTGCTGCACCACAGTGCCGGCCCCTTAAAACATTTTTTGGTCTTTTGCTTGTTGACCACTTCCTTTTTGAAATTCTGACTTACCTTTTGCCTGTGAGACTAATCAGATATTTACCACTGCTTTAAACCTCTTACTACCACCAGACCAGTCTAAAGTCTTTCAGCCTCATTCTTATTTCTGAGTTCTGTTCTTTACTTCTCAACTATCTTTAGAACATTTCCATTTAGTTTTACTGGCCTGTTACTCCCAGATTTCCCGTTTTGTCTTTGTATTACCACTCTTACAGTCATTCTGAAAGTCCTTTATCCCTTTCATCAAGTCTGATATAAAGCCATACATCTTTCTTTGCACAGCGTTTTGATATGCTGCACTTTTTCCATGTTCACCATCACCACCCTTTTTTCCTATTGGATTTCACTTCCAGTATTTTAGTAGGTTTTCAATTGGATCTCCATTATGTTGTCTTTTCCCTCTGATTTATTTGGTATAGAGTGCCCAGATAAGTTGAACTAAAATATCACTTGTTTTCCTGCTTCTTTGCCAAAGAACACACAGTGTCTCCCCCAACTTCCATAACTACTAAGATCAAATTTAGGATGGCCAGGGCAGGTGTTTGGCACAGTATGACACCATGTCCTGAGTGCCTGCAGTCCTGGCTCGTCTGCTTCCAATCCATTTTCCTTCCTCCCAGGGGGGAGGCAGGAGATAGTGGTTCAAGTATTTGAGTTCCTGCCACGTACATGACTTTCAGCATGGCCCTGCCCTAGCTGTTGCAGGCATTTGAGGTGTGAATCAGTGGATGAAAGATCTTTCTCTGTCTCTGTTTGTCTCTCTGCCTTTCAAATGAACTGAAGAATAAATACAAAATGTAAAAAAGAACTTAGGTTGACCCCTTTTTCCCTGTTGCTTGCCCTCTCACTTCTCTTTCAGACCGTCTTTGAGTGGGTGCTTAAGTGTTCTGGACCATAGTGGTGGTCTCACTGCCTCCAGGTCTCTTTGGATTTATTCAGAAAATCTCAAAGTCTGTGTTACTTTCTTTGTGAATATTTTTTATCTTTCCCCAATTGGATTATCAGCTCTTTTAAAACGGGGTCTGGACCTCATCTGCATTTTTGTTTATACTTGGCTGTTTTTGGTTGGACATTCAGTAAACATCTAATTTAGTGATATTATTAAATAAGAAACTCAACTAATATGTTAATACAGTGGAGATTTATGTGTTCAAAGATGGTTTTAACTTTTGAAATGTTTTCTCCCTTGCCTTACGCATCAAGTTTAGTTAACGTCAATACAGTGACAGTCACTTTTACTCTGTAAATTTGGGCATTTTGATAAATTGATCTCTTTAAAAATCATTCCTTCAAAGGTTTCTCAGAATATTTATAAAAGTTACCAATTTGAATATGACTCTAAGAAAGCAGTCAGTATGAATCTATGTTCCTGTATATAACAAACTAAAGATATTCTCACCTTCACGCTTGCCAGATAAGTTTTGGAAGTCAACGGACTTTGTTCTAGGTGTATGTTCAGAAGTGATCTGTTGCTTATTTGAGTCAACATGAGGGAACATCCAGTGATGTAGACTGTAAGTGAGATAGTTCATTTGGAGAAGGTTTAGAGGACAACGGACAGGCGGTTACGACAGATAAACCAAAAAATATTATCTTCTGCTTGGTTTCTTACTGTTTCTCTGCTTAAATAATATTTGGAAGTTTCATTTCTTTTTTGATTTATTGCTGTTACAAGGAGTCCTTTTAAAACTCTTCACAGTGTTGTTGAATATTTTCCATATTTCTCATAGCTTTTTTGTCAATAAAATCAGAAGTTTCTTTAATGCCTCTTTTCCAAAGCAGAAGATAAGACTGCCTCGCCTGCTGCTTTTCTGATGTTGTTAATCTTTAGAGCACCTAAGTCAGTTCTGTTAGGTACCATTGACTCAGGAAAAAAATCATTCAAGAGCTACCTGTAAGTTAAAATAAACCAAATAGCTTATTATATGACTTGTAGTTGGAGAGGGAAGAAACTGATAAAAATAGGAAGAATTAAGTAATGCATACCTAATGACTAGCTTGAAAATATTTTTGGCTGTCTTTATCTAATTTGTTAGGAGTGATGAGGTGCCTTGATGATAAGGGACTGTTAAATTTTTGCGCAAAAATTTGAGTAACTGGTATTCCTAGTTCTGACTATTCTTAGAAATGATGTTTAATTGTTCTGAGCCCTTCCCTTGCCTTCTTTCCAAGTACAGTTCAGTGTTCTTATCTAGCTTGGTTCAGTTTGGAACCAAACAATACAATAACATTAATTTTTAACCCTGTTAAGTGTTTTTATGAGTAAGTTTGAAACATACTAAGAAAGAGTATTTCTGAGCTAAACTTGAAGTCAAATTTAAAATGTAGAGTCTGTCTTTTCAAGATAAGTTTGTAGATTGGATTTGGTAATTGGATCATTTTTTCAAGATTAATGTATCCTCTGTATGCCTCTCTGAGAAGCCTAACCTTCTAGAACCTAAAGAATTCTTCAAGGAAAGCACATAATGAAATAATTTTAGAATGAGATTCAATTTTACCTTAAAACTGTATGCCTTCTAGCAATACATTCTAATATCATTTTCCAAAATAATTTATATGTAAATATTTTCATATACTTGAAGATGTCATTTTAAGTCTCATAGACCTTACACATTGGAGCCTTTTTTTTTTTAAAAAGATTTATTTATTTACTTGATAGTCAAAGTTAACACAGAGAGAGAGGGAGAGGCAGAGAGAGAAAGAGGTCTTTCATCTGCTGGTTCACTCCCCAGATGGCCTCAACGGCTGGAGCTGGGCCGATCCGAAGCCAGGAGCCAGGAGCTTCTTCCGGGTCTCCCACATGGGTGCAGGGTCCCAAGGACTTGGGCCATCTTCTACTGCTTTCCCAGGCCACAGCAGAGAGCTGGATCAGAAGTGGAGCAGCCGGGACTCGAACCGGCACCCGTATGGGATGCCGGCACTGCAGGTGGTGGCTTCTCCTGCTGTGCCACAGCGCCAGCCTCCCCACCCCCTTTTTTTCTTTTCTTTTCTTTTCTTTTTTCTTTTCTTTTTTTTTTTTTTTTTTTCAAAAAAGAAGGAACTCCCATTCTCCAGTTCACTTTCCAAATGACTGCAATAGCTCAGGCTGGGATAGGCCAGAGCCAAGGGCCAGCAATCCAATCTGTGTCTCCCATGCGGGTGACAGAGACCCAACCACCGGAGCCATCTCATGGCTGCCGGCTGGGGTGTTTATTAGCTGGAAGTGGAAAGGTGTACTGATAGAGAATGTGATATCTCAAGCTATATCTTAACCACTAGGCACAGCACCTACCCTGGAGCATTCTTATAGTAAGGAGGCTATGTTTGACTTCATTGCTCCCTTCTAATTCATATGGTGGAATAAGCAATCTGATTTCTAATTGGGATGTATATTTAATGAAGCCTGTCTAGGTTTGGTTCATTGAGAAGGTAGTGTTGTAATAGCATCCAAAAGACCACATTGTAGTTTCCTCATTATGTACCAGGTGGCAAGAGGCTTAGGATCATAGTGTCTGTCTTTTTTTTTTGACAGGCAGAGTGGACAGTGAGAGAAAGAGAGACAGAGAAAAAGGTCTTCCTTTTCCGTTGGTTCACCCCCCAATGGCCGCTACGGCCGGCGCACCACACTGATCCGAAGCTAGGAGGCAGGTGCTTCTCCTGGTTTCCCATGTGGGTGCAGGGCCCAAGCACTTGGGCCATCCTCCACTGCACTTCCGGGCCACAGCAGAGAGCTGGACTGGAAGAGGAGCAACTGGGACAGAATCCGGCGCCCCGACCGGGACTAGAACCCGGGGTGCTGGCGCCACAGGCAGAGGTTAGCCTTTTGAGCTGCAACACCGGCCCATAGCATCTGTCTTGATAATAGAGTTTGGAAGAGTCTGGATATGTCTATCCTAACTCTTTCAGATTGAATTTGTAAGGTTTGAAGTTTTTTCTACATATTAACAAGAAAAATTTCTCAGGAAGATTAAGTGTAGCTTGAGATAGACACTCCCCCATAGTCTTGGCTGCCTCCCTACCTTTCCTTACAAGTGTGTGACTATCTGCAGTACTTGGCACTGACTGTAGTATCTTACAATGTGTTTACTGCTGACATATTCTGCCCTGGCACAATCTGTAGAGTAACTAAAGCTTCCTTTAGAGATGAATCTTTTAGTTCATAATACTCCCTGTCTTGAAAAGGGGAGACTTTTTTTTTTTAATTAAAATGATCAATCTTTTATTGTCTTATATAATGAGATACTCCAAAAAGTTCATACGTGTTATGAAAAAACTACACATGGACTTTCAGATTTTCCTGCCCCAGAATAAATTTAATTTTATTTCCTGAACTTTTTGAAGTACCCTTATATATTCTTTTTAGATGGAAAGTTAAAGGTAAAAGGATGTAGAGTTGACACTGAACTGTTGTAAGTTGAGGCCCTGGAGGTTGAGTCCAGTTTCCCCCATCTAGACTTAAGTAAGACTCCCCTCAGGGATTTAGTGATCAGAAATACTGTGTACTTTGTTCCACTGCCTTTCAATAAGAATCAGTGTGTAAAGTTGAAATCTCCTCACCAGAGTTTGGAAGATGATGATGTAATTCTTGAGTCTTGATTCCAGAAGAAGGAGCACTCTGAGTGTGGGTTACTAGTTGGCGGTGAATTCACGAGTCGCCAGCTATTAGGCCTTTTTGTCCAGATATTACCTCAATTTATGGAGTAAGGTCCCTGAGTTCTCCTCTTTCCTTCCACAGGGCAAGCAGGAGGACTTCAAGACGACAGTTCTGGAGGGTATGGAGACGGCCAAGCATCAGGTGAGGGTGGCATTTAGATGCTTGCCACTTAGTAGCAAGAGCCGCCACGTCAGGGATTGATGCTTGCGAGTGTTTTTTGGCTGTGGCATCCACATTTTAGCCAGAAGCACAGGGGAAATTGAAGCCACAGAGCAGAGTGGTATAATAGGAGAAGGTGTAGCCAGAACAGAGGCAAGCAGAACCTTTTGAAGTCCTCAGGCCGATCTCAGCCCTCCACTCTTCTTCCTGTTTTTGAGGAGGCGGCGGTACTGTTGTCCGTAGTAGCAGCCTTTATGGTAACAGCGAACACGATAGAAAGCAGCCTTAGGGATCATGGGACCTTTACAGAGAGGTAGCGCAGTGTGTCCGCAGAGGCATTGCAGTTCGGAGGAGCTATGCAGGCAAGTGACGTCTTTTTAGACATGGTTGATGTGGTGTTTGGTATGTTTTTTTAGTTAACATTACCCAGTTAATCATTTCGCAATTTAAGCATTTTGTTTCTTTTGTGAAAATTATCTTCAAGATTATTTGAAATGCTTTTTCTTTTTAGACCAAACAATATATATTTTTACTTCTAGGAAAAAATAAAAGATTTTTAGGGATCACCTTCTTGAATAGTTAGAAGATTGTACCAGGAATTCAAAGTTACAAGTCTGGATTTTATCTTTCGCCTCTTGAAGGATGTTTTTGTGCTCAAAGCTGGTTTTTATATACATCTTGATGGGAGCTGAACAGATATATGCTTCACTTTTGGAGGCTGTCATTTTTGGCTGTCTATTGCGTTTGCATACAGAAGATCCAGGGACTGTTTGTGTTTTACTCTTTTGGATAGAAGTTCTGTGTGAATACAGCAGTTCGTAGTTAGGGGAGCCATAATCTTAGTGGTTGACTTGTTTAAATGCCGTCCCAAGGAGCAGAGGTTGATAATCAGTACGTGCCTAGAAGACTTAAGAACATTCATTCCGAGTCTATATGGGAGAATGCTTTTCATCAAATTCTGCACAAGCAGATCGTACATAGAACTATTGAGAATTAAGGATGACTTGTGGAACTTGAGTCCTGAAGAAAGATACTCAGTTTTCTCATTGCTTTTTGTTTTGTCTTTTTTGAAAATGCTTGCTCTTTTGCTTAAGTAAACAATATGGTATATTGTTGAAAGTACAAATAGACTTCCGCTTAGAACCATGGTGCTGAGTTGTAGGTGTTTCTAGGAATGGTGGTGACTGTTGTATACCCTTTAGAATCTCTGTTTAGGCTTTGTCATGCTCAGAGGATTGTGTCTGTGAAATGATCAATCAGACTTAGAGACCTGTACTTAAATGCCATCAACATTCTTCTCTTATGAAGCCAAACGACCCTCATGAGTATCTTGGGACCAGGATCATATCTTGACTTATTAAAATCTACCTTTCATGATGTGTATATCCTGAATCTTAGAGCTGCAGGGAACGTGAGGTTTTCTTGTCTAGGTTCCTGCCATCAAACACGTGGTTATTGAATCTTCCCTGTTTTGTGGATTAGATCAGCCAGCTATATACCACTAGTTGTGGAGGTGTGAGACCCCGGGGATCTTGCTGCTTAGTGTGTAGGTTATTCCTTATATTCTTAGAATCATATTTAAATAGGCATTTAATTTAAACATAAGAAATCTGAAGTTTGATTCTCTTTTTGTTTAAATTTTATTTATTTTTATTCTCTTTTTAAAAAATTTTTCTCCTTGCTATCCTAAATTCTACTTTTAATATAGCTATTAGTAGGACTTTGTATGGTATGTCTCTAGTTCACTGATTTTAAGTCTTTTATATGTAGATACCATTAGGCTTTTGTTTTTACTCTTCAGCTAGAAATCTAGTTATAGATAATTTACATGTTTTTAAAGGTCAAAGGCAAGTAACGATCATGGGGACCTTCTTTTCTCCTCTGCTGATTTTTATATCTGTTACTTTACTTTATTGTAGATGCTACCCATTTCTAATCAGAATCAGAGAGAAGTGATAGCATGGATCAGAGGGGCTATAATATCACCACCACCACCACCACCACCCTTTTCTTCCTCTCCAGTTGACCTTTTCCAGAAAGGCTAAATTACTCCCTTGTAACTGCTTTGACTGTTTGGAAAGAAAGCGTGAGCCAGTGAGAGCATTAGAAAAGGACAGTTGTGCTTTAGCATGCCTGCATTCTGAAGGTGGCGCTGGGGTTTGCTGTGTGAAGTGGTGAATAGGAAGGCATTGAACAGAAGGCAAGATTGGTCATAGGCAGCCTTGGAGCTTTTTACAATTTTAGGTAGAATCTTTGAACCATTCTGTTAAGTGCATACAAAAATCATCCAAGTTCAGAACTCTTCCAGAGCTTCTGAATCAGAAGTACTATGCGCACTTTATTAAGAGATTTTTTTTAAAGATTTATTTATTTATTTGAGAGGCAGAGTTACAAACAGAGAGAAGGAGAGGCAGAGAGAAAGATTGAGGTCTTCCATCCACTGGTTCACTCTCCAATTGGCCAGAGCTGCGCCGATCTGAAGCCAGGAGCCAGGAACTTCTTCTGGGTCTCCCACGTGGGTGCAGGGGCCCAAGGACTTGGGCCATCTTCTGCTTTCCCAGGCCATAGCAGAGAGCTGGATCAGAAGTGGAGCAGCCGGGTCTCGAACCAGCACCCATATGGGATGTTGGCGCTTCAGGCCAGGGCATTAACCTGCTGTACCACAGCGCCGGCCCCAAAACAAGGATATTATTAAAGCCTGTGTATTCTAAAAGGTTTTCCCTCTAAAGGAGATACTTATAAACTAGATTACTCAAAGTGACCTATTATTCCATTTTGGAATTATCCCATAAGAATGCTTTGATTTGTCTGAACAGATTAGTTTCCAACTTACCATACTTTTTTGTTTCTTTGAAAAAAAGGTTAGTCTTTTTATCTTGTAGGCTTTTCACTCTGATTTTGTTCTTTGAAATAAACTCCAAAAGGAAATGAATGATCACTGAGAGTTTTTAGTTGTTACGTTATCTTTCATCTTAAATACTGGTATCAGAGTTCAGAGTAACTAGTTTTTTTGTTTGTTTGTTTGGACAGGCAGAGTTAGTGAGAGAGAGAGAGACAGAGATAAAGGTCTTCCTTCTGTTAGTTCACCCCACAAATGGCCACTACGGCTGGTGCGCTGCATCGATTCAAAGCCAGGAGCCAGGTGCTTCCTCCTGGTCTCCCATGCGGGTGCAGGGCCCAAGGACTTCGGCCATCCTCCACTACCCTCCCAGGCCACAGCCGAGAGCTGGACTGGAAGAGGAGCAACCAGGACAGAATCTGGTGCCCCGACCGGGACTAGAACCCGGGATGCTTGCACTGCAGGCGGAGGATTAGCCAAGTGAGCTGTGGCACCAGCCCAGAGTAACTAGTTTTGAAGATGCCATGTGGACATGGATGTTTAGCTTAGCAGTTAAGACACAAGATGCCTGTGTTCCACATTGGAGTACCTGGGTTCAGTTCCCAGCTCTGGCTCCTGACTCCTTCATGCTGATTGGAGCTTCTGGGATGCAGCAATGATGGCTCAAGTAATTTGGTCCATGCCACCCATGTGGGACTTGGATTGAGTTCCTGCTTCCTGGCTTCTGCTCATCCCAGGCCATTACTGGCATTTGGGGAGTGGATCAACAGACAAGAGCTTTCTCTTTCAATTAAATAAAAGAAAAGAAAAAAACTAAAACATAAAAAAATGCGTGAAAGACAAAAATGGAGAAGACTATTATTCCAAGCATACAGTAATGTCACAATCTTTAGCTTCTTTAACTGCATTTGTTTAAACTTTTTAAGACCATTTATTTGATTACTTGAAAGGCAGCTTCCATCTACTAGTTTACTCTCCAAACACCTACAACAGCTGTGGTTGGGCCAGGCCAATGTCCGGAGCCAGAACCTCAATCCCTGTCTCCCACATGGGTGACAGGGACCCAAGTATTTGAGTCTTCACTTACTGCCTTCCTGGGTACACATGAATAAGAAACTGGGAGTTGGGAGCAGAGCCAGGACTTGAATCTAGGCATTCCGCTGCTGGATGTGAGCACCCCAACTGGCATCCTAACTGCTGGGCCAAATACATGTTGAAACTTGAGATGTTTGATCTAGAGATTATATGAAACTGCCATATAACTTGCGTGAATATTCCGAATTGTAACAGTCTCAAAATTTTCCAAAGTTAGCCAACTATATTTGAGTGATTTTTTTTTAAAAACTTACTTATTTGAGGGGGCTGGTGCTGTGGCACAGGGAGTTAAAGCCTTGGCCTGAAGCACCGGAATCCCATATGGGTACCAGTTCTAGTCCTGGCTGCTCCTCTTCCGATCCAGCTCTCTGCTATGGCCTGGGATAGCAGTGGAGGATGGCCCAAGTACTTGGGCCTTTGCACCCGCATGAGAGACCTGGAAGAAGTTCCTGGCTCCTGGCTTCGGATCAGTGCAGCTCTGGCCGTTGCGACCATCTGGGGAGTGAACCAGCGGATGGAAGACCTTTCTTTCTCTGTGTGTGTCTCTCTCACTGTCTAACTCTGCCTGTCAAAAAAACAAAAAACAAACAAAAAAAAAACTTATTTGAGACACACAGAAACACCCACCCCCACCCCCACCCTGTTCCAAAGGCCCACAACAGCTGAGGGGCCTGAAACACAATCTAGATTTCCCAAGCCGGTGGTAGGGAACCCAGTCCTGTCTCTGCTGCCTCCCAGCGTCTCCATTGGCAGGAAGCTAAAATCAGCCAGTGATGTGGAACACAGTATTTATGCCTTTACGCCTTCATGATGTGCAGGAAAGGGATATCCTTTTCTTCTTGTCTTTGAGAGCACTGTTTCTTAAGTGTGAGCCACATAAGAATTTTTGCTTGATCTTGTTTTTTTTTTTTTTCCTTTTAAGGAGTTATTTATTTATTTGTTTGAAAGAATTACACAGAGAGAAAAGGAGAGGCAGAGGTCTTCCATCTACTGGTTCACTCCCTACTTGGCTGTAATGGCTGGAGCTGCGCTGTTCCGAAGCCAGGAGCCAGGAACTTCTTCCAGGTCTCTCATGCGGGTGCAGGGGCCCAAGGACTTGGGCCATCTTCTACTGCTTTCCCAGGCCATAGCAGAGAACTGGATCAGAAGTAGAGCAGCCAGGACATGAACCAGCGCCCATATAGGGTGCCAGTGCTGCAGGCAGTGGCCTTACCCACTACGCCACAGTGCCAGCCCCTTGATCTCTTGTTAATGATTATTTTTTCCCAGTAGTGTTTGCCATTTGAATGTCTTTGTGAAAACAGACCCCTTTATGGCTTAGATAGTTTGCTAAATTACATCTTAACTTACTTTGTTCTTATTCTCCTAATTTTACTAATGCCTCATTAATTTTTACTGTCATCACCAGTGCTTCTAATTCTTGTTTTATGTGCTTTAAAGTGATTTAAAATAAATAGGTATCTGGTATTTGTTATTGACATATAAATACTTAAAAATTTTGAAACTCTTTAAATTGGGTGTTGGTATTTTTACAAACTGGTAGTTAAACTTAACTGTTTATAAGGTGATCTTATATGGCACAGCTCCGGCTGTTGCGACCAGTTGGGGAGTGAACCATCGGATGGAAGACCTCTCTCCCTCTCTCTCTCTGCATCTCCTCTCTCTGTGTAACTCTGACTTTCAGATAAATAAATAAATCTTAAAAAAAAAAAATAAGGTGATCTTCTAAATACAAGCACAATATAGACAAATATATATGCTTTTCAAATTTTTATTTGTTTATATTATTTGAAAGGCAGAGAAAGAGATCTTTCACCTGCTGGTACCTGGATCAGCTGTGGCAGGGCCAAGCCAAAGCTGGGAGCTTACAACTCAGTCTGGGTCTCCCAAGTGGGTGTCAGGGACCCAAGCATTTGAGCCATCACCTTCTACCTCCCAAGATGTGCATTTTTTTTTTTAAAGATTTATTTATTTATTTGAAAGATAGAGTTATAGAGAAGCAGGGGGTGGGGGGAGAGAGAGAAAGAGAGGGGTAGAGGTAGAGGTCTTCCATCTGCTGGTTCACTCCCCCAGGTGGCCACAATGGCTAGAGCTGCACCGATCTGAAGCCAGGAGCCAGGAGGTTCTTCTGGGTCTCCCACACCGGTGCAGGGCCCAAGGGCCATCTTCCTCTGTTTTCCCAGACCATAGCAGAGAGCTGGATTGGAAATGGAAAAGCCAGGCTCGAATCAGTGCTCGTATGGGATGCTGGAAGCGAAGGTAGCAGCTTTACTCGCTACGCCACCGTGCCAGCCCCAAGATGTGCATTTAGCTAGAAGCTGGAATCAGCTTCCCGACTCTCTACTGTGGGATGTGGGTGTGTCAAGGTGATGTCTTAACCACTGCCCTTGGAAGTGTGTTTCTGAGAACATCTTATAAAGCAGTACTTAGCTGTCAGCTTATAAAACTACCAGTTACACAAAGAATTTCACAATCATATAATTTACTTGTGTCTATACTACATGTATTATGCAGTATATATGTAGCATTTTACTTGTACTCTGTAAAGCCATAAAGCATTTCTGTTGTTTCTGCTGGAAAAGATAAATTCCTTGCATCCCTCTGTCTTACCATTGTAGAGTCTGCCTAATTTCTCTCACTGTTTGTCAGCACTGAATAATGAGAACTAATGGATAGTATTATTGATGGGATTATGTATTTTCCATTGTTGGTTGCTTAATTTTAGAGCCATCTTTCTGTTCCATGTTAAAGTCCTAAAAGCGCCTTTTGCTGTTTAGTGTTTCACTCTCTAGCTCTTTGTTAGTATTCTTTCCTTTATTCTGGTTCTTCAATTTGATTTTTATTGTATACTGTCAATGATGCAGGTTTTTTGGTTTTGTTTTTAATGATTTACTTATTTGAAAGGCAGAGTGACAGCGAGAAAAAGAGGGAGAGATAGAGATAGATATCTTCCATCCCTGGTTTACTGGTTGACTCCCCAAATGGCTACAGTAGTTAGGGCTGGATCTCCCTAGTGGGTGGCAAGAGCCCAAGTACTTAGGCCGTCTTTGCCTGCCTTCCCAGGTGTGTTAGTAGGGAGCTGGATTGGAAGTGGAGCAGCTCTGATATGGAATGCTGGCCTCACAAGTGGAAGCTTAACTTCTTTAGGCCAGCCCCCAATGGTGCTGTTTTTAACAGAATGTTAGCCAACATTATAAAGTTATTTTAGAAATCAAGAACATATTCTAAATGCCTTGTCATCTCTTATAAGATACACTGTTTCACTTATTAATATGCTGTAAACTTTGTAATTTTAAGCTCAAGAGTGAATGATTTCTTTGAAATGTTTAGCTTTATATATATATATATATACATATATATATATTTAAAAATTTATTGTATTTATTTGAAAGAGTTACAGAGAGGGGGAGAAAGACACATATCCATCTTCCATCTGCTGATTCAGTCCCCAGACGGCCACATCAGTTGGGGCTGGGTTAGGCTGAAGCCAGGAGCTTCTTCTGGTCTCCCACGTGGGTGCAGGGGCCCAAGCATTTGGGCCATCTTCTGCTGCTTTCCCAGGCACGTTAACAGGGAGGTAGATCAAAAGTGGAGCAGCTAGTACTCAAACCTGGGCCCATATGGGATACCATTGCTGCAGGCAGTGGTTTAACTCACTGTACCATTGTTCTGGGCCAGGAATGTTCAGTTTTTGAGAAAAATTTAAAAAAAAATTTTTTTTTTTAAAGAGGTGAGATCAGTCTGTGAATAAGACCAAGTTCTTCAATAAAAATGGAATTTGAGACATCATTACTAACCCCTAGCTTTTGGTTCACTTGCAATTTTCCTAGCAGTACTTTGTTTTCTTTGCTAGGTGTGGAGGGTGCCGCTTTCCAGAGCAGACTCCCTCATGACCGCATGACTTCTCAAGAAGCAGCCTGTTTCCCGGATGTCATCAGTGGACCACAGCAGACCCAGAAGGTTTTTCTGTTCATTAGAAACCGCACAGTAAGTTTCCATGTCAGCCTTTACTCACTGGAGAAGTGCATAGAACTTGTGTAGAGACTACAGGAAAAAAATTAGAGTGTCTATATTCTGTTACCCACCAAGGATAACCATTGCTGAAAAGTCAGTTTTTCCTTCAGGTTTTTTGTTTTTACAAAATTCAGAGCTTACATTTATTCTTTTGGATCCTTTCCATACTTCATAAACTTAAGTACCCTTTAAGAGTCTTATATAAACATTAATTACTTAATATTATCACTTTGTCTTTCCTTTCCAGGGTAAGAGAAACTTTTTTTTTTAAGATTTATTTATTTGAAAGGCAGAGTTACAGAGACAGACCTTTCATCTGCTGGTTCACTCCCCAAATGGCTGCAACAGCTGGAACTTGGGCCATCCAGAAACCAGGAGCCAGGTGTTTCATCCTGTTCTCCCATGTGGGTGGCAGGGGCCCAAGCACTTGGGCCATCTTCTACTGCTTTCCCAGGCCCATTAGCAGGGACTTGGATTGGAAGTGGAACAGCCAGGACACAAGCAGCCGCCGTATGGGATGCCAGCATAGCAAGTGGCAGCTTAACCTGCTGTGCCACAGCATTGGCCCCCCTATTGATTATTTTCTTAAATAATCAAGGAGATGTACCTTGTACATGGGTATGAATATTTTTTAAAAGATTTATTTACTTATTTATTTGAAAGGCAGAGTTAGAGCAAGAGAGAGAGGGAGAGAGAGATACCGAGATCTTCCATCCCTTATTCTCTCCCTAGATGGTCGCAATGGCCAGAGCCAGGAGCTTCTTCCAGGTACCCTACATGGGTGCAGAGGCCCAAGTACTTGGGCTATCCTCTGCTGCTTTCCCAGGTGCATTAGTAGGGAGCTGGACTGGAAGTGGAGAAGCCAGGCCCTGAACCAGCACCCTTATGGGATGCCAGTGCCACAAGCGCTGGCTTTACCTGGTACGCGACAGTACTGGCCCCATTTTCACTCTTTACTGAAAGTTGAATAATGAATTTATAGTAATTTCTGTTTTTTCTTATTCATATGACTAAAAAGTCCAGATTCGGGGAAGGTTGGTCTAGATTAAAGCTGTAGTCTCTAGCTACTAACCAAAATATAAATCATTTTCTTCTGCAGGAATGTACCAGTTCTCTGATTCTAAACTACATCTTTTGCCTATAGATTTTGAAATTACTACTTGAGGTTTATTGAACTAGAATCTGTGACTTGAGCTTTCTTTTTCTTTTTCTTTTTTTTTTTTTTTTTTTTTGACAGGCAGAGTGGATAGTGAGAGAGAGAGACAGAGAGAAAGGTCTTCCTTTTTGCCGTTGGTTCACCCTCTAATGGCCGCCGCAGCTGGCATGCTGCGGCCTGCGCACTGAGCTGATCCGAAGCCAGGAGCCAGGTGCTTCTCCTGGTCTCCCATGGGGTGCAGGGCCCAAGGACTAGGGCCATCCTCCACTGCCTTCCCGGGCCATAGCAGAGAGCTGGACTGGAAGAGGGGCAACCGGGATAGAATCCGGCGCCCCAACTGGGACTAGAACCCGGTGTGCCAGCACTGCAAGGTGGAGGATTAGCCTGTTGAGCCACGGCGCCAGCCTTGAACTTTATTTCATACAATGGAAAGAGGAAGAAGACTTGTGTTGAAGGTTGAGGAGCTTTGGCCAGTGTGTATGTGAGGAATTATATTTTCCCCTGACAGTGGCCACAGAGAAACATGGAGAATCCATATGGATTTGATCATATTGGTTTTGTAATTTGATTGGTTTACACATAACCACATTAGCTTTCTTGGTTGAAATTTTTCTGTGGAGTGAGCAGTCTTTATTTGCTTTTGGCTAGGATTTTAATATGGTGGTATTTAGTTTGTCTTGCTTTTTGCAATTGCATATTCGCTTAGAAGCCAATTCCTACTAGACCCATTGATTGCACCATAGTGTTTTTCTTTCCTTATCTTATTGCTTTTTAGCAGTACTTGAAACAATTGCTCACTTCTTTCTTCCTAAACTGCTCCCTTGGCTTTAGTAGCATAGTATTCTGGTTTTTTCCCTGCTTGTTATCTTCTAATTGCTTTGTAGGTTTATCAGCTACTGCTTGGGAGCTCCTAAAGGTCCTCTGCTCTGTCCCATATTTCCTCCCCATGGACCTTCTACACACTTGTCATCCATAAGCAGATGACTTCAGATCTGACCGCTCCTCTGAGCCTCAATATCTAGCTGCCTGTTTCATATCTCCTCTTGTTGTCTTGGCACTAACTTAATTTAATTTCTTCATTCAGTGAACGGCATATCAGTTCATTTAGTTGTGCAAGCCAAAAACTGCGAGGTTATCCTCAAGATCTTTGCAGCCGGCATCGTGGCTCAACAGGCTAATCCTCTGTCTTGCGGCGCCGGCACACCAGGTTCTAGTCCCGGTTGGGGCGCTGGATTCTATCCCAGTTGCCCCTCTTCCAGGCCAGCTCTCTGCTATGGCCCGGGAAGGCAGTGGAGGATGGCCCAAGTGCTTGGGCCCTGCACCCCAAGGGAGACCAGGAGAAGCACCTGGCTCCTGGCTTCGGATCAGCGCAATGCGCTGGCCGTGGCGGACATTGGAGGGTGAACCAACGGCAAAAAGGAAGACCTTTCTCTCTGTCTCTCTCTCTCACTATCCACTCTGCCTGTCCAAAAAAAAAAAAAAAAAAAAAAAACCTTTGACATCCACCTCTGCTTATCTAATTGATCATTGGATTTTGTGGATTTTGCCTTTTCAGTATCTTGGGAGTCATGATATCCAGTTTCAAACCCTAGTTGTTTCCTAGGAGCTGTGTTGCCTTGGAAAGTTACATTCATATTTTACTCTAAATATTTATCAGGTTCTTTGTAAGCAATATAGTCCTCATCGTTTCATTGAAAGGAAAGCCAGTATTAAAAGTCTTTAAGTTATAATAATCTTAAAGACAAATAGCGTATGTATGTTTGTATGTAATGCAATTTATGTCATTTAAATGTAGTTGCAGTTGTGGTTGGATAATCCAAAGATTCAGCTGACATTCGAGGCTACTCTGCAGCAGCTAGAGGCGCCGTATAACAGTAAGTAGTGCGCTCAGCAGGGGTGGTTCTGCTCTGGGTTCTGAGGATTCATAGTCCCTCCGGAGCCTCATGGTTCCTTGGTAGTTACATTTTTAAAATCATCTTTCCATTTTATTTCATTTTTGTTGTATAAAAATGAGCCTTGAGCCGGTGCCGTGGCTCAATAGGCTAATCCTTCGCCTTGTGGTGCCGGCACACCGGGTTCTAGTCCCAGTTGGGGTGCCAGATTCTGTCCCTGTTGCCCCTCTTCCAGGCCAGCCCTCTGCTATGGCCCGGGAGTGCAGAGGAGGATGGCCCAAGTGCTTGGGCCCTGCACCCCATGGGAGACCAGGAGAAGCACCTGGCTCCTGCCTTCGGATCAGCGCGGTGCGCCGGTCGCAGCGTGCTGGCTGCTGCGGCCATTGGAGGGTGAACCAGCGGCACAAGGAAGATCTTTCTCTCTGTCCACTCTGCCTGTCAAAAAAAAAAAAAAAAAAAAAGCCTTGAAGAAAACCTGTTCTCTGTGTTTTTCTGATCTTTTAAATTGTGTTGACAAGTGAGTTTGTAGGTGCTAAATAATTTTCATGGACCCATTGTGTAATTGTGATCCATGGAATACTTTGTTGGCACCTGTTTGGCTGGTTATCTACTTGCTTATTTCCCACTTGCCACTTACAAAGCATTGAAAAGTTTTTGCCAGAGTAGATGTACATTATAACTACTTTGCAAAGGTTTGGTTTTGTCCTCCATTCATCATTTTTATTCTTAAGAATTCTAAATTATCCCTGATGTATGTGCATTTTGGACTCCCTCACAGGCAGTCCTGGGAATCACTTTTCTAAAGGAATTAAAGAACCTGAAACTTGTGGGGGAAAATGTGTAGAATGACATGTGTAGAATGATGAAGAAATACAAGAGTTAAGAGTATGCTATTTAAACTGCTGGAAATATCAACATTTTCACCTTCATTCATCCCATAGGTGACACTGTGCTTGTCCACCGAGTCCACAGCTACTTAGAACGCCATGGCCTCATCAACTTCGGCATCTATAAGAGAATAAAGCCCTTGCCAAGTAAGCACCTTGTCAGTGAATTTCATGGTTTTAAGTTACGATTTTAGGACTGTGTTTCATTTTGTTTTGGTTGGTAAATCTATACTTAGTCAAAATATTCATGTTTGTCTTCCTCTGAGTTGGGTGAGGAATGTCTGGCTCAAGCACTAAATCATTTGGTCTGAAAGTCAGAGCTGCTGGAGAGAGCGAGCGAGCGAGCGAGAAAGAGCACTTCCATCTACGGTTCACTCCCCAAATGGCCATGACGGCCCAGGCTGAAGCCAGGAGTCAGGAGCTTCATCTGGTCTTCCCTGTGGGTGCAGGGGCCCCAGGACTTGGGCCATGTTCCACTGCTTTCCAGGTACATTAGCAGGAAGCTGATTGGAAATGGAGCAGCTGAGACTCGAACTGGTACCCATATGGGTTGCTGTCGCTACAGGCAGCTGCTTTACCAGCACCATTTTCTTTTAAAGATTTTTATTTATTTGTAAGAGTTATAGGGAGAGGCAGAAAAAGAGAGAGAGAGAGAGATCTTCATCCTTTGGTTCACCCCTCAGATGGCTGGGGCTGGGCCAGGCTGAAGTCAGAAGCCAGGAGCTTCTTTCAGGTCTCCCATGTGGGCGGCAGGGGCTCGGGCACCTGGGCTGTCTTCTGTTGCTTTTCTCAGGCGATTCGCGGGGAGTTGGATCAGAAGTGGAGCAGTCAGGACACAAACCTGTGCCCATATGGGATGCTGGTGTCACAGGCAGCAGCTTACCTGCTTGCTATACCACAGTGCCATCCCCTAGCAGGCTGATTTTTTTTATTTTAATATATATTGAGTGTTTATCACTGACAGTTCGTTCTTCTGTATATCTTTTAATTTTTTTTAAAGATTTATTTATTTATTTGAAAGGCACAGTTACAGAGAGACAGACACAGAGAGAGTGAGAGGTTCTCCCATCTGCTGGTTCACTCCTCAGATGATTGCAACGGCTGGAGCTTCACCGATCCGAAGCCAAGAGCCAGGAGCTTCTTCCAAGTCCCCCATGCGGGTGCAGGGGCCCAAGGACTTGGGGTATCTTCTGCTGCTTTCCCAGGCCATAGCAGAGAGCTGGATCGGAAGTGGAGCAGCCGGGACTTGAACTGGTGCCCAGATGGAATGCTGGCACTGCAGGTGGCGGCTTTAACTGCTGGGCCACAGTGCCGGCCCCAGGCTAATTTTTAAGTTGATTTTGTATGGCTTGCAGGTGATGATATTTGTAACATATCCAACAATATTTGTAACAAGTATCCAAATGACCTTTAGCAGAAAAAAGCTTCTCACACCTGCTGTAAGTCAAATTAAAAATAAAACCTTTTCCTTGCCATGGGATTCCAAATCCCATTAAGGTGGCATGTACCAATGCCATCTTACTAGCTATAGTGATCAGGTTAAGTTCATAATTGATCATAAAGATAGAATTAAGTGTCAAAGGGATCACATAAACAAGACCAGTGTCTGCTAATAATAACTGATAGAATTAAAAAGGAGAGGATGATCCAATACAGGAAGCGGGATACACAGCAGACTCATAGAATGGCAGATGCCCTAAATAGCACTCTGGCCTCAGAATCAGCCTTTAAGGCATTCGGATCTGGCTGAAAAGCCCAAGTTTCTCAGGCATGGAAAGCCAAGACACTGTGGCAAAAAAATGACCTAAATCAAAGATCTCTGTGAGTGAGATCCGAGCGGAAAGAAGGGGCCATCAAAGAAGGAGGTACCTTTCTCTGAAGGGAGGAGAGAGCTTCCACTTTAACTATGAGCTTGTCTAAATAAGTCGGAGTTTGTGAATTCAAGAGGCTTCCATAGCCTTGGCAGCTCATGACAAGAGCCTTGGGTGATTACTGATGTCATATATATGAGTGTCAATTGTTAAATCAACAATGGGAGTCACTGTGCACTTACTCCACATGTAGGATCTCTGTCCTTAATGTGTTGTACTATGCGAATTAACAGTAAAACTAGTCTTCAAGCAGTACTTTATATTTTGTGTGTCTGTGTGGGTGCAAACTGTTGAAATCTTTACTTAGTGTATACCAAGTTGATCTTCTGTATATAAAGATAATTAAAAATGAATCTTAATGAAGAATGGAGTAGGAGAGGGAGTAGGAGATGGGATGGTTTGTCGTTAGGAGGGTGGTTATAGGGGGAAAAATTGCTATAATCCAAAAGTTGTACTTTTTGAAATTTATATTTATTAAATAAAAGTTTTAAAAAAATAAAACCTTTTCATACACATACATTTCCCTTAAATTTCTGATTTGATAGATTTTTGGTAAAAATACTAGATTTCCAATTTTTTAAGAAAGCAGTGTTAAAAAATAAATTTGTAAAAAATAAGGGAAGTCAGTTATAAGATGGAGATTTGAGATTTTTCTCTCATTGAGCAGTCTTTATGCTGCTAATGGTTGCATTTTAAGAAATGCTAATTTGCCCCTTTAATAGTGTTGGGATAATGGCTGCCAGGGATCCAGGAGATAGGAATATTTTGGTAATTATATATTTATTTTTAATGCTTTAATAATTCTTCAAAAAAGGAATGCTTATTTAATTTGACTCTAGAAGTAGAATTTAAAGGAAATAGTTTATATCCAGAACATGACTCAATATAGTTAGGTTAAAGGAAGCAAGTCTTTCATAGGAAATTAACTGTTGATCACAGATCCTGAAACACATGAATGAATTAATGAGAAACTAAATCTTAAGATAATGGATTTGATTGTAAATATTCAACATTGCATTAAAGTGTATAAGTTTCATAAATTTGTTTGTTTTCCAGTAGTTTCTGCATTTTGAAAATAACTTTGAGTTACTTCTTAATGCATCGTGATTTGTTAAGAACCTAGAGGTTCTCATGAAGGAAAAAGATGAAAACATACGAGTATAAACTCGTAAGTACAAGAAAATATTCTGATTTTTTGCTTTTTGCTTGCAGCTAAAAAGACAGGAAAGGTAATTATTATAGGCTCTGGAGTCTCAGGCTTGGCAGCAGCTCGACAGTTACAAAGTTTTGGAATGGATGTTACACTTCTGGAAGCCAGGGTAAGAATTTTATTTTTGCTTTAAGAAACCTGACTTAATAGAAATATGGTAAGGAAACGATCTGTGCCAGTGAAGGTGCTGCACACCTTGAATTAAGCTAAGTTGATTCATATAATACTAAAACACTTCTGACAGTAAAGTTTTGGAAAGTGCTCAATGAGTAGAGTTTGTTAATGATCCATATAGTGTTTATAAAAGACATTTCTTTGAAAGGCAGAGTGACAGAAAGGGGAGGGAGGGAGAAAGGGAGAGGGAGATGAAGAGAGAGAGGGTGAGAGAGAGAGAGAGACAATCATCATCCACTGATTCACTTCCCAGATAGCCACAAGTGCCAAGGCTGGGCCAGTTTAAAGCCAGGAGCCAGAATCTCTTATTCAGGCCTCCTGTTTGGGTGCTAGGAATCCAAGTACTTGAGCTGTCAGCTCCTGCCTCTCAGGTACATTAGCAGGTACCTGAATCAGAAGTGCGGAAGCCAAGATTGAAATTGGTACTCTGATAAAGAGATTCACGCATTGCAAGCAGCAGCTTAACCCACCATGCCACAATGTTTGATGGATTTTCAGATCTTTCACTTTTTTTCTATTGTAGTTAGCTGTTAAATATGAGACAGTCATGGTCAGATCCTTTAGAGGAGGCAGTTATTTCCTGGGATGGGACCAGGTTGTATTTGCTCTGTGTGTGTGTGTGTGTGTGTCTGTGTGTGGTTAATACTATTTATTTGTTTGAAAGAGAGAGACCTTCCATCTGCTGGTTTACTCCCCAGATGGCCAGTACTGGGCCAGGTTGAAACCAGGAGCAGGTCTCCCTCATGGGTAGCAGGGCGCAAGTCCAGCACCTGTGCCATCCTTTGCTGTTTTTCCCAAGCCATTAGCAGGGAGCTGGATTGGAAGTGGAGCAGCTGGGGCACTAACTAGTGCCCATATTGGATGCTGACATTTCAGGCGGTGGCTGGCCCCTGTATGTCCTGTTTTATAGTGAAAGAAAAGTAGTTGCTTCTGAGGCAAAAGCCATCTTTTAGGACCTGATGAAGCCAATATATATGTTTTCTCATTAGTTTTTAGAGAAGTGGATTGGAGGAGGAAAAGGATTTGGCACTTGGTGGAAAAATGAATACCATATTAATGATGCTACTATTAAAATTTATGTATAATTTCTGTTTTATCCTGGGTTTTCCCTGTCTCCAGTAACACTAAGTATTTTGCTTAGAGCCTTTTGAGAGAAACCTCATCTTCACCTACAGGAAAATTTATTTTATTTATTTATTCATTTAAAAGATTTTATTTATTTGAGAGGTAGAGTTACAGACAGAGAGAGGGAGATACAGAGAGAAAGGTCTTCCATCCATTGGTTCACTCCCCAGATGGCTGCAATATCCAGAGCTGCACTGATCCAGAGCCAGGAGCCAGGAGCCTCTTCTGGTGTCCCACACGGGTGCAGAGGCCCAAGCACCTGGGCCATCTTCCACTGCTTTCCCAGGCCACAGCAGAGAGCTGGATTGTAAGAGGAGCAGCCAGGACTAGAACCGGTGCCCATATGGGATGCTGGTGCTGCAGGTGGAAGATTAACCTACTGCGCCACCTTGCCAGCCCCTATGTATAATTTTTGAAATCTACTTGTCTTAGAGTGGCTTAAAGGCCTCCCTAGACTCCCAATATTTCAGAACAACAAAACAATTCTCTGGTAACCTGCACAACCTGAAATTCTATAAATGCTTTTAATATGCTACATGTAGTATAATCTAAATTGTTTTCTGTAAACTGTTAATTTTGCAAATACTCTTTTAAAATGGAATATGGGGAAGTGAAAATTAAATTTTATTTTCTTGATGTATAACCTGTTACTAAAAAAGTACTTGAGGGGTTAAGCTACTGCTTGGGATGCCTGCATCCTGTATCCACGCTCTGTTTGGAATCCTGTCCTGCTAATGTGCCTGGGAAGGCAGCAGATGATGTCTCAAGTGCATGAGTCCCTGCTCTCTGTGGCAGACCCAGAGGGAGATCCTGGCTGCTTCAGCCTAGCCCAGCCCTGGCTATTATGGGCTTTTGAAGAATGAACCAGAAGGTTGTCTGTCTCCCTCTCTCCCGCCCTCACACCCTCCCTATAGCTCTTTTTGTCTCTCTCTCTTTCCTCTTTTTTTTGACAGGCAGAGTGGATAGTGAGAGAGAGAGACAGAGAGAAAGGTCTTCCTTTTTGCTGTTGGTTCACCCCCCAATGGCCGCTGTGGCTGGCGCATCTCGCTGATCTGAAGCCAGGAGCCAGGTGCTTCTCCTGGTCTCCCATGCGGGTGCAGGGCCCAAGCACTTGGGCCATCCTCCACTGCACTCCCGGGCCAGGGCAGAGAGCTGGCCTGGAAGAGGGGCAACCGGGATAGAATCCAGCGCCCCAACCGGGACTAGAACCCGGTGTGCTGGCGCCGCAAGGCGGATGATTAGCCTGTTAAGCCACGGCACCGGCCGGTCTCTCTCTCTTTCCTTTTGTTGTGCCTTTAAAGTAGATGAAAATACATATTTTTTTTTCTTTTTCTTTTTCTTTTTTGACAGGCAGAGTGGATAGTGAGAGAGAGAGACAGAAAGAAAGGTCTTCTTTTGCCGTTGGTTCACCCTCCAATGGCCGCTGCAGCCGGCGCATCGTGCTGATCTGAAGCCAGGAGCCAGGTGCTTCTCCTGGTCTCCCATGGGGTGCAGGGCCCAAGCACTTGGGCCATCCTCCACTGCCTTCCCGGGCCACAGCAGAGAGCTGGCCTGGAAGAGGGGCAACCGGGACAGAACCGGCGCTCTGACCGGGACTAGAACCCGGTGTGCCGGCACCACAAGGCGGAGGATTAGCCTGTTAAGCCACGGTGCTGGCCTGAAAATCCATATTTTTTAAAATTTAGAAAACATCTGTGTGTCCTCTGTACTAAGAATACAGTAAGGAATATTGGGATCATTGTGATCCCTACCCATGCGAGATCGATAAATTTAGTGTATAGATTTTTTTTTGCTTTTTTGGTTGCTTATTTGGAATTTTCAGAGTACTCTCTTTTTTACCATTATTATTAAATTATCCCTGCAACTTAGTAAGGTTTTCCTGTACTTGAAAAACCTTAGCCAGCAGAGGTGCTCTGGGCCTCTACGTGTGAAAGGATTGTCAGCAGTCGTGATTGGTTGACTCTGCCATTGGCTGCACTGGAGAACCATTTTTTTTTTTTTTTTTTTTTTTTTTTTTTTTTTTTTGACAGGCAGAGTGGACAGTGAGAGAGAGACAGAGAGAAAGGTCTTCCTTTTGCCGTTGGTTCACCCTCCAATGGCCGCCGCGGTCGCGCGCTGCGGCCGGCGCACCGCACTGTTCCGATGGCAGGAGCCAGGTGCTTCTCCTGGTCTCCCATGGGGTGCAGGACCCAAGGACTTGGGCCATCCTCCACTGCACTCCCTGGCCACAGCAGAGAGCTGGCCTGGAAGAGGGGCAACCGGGACAGGATCGGTGCCCCGACCGGGACTAGAACCCGGTGTGCCGGCGCCGCAAGGCGGAGGATTAGCCTGTTGAGCCACGGCGCCGGCTTGGAGAACCATTTTTCAGAGATGTCATCTTTTGTGTCATTTACAGCTCACTGTGAGGATGGTTGGCAAGAACCAGACTGTGGTGGCAGAAAATTGGTATTTAGTGTTGGAATTTGAGAACAGATATTTGCTGTGTGGGTGGCTGTTGCTCATCATACACATTAAGAGGAATTATAGACAGCTGGGTAGAGAGAGAATAATCCCTGTGACTGGGAGTGAGATGGTGCCGTCCTGCAGGGGGCGCCATCTCAAGCCCCAGGCGCCGCTCTGTACACTGAGTTCCGCCTCTGCGGGACCCACCCTAGCTTACTAGGAGTTAGGTGACCAAATGGCCCAACCATAAGCAGCAACTCTACCCCCACTCTACGGGATTCGCTGTTCCCCTCCCTCATCCCTGAAAGATATAACAAGGCTTGCCTTTGAACACAGGCCCTCTTTTTCACTCTCTCCCTCCAGCTAGTCGGGTTTCCCCCGTAAATAAACCCTTTCCTCTATTCTGGTGTTTGGTGTGTTTTGTGGTGGCCTTTTAGTGACGGTGTATGTCTGTGGCTATCAGGTTGTTTCATATCCTATCATTTAATTTTACACCTCTTATATGTGCTTCCTTACCTACATCTCCCTCAGATAGTCTTTGAGTTAAGTTTAATTTACTCTTTGTGCTGATTGTACTCCATGTGAGCTGCAGACTGTATTATAAAAGAGCCCTGGTGGAGTACTGGGCCAGGATATTGTGGTTGAGATAGAATTGATAATTTTGGCCATTTCCTTTCTGAAAAACAGGATCGTGTGGGCGGACGAGTCGCTACATTTCGCAAAGGAAACTATGTAGCTGATTTAGGAGCTATGGTAGTAACAGGTCTTGGTAAGTAATTCTTAGTTTTATGCTGCATACATAGTCTGAGACTCATAAGATTGTTTAAGCTTACATGTTTTTAATAGATTTATTTATTTTATTTGAAAGGCAGAGTAACACAGAGGGAAGGAGAGATCTTCCATCTGCTGGTTCACTTCCCAAATGGCCACAACAGCCAGGGATAGGCTAGGCCAAAGCCAGGAGCCAAGAACTCCATCTGGGCCTCTGGGTCTCCTACATGGGTGGCAGGGCCCAAGTATTTGTGTAATCTTCCACTGCTTTCCCAGGAGCATTAGCAGGGAGCTGGATCAGAGGTACAACAGCTGGGACTCCAGCTAGTACTCTGTTATGGGATGCAGGTGTCATAGGTGATGGCATAACCTGCTGTGCTACAAGGCTGGCCTCTCAGCTTACACTTTAAAGCCATAGATACATTTTAAAAATGTATTGGTTAGAGGCCTGCGCTGTGGCGCAGATTAAAGCCCCAGCCTGCATCCCCAGAATCCCATATGGGCACTGGTTCGAGTCCTGGCTGCTCTACTTCTTATCCGGCTCTCTGCTATGTCCTGGGACCATGGACCCCTCTCTCTCTCTCTGGTTCTGCCTCTCCCTGTAACTCTTTCAAATCAGTAAAATAAATCTTTAAAAAGAAAAACCATATTGGTTTAGGATATTATGTTAGTCCATTTTCTGTCACTGATAACAGAATATCACAGACTGGTGCATTGTCAAGAAAAGAGGCTTGTTTGTCTTACAGTTTGGATCCAGGGTTGAAGGCCTGTATCTGATGATGGCCTTCCTGCTGGCATCACATGGCAAGAGATGAGGAGTGCATGTGCATGTGTGTCTCTTCTGGTCTCTTCCATTTCTTCTAGAGCCACCAGGATTTAATCATGGAGGCCCTACCCTACAGGCCCACCTGTAACACCACAGTGGGATTAAGTTTGCACCCTTTTAACACCTCACAGTGGGGAATAAACCCCAGCATGAGATTTGTGAGGACAAATCCTGCTCAAGCCTTAGCAAGTATTGCTCTTGTAAGTGGCCAATTTTGTGTTTGGAGCATTTTAAATTGCATTGTTTATAATAGCAGGATGTTAGAAACCAGTTTAAAATGTTACATTATAGGAAAAAATTACATTATACAATGACAACTATACAGCCACTAAAAATTATGCTGCTACATGTTAATATTAAATGATGCCCATGGTATATTGCTGAGTTTAAAAATCAAAGTACTGTGTATTTTATGATCCTTTTGTGTATGTCTGTCTGATTTTATAAACTTAAAATCTAGAAAGAGCTGTAATGAAATGTTCATTTATTTTAAGTATTTTCTCACTTCTTTATGTTTATCTTATATTCTTTTTTGAGCCATCTTTTGAGTTTTATTTTTTGAGACATAATTCATATCTCATAGGTTTTGAGTGCTTTTTATTTTTTAATTTAAAAGAAATTTAAAAAATTATTTACTTTTATTTTATTTGAAAGAGACAGACAGTGAGATAGAGATCTTCCATCTACTGGTTCACTCCTCAAATACCTGTAACAGCCAGGACTGGGCCAGGCAAAGCCAGGAGCCCCAAACTCCACGCAGGTCTCCCGTGTGGGCGGCAGGGGCCCAGGTCCTGAGCCGTCACCTGCTGCTCCCAGGGTGCGCACTAGCAAGAAGCTGGATCGGAAGCAAGAAATGGCCGGAACTCACACTAGGCGCTTTGATATAGGATGCAGGCATCCCAGGCTGTGGCTTACCCTGCAGCACCCAACACCCACCTCTGATATTTTTTGAGTAAAAATATTTACTTTTGAGATTTTCATTCTCTTTTCATAGATATGTTGAATTTAATTGTTTGAGTTTTTTCTAGGAGGGAATCCCATGGCTGTGGTCAGCAAACAAGTAAATATGGAACTGGCCAAGATCAAGCAAAAATGCCCACTTTATGAAGCCAATGGACAAGCTGTAAGTTGAGGACAGACAGAACTTTTCCAGATTTCTCTGGTTTAGTTGAAAATAATTTTGGGGCTGGGAGATGTGTCAATAAATCTGCACATATAAGTATAAACTGAGGATAGAAATGATGTAACGTGATGCCGCTTTGTTCCTTAATTCTGAGCTATACAGCAAAGGGATTATTTTATATATATATGCTTTTTATTTGGCTGTGGCCATTTACCCCAAGAGACTTGTGGAATTGAGACCTGATTCTTCATCTCTTTGTGTTGTGCCTCCCATCATGTGCTTTAGCTCCGTGTATTCTTTATGACTTTGGTTTTATGTTTATGGGCTCAAGCTTTTCGTAGGCTAACAGCCAAACGTGGTAGTAAGTATCCAAATGCATAGGTAGGTTGAAGTATTTGTCAGCCAAACAAGAGACATAGGAGCTTTCCGTACTTAGTGTGACAGTAAGCTGGAAGTGATAATTACTTACAGGAATGATTTACTACAAATTAGGCTTAAGCTACATGAGTTGCTCTTTTTTTTTTTTTTCCCCCTAGAGTGCTCTCATCACTGGTTCACTCCCCAAAGCCTATGATGGCTGTGATTGGGCCAGGGAAAAGCCAGAAGCCGGGAACTCAGTCCTTGTCTCCCGTGTGGGGGGCAGGTACCTAACTACTTGAGCCATTATCTCTCGGGTGCACATTAGTGGGAAATTAATTGGGAGCAGAACCAGAACTAGAATCTAGGCACTCCGGTAGGGGATGTGTGTCTCCCAAATGGCATCTTAACTTCTACATCAAGTACCTGACAGCTACCCCACCCTGCCTGTCCTGTTCTGTTCTTTTAGGGATGAGTGAGATTCAGAAGTTTGTATTTTACCAACTACTCTGTCACGCTGAGAGTCCACGCCTCTCAAGCTGTATTATTGTTTATAGTTTGAGGAAGGGGAAATCTGCTTTGTATACAGTACTACTAGTAGTATATAGTACTATGATATATATAGTACTGTGCTGTGTGTATCATTACTACTGTTAGAAGTGATAAGATCCCAATTCCTGAAGTTTGTGTGGTGGGTGTCAGGGGCATCCTCGCCTGTTCCTGTCTGCCCTTAGGCTTTTGTGAGATTCAGGTGAGAAAAACTCAGACTTTGAGAAAATGCTTTGGTTCCCATCTCAACCATCCTGGCTCAGGTTTCCCTCCGTGGCTTCAAGGCTTCTTGTAGAATAAACAAAGTAGCATGAGAAGGATGAGGTCGTTCAAAAGTTCAGTAAATTTCTGTTGTTCTACAAAGATCTATAAAGGGAATAGAGATGAATAAAATAGGCTTTGCCACAATCTAGGATACTAATAATTCTTTTTTCCTAGCTCTTTATTTTGGAAACTTTAAACATATATACAAAAGTAGAAAGAATAGTAGGCTGAGCTCCCATTTTCCCAGACTTGTTTTATTTATCCTGTACCTTCCTTTTGTTAAAAATCGGGAATTTTTTTAAAGCAAATCATAAATACATTATCCATAAATAGGCCAGTAACACAGAGTCCCAGTGGATTTGCCAAGGGTCAGATAGAAGCACAGGTTGCTGTGGAAGAGCCAGGGGAGCAGGGGAATGTGTGGAGGTGAGAGGAACAAGGTCAGGGGAGGCTGGAGGGCAGAGGTTGTCGAAGGGAGACATGGCAGGCAGAGGATGCTGTAAGTCTGAGCGGGGAGCTCTGAAGGAGGATGGGATTAGTACTGCTGAGGCAGGAAGATTCAGAGCTGACGTTTAGGATGGAGCTGTGCTGTGGGAGACGTTGCTGGTTTTGCTGATTGCTTGGTTGGTCATTTAGAGGTCTGAGTAGGGGCAGTGCCAGGATTAGATTGGTATTTTAGTAGACGGGCAGCAAAGTGCAGAACTGAGCTGAGGAAGCAAGGCTCTGCAGTGGCTGCTGTCGCAGTAATCCGCAGTGAAGACTGTCTCATGGAGACACCATCTTTTTCTCTAGACTTTGCTGCATGTTCATTGAGTCTTGTTTTTTGTTCGTTTTTTTCTTTAATAGGAATGCCAGCATCGCATTATGGCAACTTTAACCTGTTGCACCACAATGCTGACTCTATTCTTGTTTTCATTTTTTAGTAAGATTTATTTATTTATTTGAAAGAGTTACAAAGAGACACTCCCCAGATGACCACAACAGCCAGGGGTGGGCCAGGCCATAGCCAGGAGCCTCTTTTGTGTCTCCCACATGGGTGGCAGGGGCCCAAACACTTGGGCCATCTCTTGCTTTTCTTAGGCCATTATCAGAGAGCCAGATCAAAAGTGAAGCATCTGGGACACTAACTGGTGCCCTATGGGATGCTGGCATCACGGGTGGCAGCTTTACTTGCAGTGCCACAATACCAGCCTCTCATTTGGTCTTTCAGTAAGAAGAGAACTTTTTCTAGTAGAAATATTCAGAGAAATGGCTTGCTTTACTGGATTAGGTTCTTTTTAAACATTTGTTGCTACGTAGTGTACCAGTACTACCCAGAAGTATGGCCTGCCCTGCTGCTATCCTTCTAGTGAACTGTTGGCTACCAGCATGCAATCAGATAAACAGCTCATGGCAGAATGTAAATAAATTACATTCTTCACCATCCTGTTAGCTCAGGTGATGACTTTCTGACGGGGGAGTAGTAAGACTTTCTCAATGATTTATGTTCTGACTTAGTAACCCTGTATTGATCAGGACTAGCCTTTGGAGCAGCATTGTGGTAAACAGGTGCTAACCTGGTGGTGTGGTTTCTCAGCGTTTTGTTTGCAGGAACGCTTTTCCAGGGGGCTAGTTATCATTCAGTTCTATCTGTGTGGGGTTTTTCTACATTCTGTCTGTTTGGTGCAGTAACCAGATGCTGAGGAAGATTCTTCCAGCCCCTCCAGTTCGGAAAGGCCTGCAGTTAATGAAGCACATGAGTGTTGGTGTGTTTGGCCCCCCAGCAGTCTAGCTCAGTGTTAGAATGGACAGCTACTGGCTGTTGATCCACTGTTGACTTGCCCATACAAAGAGCACCATTTACGAATGCCTATAACTACAACTGGTGTCTCATGGCTTTAGAAATATAGAGGGCTAAGTAGGTTGATAATTTCATTCCTCCATTCTGCGCTGTAGTCAGAAAGTTGGAAACAGACCCAGTGGCTGGTGTTCTGGCTCAAATTTCCACCTGACTGATGAGGGAAGCCGGGTGGATGAGTGTGTGATTCCATCAGCTGGGTCTTCCTCTCCAAGCACTTCCCTTAGTTGTTTCTGTAGGAGCCAACAGGACCTACCTAGAGTAAAAATTCACTTACTCATTGATTTTTCTTTAGTGAACTGTTGGATGAAATGGCGTTATGTTTCCTTTTTTTTTTTTTTTTTTTTTTTTTTTTTTTTTTTGTGGATAGCCTCAGTTAAAAAAGGTAATTTGATGATTGTGTTATTGCTACATAAAAATTAATTTTGCCATTCTGTACAAGGCCAGCAGTTACTCAAGAGTTATGAACATAACTTGTCATGTTGTCTTTTTTTTTTTTTCAAGATTATCTGAAAGGCAGAGTTAGTTAGAGAGATAGAGGCAGAGAGGTGCGGGCTGAGGTGGGGGAGGGGGTCTTCCACCCTCTGGTTCACTCCCCAAATGGTTGCAACGGCTAGAGCTGGGCCACAGGAGCCAGGAACTTCTTCCAGGTCTCCCATGCAGGTGCAGGGGCCCAAGCTCTTTGGCCAACTGCTACTGCTTTCCCAGGCCATAGCAGAGAGCTGGATCGGAAGTGGAGCAGCCAGGACTCAAACTGGTGCCCACATGGGATGCTGGCACTGCAGGCAGCGGCTTTACCCGCTAAGCCACAGCGCTGGCCCCTGTCATGTTGTCTTTTTTTTCTTTTCTTTCTTTTTTTTTGACAGGCAGAGTGGACAGTGAGAGAGAGACAGAGAAAGGTCTTCCTTTGCCGTTGGTTCACCCTCCAATGGCCGCCGCGGCCATCACAGGGATCCTAAAAGAGTTTACATTGCTGTTCTCCATGGTCCTACATTGGCAGCAATGATGTTAAGCTTCTGTGTTTGTTTTTGACAGCACAAGTTTATTTTGTGGTGCTGAATGGCTAAATCAAGAGCTGCCCTATGGAGAGAGGTACAGTGATATAAAGTAATGTAGATATTAAGGTTATCCCTAGAACTAGAAGGACTCTCCCAAACCTTAAGCCTGTAAAAAAACAGAGCTAATGCAGCCCTCAGATTGACCAGTTGTGGAGTTACACTCTGACCTCAGCTGTAATCACTTTGAACTGGATGTGGAAGAGGTGGAAAAAGGATCATCCATATTAGGACCATCCAGCGAGAGTCAGCATGGGAGGTTGGGGAGACAGGGAAGTGACTGTGAAGGTTTTCCCTGCCTCCTGTGAACTTGAGGGCTTTAGTCCCCCCCCCCGCCCCTTTTTGGGGGAGGGGTAGTGAAGAGTCTGAAACTCCTGCAGAGCTGTGATACTGTGTGCATTACAAGGTCTCTGGTCCACTTTGGACTGTGTGTGTCTGGTCACCACGTGAGATGCAAAGGCTCTGTAACTACTTTGAGATACTTGGATTTTGATTTTCTTCTTGGGAATGTTCAACTGTTAGGAAGATAACACATGAAAGGAAATGGTTTCCATGTTTGTTTTTAATCTATTTGAAAGGCAGAGTGAGAGAGACAGATAGATATTCCATCTGCTGGTTCACTTGCCAAATGCCCAGGCTAGAGCAAGCTAAAGCCAGGAGACTGGAGTTCCATTTGGGTCTCCCACTTTGGTGGAAGGGGCTCAAGTACTTAAACCATCATCTGCCTCGCCTGAATGCACTAGTGGGAGCTGGATTGGCGGCTGAGTAGCCAGGACTCCAGCTGGAACACCGAATGGGCTGTGGGCATCCAGAGTAGTGCCTTAATCTGCTGCACCACGATGCTCACCCTAGCAGTTATCCCTGGGTGGGTTCAAACCCACCACCATCCTTTTGGTTAGCAGAGCAACATGCCAGCTGATTATGCCATGGAAATATGACTAGGTTATCATTTTTTTTGGTTTGTTGGTTTTGTTCTTGTTTTGACAGAAGCCTCTGTGCCTTCTGGGGTTTTCTGTTCCCTTGAAGGATCATCTTCAGGACCTTTATAACAGTCTTTCTCTACCCTTTATTTTATTTTATTTGAGAGACACATAGAGACATTCAAAGAGCTCCTATCTGCTGGTTCACTCCCCAAATGCCTGTAACAGCTAGGGCTGGGCCAGGCTGAAGCCAAGACCCTGAAACTCAATCTTGCTGGCACCACGGCTCAACAGGCTAGTCCTCCGCCTTGCGGCGCTGGCACACTGGGTTCTAGTCCCGGTCGGGGCGCCGGATTCTATCCCGGTTGCCCCTCTTCCAGTCCAGCTCTCTGCTGTGGCCCGGGAGTGCAGTGGAGGATGGCCCAAGTGCTTGGGCCCTGCACCCGCATGGGAGACCAGGAGAAGCACCTGGCTCCTGGCTTCGGATCAGCGTGGTGCTCTGGCCGCAGCGCGCCGGCCACAGTGGCCATTGGAGGGTGAACCAGCGGCAAAAAGGAAGACCTTTCTCTGTCTCTTTCTCTCTCTCTCACTGTCCACTCTGCCTGTCAAAAAAAAAAAAAAAAAAAAGAAACGCAACCTTGGCCTCCTGTATAGGTGGCAGGGTCCCAAATACTTGAGCCATCACCTGTTGTCTCCTAGGATGTGCATTAGCAGGGAATTGGAATAGAGAATAGAAGCTAGAACTTGAACCCAGGCACTTCCACATAGAATGGAAGTGTCTTAACCACTATACCACCCTTCTCTTTAAAAATCATGACTACCGGGGCAGGCTCTGGGGCACAGTCAGTTAGGCCACTGCTTAGGATGCCCTCATCCCATACTGGTCAGAGTCGCAGTTCTATTCCCAGTACAGCTTCCTGCTAATGCATCCTGGCAGGCAGTATGTGATGACTCAAGTGCTTGGTCCCTGGTCATCCACTGGGATACCAAGTGGAATTTCTGACGTCCGGCTTTAACCTACCCAGCTTTGGCGGATGCAGGCATTTGGGGAGTAAAGCTGCAATGGATGGAAGATCTCTCTGTCTCTGTCTCTGTCGCTCTGCGTCCCACCCCCGCTTTGCAGATTTATTTACTTGTAAGTCAGAATTAGAGAGAGAGAGAGGGAGAGAGAGAGCTTCTGTCTGCTGGTTCACTCCCTACATGGCCACAGCAGCCAGGGTTGGGCCAGGCTCAAGCCAAGAGTTTGTCCAGGTCTCTGACATGGGTGACAGTGGTCCAAACTTGGGCCACCTTCTGCTGCTTTTCCCAGGCGATTAACAGGGAGCCGGATAAAGAAATGGAGCAGCCAGGACTCAAACTGTTGCCTCTACAGGATAGTTGGTGTCACATGTGGCAGACGGCTTTACCTTCTATGCCACAATGCCAGCCCTCAGCTCTGCCTTCCAAGCAGATGGGAAAAAATTTGACTGCCAGCCCCTGCGTTTTATAAAAGTAAAAATCTAGGCCGGCGCTGTGGCTTAACAGGCTAATCCTCCGCCTTGCGGTGCCGGGACACCGGGTTCTAGTCCCGGTCGGGGCGCTGGATTCTATCCCAGTTGCCCCTCTTCCAGGCCAGCTCTCTGCTATGGCCTGGGAAGGCAGTGGAGAATGGCCCAAGTGCTTGGGCCCTGCACCCGCATGGGAGACCAGGAGAAGCACCTGGCTCCTGGCTTCGGATCAGCGAGATGCGCTGGCCGCAGCGGCCATTGGAGGATGAACCAATGGCAAAAGGAAGACCTTTCTCTGTCTCTCTCACTATCCACTCTGCCTGTCCAAAAAAAAAAAAGTAAAAAATCTAATGTCTTTTTTTTTTTTTTAAGATTTATTTATTTGAAAGAGTTACAGAGAGAGGTAGAGACAGAAAGGTCTTCCATCTGCTGGATCACTTTCCAGATGGCCACAACGGCCACAGCTGTGCCGATCCGAAGCCAGGAGCCAGGAGCTTCTTCCAGGTCTCCCACATGGGTGCAGAGGCTCAAGGACTTGGGCCATCTTCTACTGCTTTCCCAGACCATAGCAGAGAGCTGGATCGGAAGAGGAGCAGCCGGGACTAGAACTGGCACCCATATGGGATGCCTGTGCTTCAGGCCAGGGCTTTAACCTGCTGCACCACAGCGCCAGCCCCCAATGGCTTTTTTTTTTTTTTTTTTTAATGCTCCTGAAGTTCCCAAATAGTTTTTCCCCCTCAAATAATAGTTTTAGGGGCCAATGTAGTAGCATAGTGGATTAACACATGAGTGCTAGTTCAAGTCCTGGCTGCTCCACTTCGGATCCAGCTCCCTGCTAATGTGCCTGGGAAAGCAGTGGAAGATGGCCCAAGTCCTTGAGCCTCTGCACCCATGTGGGAGACCTGGACGGAGCTCCAGGCTTCAACCTAGCCCAGCCCTGGACATTGCAACCATTTGGGGGATGAAGCAGCTGCCAGAAGACCTCTGTCTCTCTCCCTCTAATTTTGCCTTTCAAATAAATACAGCTTTAAAAAAGAAAATAATAGCTTTAACAGTGGCTTTGCTTTTATAAACTCTATTATTCATTTAACAGAAGTTGCTGAATGCCTCCACTGTGCTGGAACCTGCTGGAGTAATTTACTTAGGCATGCAGTGTGTACCTTCTTCACTGCTTTAAGGAACTGTCAGTCATTTATGTCCCCTAAATGATTTCTGGGAACTTAAAGGATGAAAGGGACAGCAATCGCCATATATAGAACCACAATGAATTGTATCTGGTAAAAATGGTTATTGTCCTTATTGTCCCCTTGGGGTAAAGGCTCCCTCTCCTTTCCCTTGGCTGTTTGGGGGAATCTAAATTAGAGACTCTTCAGTTGTAAATTTCTTCTTCCAGATTTTACCAGAGGAGCTTATCTTAATCTTTTGTTTTGCCATAGTCTAGAAATGGATAATGGTCTGAGCAAGGGGGAGGTGGAGATGGATTGTGGCCCTTTTTGGCCAGGTTTGGACATTATAGTTTTCTTTCAAAGTATAGCTCTTCGTGAGGATTTTACAGGCTGATTCTCAGAATTTGTGTACCTGGAACATTGCTGCACTTAACTCCATTCTGCTGTGCTGCTAAAGAGCTTGTTGAGGCTGGGAGTAAGACGGATGTGCGTTTTCAAAGACCTAAATGGTAGACTGCGACCAGAGGTAGAGCCAAGGAGAGCTGGCATTCCTTTGGAATTATTTCTTGTAGGGGCAGGGACCTGTCCAGAAAGTTACTTGGCTTTCCCTAGGTTTATTTCCACACAAGCTGCACCCTTCTTCCTCCATCCCTCCCCCCCTGTTCAGGAATGCCCTGTATAAGCATCTGGGATGCTACGGGACCAAAACAGGCTGGACTGAGCCCACGGAACACAGTGTGGCTCAACAGAGTCTTAGTCCTGAAGGAACTGTTTACCTGCGGGTTCCATTGAGAAATAAATGGCTTTGAAGCATTAGAATCAAAATCTGTGTAAGATGCCATCCTTTTTGTGTGCTTCTTTGATAGAAGATCGTGTATAACTGGTCCCTCCCAGGTCCTAGTACAGGTTGTTACCTGCCTTCTGTTGTGGTGCTGCATCCTTGGAAATTATTTGTTGAGTTCCTTTTTCAGGATGAAATATGAGGATACTACTGAAGTTTGTGGGAAATGGAATTAAAAGATAAGTTTATTGTAATGCAAAGTTTTTGAAATCCGTATATAAGGGGTCTTCAGAAAGTTCATAGAAGCTGTATTCTTCGGGGCCAGCGCTCTGGTGTAGGGGGTGAAGCTGCTGCCTGTGGCGCCAGCATCTTTTATGGGCATTGGTTCAAGTCCCGGCTGCTCCACTTCCAGTCCAGCTCTCTGCCATGGCCTGGCAAAGCAGTTGAAGATGGCTCAAGTGCTTGGGTGCCTGCACCCACATGGGAGACCTGGAAGAAGTTCCTGGCTCCTGGCTTTGGATCAGTCCAGTTCTGGCCGTTACAGCCATTTGGGGAGTGAACCGGTGGATGGAAGATACCTCTCTCTGCCTCCCTCCCTCCTTCTCTCCCTCTCTCTCATAACTCTGCCTTTCAAATAAAATAAATGAAAAAAAATTCTGAAAAAGTTATGCCTGGATTTCAAAAAAATTCGCTTTTGATTCCATTTTCCTATAGACTTCTTGAAGTAACCTCTTAATCTGGACCTTTAGTAAAGTTAAAATCACTGCTGTGAGACCATCACTGTTTCAGCTTCTTAGCTGTTTGTAGAACAGTAGAATCCAAGGAGAGAAGCGACCTGAAGCACTGGTAGTTCGGAAGTTAAAAGTAGTTGCTTCCTAGAGTTCTTTCATTGTTTGGCTGTATTAAATAGAACATGGCTTATTTTTCGAGCTGGTTTCAAGATGAAAATATATTAAAAACATATTTTGGTTTTTCTCTCAATCAGTATTGATTTCCTGATGAACAAGTGCTTTATTTATTATTTACAAAATATTCACTTAATTTCAAAGTGAAATTTTAAAGTTAATGGGAAAATCGCCAGGTTGCAAGGCTCTCTCTGACTGCAGCTCCATCATGATATTTAGCCTTCTAAAGCAGAGGGGCCTCACTGCCGACCGCGTGCTCTCAGGTCACAGCGGTCGGGCCCCGCCCGGTGTCACTCAGCGTGGCAGTAGACTTTCCGTGTGGTTTTTGTTTGTTTGATTTTATTACTGTTTACTGTCCTGTTTTCCCTTTCCACTTTTACTGACTTGCTTTACTCCTCATTGCTTTCGGACACCTCTCCCTCCCTGCGTTTTTTAAATTGCTTTTCTTTTGGCCGTTTCTCTGCTTTAACCTTTCCCGTTTGGTCTCTGTACAGCCTGTTCCTTGTTTATACTCTGGTGGTTGCAGCTTCTGAGCAAAGCAGAATGCTTCCGCCATGCTCTGTGTGTAAAGCCTGATGTTACCGCTGTCATACAAAACTAAACTTACGTGGCTGTTGGGCTGTTATTTACAGTTTATTTCTCTCTCTGCTGCACTGGTTAAAAGGACACTGTCAAGGTATTTTTTTCATAATTTTTCAAATCATTTTCCTCACTGTTTACAATAACCCATTAAAAGCGTGACACTTCAGTCTTTTCCTTTCGAAGACCCTCTCCATCCTGCATTCACACTGGTCTGTTGTTGTACAGTTGCGCCTATATGTTGGGCTGGTGCCATTTGCGGTTATGTCATTGGAAGCGCATGTAAAACATCAGGTTTTTTGTCGGGGGGAGGGTGTGGGTGGACTAAAGGAGAAAGTGTAAGAATCAAGTGGGCAGCTGGGCAAACAGAGGGAAGAAACAAAAGGTCAAATTTGGTTCCTCTAACCTTGACAGTGTCCCTTTAAATATTTCTCTACCACACACCCTGGACCCCAGTGACTGAGCCTAGTGCTGTGTCCTTTTTCAGTATGAACTCCCCTATGTGACTGTCACCTACGGAGATTAAAGCTTGTCTGAAGCAGGCCATCCAGTTGGCGCTGGAGGAGCTTTAATCCGCCCCCTTGCGCACTTGCGTTGGCACAGTCTTCCCCGCGGCAGAGGCATGCGGTGCGTCCTCTCCCAGGCGTTGAAGAGCCACCCCTGTCTGTACTCTAGGAAAAGCATCTGTGGTCAGTTAAGATCTCCTAACTTTGTAGACTTGATGATACCTGTGGAAAGGAGAACCAGATTCAGACATCTAGACATTGTAGACATCTAGCATTGTAGGAGTCACAGTAGAAATAGCAAGTTTCTGAGCAGAATTCCATTGAGTTGCTCTGTAGATGACCATACTCATTCTCAATGAGGAAAAGTAACTGATTAGAAGGGAAACAAAATTCCTGGTAAGAGCAGCTCCTTACCAGCTTCTAAAGCTACGTGGTCAAAACAAGGAGGGATGTCACCAGGAGCTCTTTTTCTGGCTGTGGAGGTGAACGGATATTTTCTATGTACTAAGTAATGTACCTCCCTGATCTGTGCCAAGCCTCAAGAGCCTGATTCTTTGCCTCATTTCTCCACACAAACCAGAAGAGATTTAGATTTTTTTCTTTTTCGGCTGAGAGTGTGTGTGTGATGCACGGATACTGAGATGTGGCCAATATTTAGCCTTCTAGAACCTGATGCTTTGTGTGTGGTGTTCATTAGAGCAATGGTGTCTCATTTAAGTTCAGAAGAAGAGGTGCATTCCTCCTCCATTTCTTGTTTGAGCTCACTGCACTTCTTGCCAGAATCTTTGTGCCACATAGTGGCTCATCTGTGGAGTTGGTTGTGGGATCAGTGAAGGGGCAGAGGCTCAGGCTTTGAAATCTTCCGTTTAGATGAACTGGACAAAAACTAAGGTGTTTTGAGAGGTGGAATCTTACTGTGATGGTCTTGACACCAGTTTCCTCTGATTGTAAAAGGTCATTCTGCAATCACTGTTAACTAGAACTTCAGTGTTTTGTTTCTGGTTGCTGATTTTCGGTTGACTATAAAAGGAGATTCCAAAAGTTTTGAATCCATTTCCCAGTTGGTACTCAACTTAGAGCAAGAGATGCTTGCCTTAGACATGCTTGTTCCTTTTCTCATGCTGGCCATGAGCTCAGCGGTGGAATACAGATGTCGGTTACTTTGGTACAGCATTACGCAGGAGCAGAGGGACATGTGTTACCTCACTGATGGCTCAGTGGAGGGGCACAGCATGGCCTAGAGGCATGGTCTGTGATCTGTTCACCTCACCTACAGCAGTGAGGAGCCACAACTGAGGAGTCTAAGAGCCTTGGACATTGAACTCTGAACTTCCCTGCAGGAGACTGTAAGGGGACGAGTGCATTTTTCAGTAGCCATGGATTTCACTACTTCTCTACTCTCACCTGAAATTCTGTCATCTTTGCAGGGGAAGCAGGTATCTTGGGCTTCTTCTTTTTCCCACTTTATGCTGATTCGGGAATGTCCTCAGGTGTGCTGACACTGTGTTTGTTCTCTGGACTTCTCCAGCGTGGTGTTTGCATGTCAGCCCAGCTCAATTCAGTGCTTGTCAGCTCAGTGCACCTTGTGCTCCATGTGATTTCACTTAGCTCCACTGTAACCCTTGTGACTGTTAATGCAGGTAGAAGGCCCAGCTTGGGGGCAGAAGTGGGAGAAGAGGGGGAGTATTGAGGTCAAAACATTTCATGTCTCATTTAAATGGAATTGACCACTTCATAGAAAAGAAAATTCAAATCATTGTCCTCAAAGGTAAAACCTTTGAGGTACATATTTTGACATTTTTAACTGTAGGGTTTTGTGTTTTCATGGCTGGTTGTCTAGTCTTACAAGGACCAACTCTGCTATACTTTGAATTTTCAGGTTCCTAAAGAGAAGGATGAAATGGTAGAACAAGAGTTTAACCGGCTGCTAGAAGCAACATCTTACCTAAGTCATCAGCTAGACTTCAATGTTCTCAATAATAAGCCTGTGTCCCTTGGCCAGGCTCTGGAAGTTGTCATTCAGTAAGTACTGTGATACTGCTTTATTGAATAGTGAACTCTGTCATGGTTTGCTATTTAAGTTTTTAGAAAGTCTCATTTAGCTAGTTAAAATATTAACTCCCAGAGTAAAAAGGCATTTAAAACAATTACATGACCCTTAAGACCTTTTGAATCCTAAAATTCACCACCTTTATGATACTGTGCAGTGTTTAATGTAGCCTGGATAATAACTTCCCATCAGTCAGCTTTCTTGTTCCCAAGACCCTTGATGCCTTTGATTGTTATTTTTATGTGATAGAGGGAGAGTGTGTGCTTCCGTCTGCCAGCTCTGTCCTCAAGGCCAGGGCCAGAGCCAAGAGGCAGAAACACAGTCCAGGCCCTTGTGTGGGTGGCGGGGGCCCAGTTACTTGAACCCTCACTTCTACCTCCCAGGGTGCACTAGCAGGAAGCCGGAGCCCTAAAGACCAACTCCCCCGTGAATGTTTTCAGTGTGTATCTGTCTTGTGCCGCAGAACCAACTGTGTGGCCAGGGCATACACGTTGTCTCTCTTAGGTTACAAGAAAAACATGTCAAAGATGAGCAGATTGAACACTGGAAGAAGATAGTGAAGACTCAGGAAGAATTGAAAGAACTTCTTAATAAGGTGAACTTCTCTTTTCTCTATAGCTGAATAAGCTGCAATGGAGGGGAAAGCCTTTAATTTAGAAAATGTAAAAGCCTTTCTGGGATTTTTGGTGCATGGAAGAGAAGGCCTGCATAAGTGGGGCTCCATCATAAATAAGAAAATAGAGTGGCCAGAGCCTCTCTGGTGTCATGGTTGACAAATTATTGCTAGGGGAAACAGAGCCTGCCTTCCACACCATCTGGTTCCCTGTGACTCTTCCAAAGCTGCCTAGCATCCTCTGGCTGCATTCTAGGATGAGAAGGAAATGAGCTGTGCTAGGGCCAGGTGCTCACTGACGAAGCCCAACA
Source organism: Lepus europaeus (assembly GCF_033115175.1). Lineage (NCBI taxonomy): Eukaryota > Metazoa > Chordata > Mammalia > Lagomorpha > Leporidae > Lepus > Lepus europaeus. The sequence goes on from NC_084831.1 coordinate 16,707,762, forward strand.
CATCAGCCCCCGTTCATTGCCACAGTTACTGGGGTTAAAGTATCACCATCCTCAGCCGAGCACTTCTTCACTAGGCTCTGGTTGGCCAAGTATAGCCATTTGTTTCTCCTCATCTTGCCCATTGCATTCATCATGTGGCTTGCGGAGAAAATGGTCCCTTGTGCTGGAGACAGAGCTTTCTGATGCCAGCTCGGGTGCACCTTGCTCCTGGAGTCTCACTTCATTCTCACTGGGCCTGAGCTCGCCTTCCTGGCTTATGTGCAGGATGGAGTGAGAAGAGTGGCTTGAGAAGTGCCAACTAGTGGCATATTTGTGGGGCACAGTATCAAGGTTTTTGGTTTTTGGTTTCGTAAAGTTTGTTTTTTAAGGTTTGTTTTATATACTTGAAAGGCAGAGCAGGGGCTGGCACTGTGGTACAAGTTAAGCCACTGCCTGCAGCCCTGCCATTCCATATGGGCGCCAGTTTAAGTACTGCCTGTTCCACTTCCAATCTAGCACCCTGCTAATGTGCCTGGGAAAGCAACAGAAAACGGCCCAAGTCTCTGGGCCTCTAGAAGAAGCTCTTGGCTCCTGGCTTGGTCTGGCCCAGTCCGTCATTGCAGCCATTTGGGAAGTGAACCAGTGGATGGAAGATTTCTCTCTAACTCTGACTTTCAAATAAATAAATCTTATTTATTTATTTTTTCTTAAAGCAGAATGACGTGGGTAGGGAGTGGGAAGGAAACAAAGATCTCCCATCTGCTGGGTCACTCTCTAAGTACCTGCAGTAGCTGGGCCTAGGCCAGGCTAATGCAAGGAGCCTGGAACTTCATCTGGGGCTCCTACAGGTGGCAGGGGCCAAAAGTACTCCGGCCCTCTTCTGCTGCCTTCCCAGGCACACAGGTAAGGAGCTGGATGGGAAGCACACAGCCAGGACTTGAACTGAACTGGTACTCTGATATGGGTTGCCAGTGTTGGCTGGTAGCAGCTTAACCTGCTGTACCATAATGCTGGCCTCCAGTCTCAAGTTTTATGTCGCTGTTCTGTGCAGTACTATCAGAAGCCAAAAAACTGACATTAAAAATGGTTCCTTGGGGGCCAGCATTGTGGCATAGAGGGTAAAGCTGCAGCCTGCATCGCCGGCATCCCATATGGGCGCCAGTTCCAGTCCCGGCTGCTCCACTTCTGATCCAGCTCCCTGCTAACGTGCCTGGGAAAGCAGCAGAGGATGGCCCAAGTGCTGCAACCCATGTGGGAGACCCAAAGAAGCTCCTGGTTCCTGGCTTAGGACTATCCCAGCTTTGGCCATTATAGCCATTTGGGGAGTGAACTAGTGGATGGAAGATTTCTGTCTTTCCCTCTCTGACTCTGCCTTTCAAATGAATGAATGAATGAATGAATAAATAAATAAATAAATAAATAGGAAAGAAAAATGGTTCCTTGAGGTTCCTCATGTGATATGATCTTTTACTAAAAAAACAAATTATGACAATTTATTTCCCAAAGTAATTCTAAGTTAAATTGGTGATAGTTTGTTGTTCCTGGAAATTAAATTTATTTCAATACTTTAAAAAAATTAAATAAGATACTACTTGTCCTCTCATTTATTTTGGAAGGCCAAGAGAGTCTTAACTTGTCTGACGGTATTGTGATACCCTGGAGGTAATCCCGATTGGCTTTTCCCCTGAATTTCTAAATGGCTTGCAGAGTAGAACAGGTATTTAAGAATTCCAAGGACCTGATACTTTGAAACTTTTGATGTGCTAGCAGTTCAGAGGAGGGACCAAAGCCAAGGGGACATGTGATTCGGGGTGAATTACATGGGGATCTAGAATGGTGAATTTTTACTTTTCTCTTTTAGATGGTAAATTTGAAAGAGAAAATTAAAGAACTCCATCAGCAGTACAAAGAAGCAGCTGAAGTGAAGCCACCCAGGGACATTACTGCTGAGTTCCTGGTGAAAAGCAAGCACAGGGATCTGACTGCTCTCTGCAAGGTGGGGGTGCATCCCTGCTTCCCTTCGCCTCCTTGGAGTCCTAAGAAACAGAACAGATCTGGGGAACTGTGGAAGCGAGAGAGCTAGCAGCCAGTCACAAGTGCACCTGACATGCACAAGAGGGTTTGGTGCAAGGAAGCGTGGGGGCTCAGCGGATTCCTTTGGGCTGAAATGGCTTTTCCTGCAGAACTCTTAGCCTTTCATGACTTCGTAACAGTCTGCATCATTTTCCCTTACTTAAATCTCAGTTTAGTTGTTCCTTAGTTTACCCTTCATCTTTTAGAATAATAGTAATGGACAAAAACACTGCAGTCAAATTTTGTGGCTTGAATCCCGAAGCTGGTATCTCAGCCATGTGACTGTAAAGCAGTAGCACTCCACTGTGGGTATGCATGAAGCTTGAATGAAATCCTGCATCTGGAGTGTTTATGCCAGGGCCGTTGATATGGTCAGCGCTCAGGAAGCAGTAGTTGTGTCATTTTTCATCCATACTTTGGAACATGCTAGTGTATTTCTTCCTTTATTTTTCTCTTTCATGTTTCCCCCTCTTGCTCCAGTCTTATCTCAGACACACAGTTGTAACTTGTTTTTGAGAACCAAATTCTCATGACCCCACCCTTAAATTGAGTCATACTTCCCGTCCATTACCTGAGCTCGAAGGAAGTGTCCCAGACCGTAGACTTGTAGCAGTAAGCAGGGTGGATACCTCGCCCTCAGGATCAATCAGATTCACTTAATTTTATCAGGAATATGATGAATTGGCTGAAACTCAAGGAAAGCTAGAAGAGAAACTTCAAGAATTGGAAGCTAATCCTCCAAGGTAAGAGAAAACACACAGCCACTGAGAGGGATTGTTTTTACTGTTCTTTCTGTGTTAGATTTAAAATGAAAATTGCAAAGCACAGTCAACTATTTATGCTCAGTGAGTGAATTTTAAGTTGTTCAATACATGAAACATATCGGAGAACATCTGACGACCTGCCAGGGTTCTGATCCCCTGCTCTTACGTCAGTGTGGAACTGGGGAGCTGTTCCGCTTTCTGACAATGGAGTTGGATGGTGACTGTTGGTGCTCTGTGATGTGAGCATGTCCACCTCCACAGATAGCTACTGTGGGCTATAAAATCCGTGTGCTGTTTAGAATAGGAAACAAAAGACTTTATAGTAAGCTGTTGTAATATAAGATGACCTCAAATTAAGAGGTTTTTTTTTTTTTTTTTTTTTTTTTTCCCCAGACAAATGTGGTCCCATTGTCATTTGCTTTCTAAGATGAGTTTGCCACTGCTCTGGGCACCAAGGATAAAGCAGTTAATGAGACAGAAAAAGCCCTAATATTTTTAAAAATTTATTTATTTATAAGTCAGAATCACAGAGAGAGAGGGAGAGACAGCAGCCAAGGCTGAGCCAGGCCAAAGCCAGGAGCTTCATCCGGGTCCCTTAAGTGGGAAGCAGTAGCCCATGTACTCGGGCCATCTTCTGCTTCTCCAGGAACATTAGCAGGAAGCTGGATCAGAAGTGGAGCCGCCAGCTCTAGAAACCAGCGCCCACATAGGATGCCAGCGTTGCAGATGGTGGTTAACCCACTGCGCCACAGCACTTGCCCTCAGCTTCTAATTTCTGTGCTTGAGGCACTGTCCCTGGCTCAGATTGCAGCCTAATCCATTGGCATCAGCTGTGCCCACTGTTTGACAAGAGTCGGAGTGTCTCTATTAACAACCCTGTGCTCCCCTGTTCTTATTTTGCAGTGATGTATATCTCTCATCAAGAGACAGACAAATACTTGATTGGCATTTTGCAAATCTTGAATTTGCTAATGCCACACCGCTGTCTACCCTCTCCCTGAAACACTGGGATCAGGTAAATTCCTCATCACTTACTTGCTGCATGTGTCTTTGAGAGGGCTCTGAAGACGAGTTCTGTAATGTGTGAATATGTGTGTTTTAAAACAGTGCTCGGGGCGATACCAGTTCTATACAGTTGAAATTCACACATTTTTAAGTGAACAATGGGATGATTTGCTCAACAGACTTAGTCATACCACAGTGAAGATCGGATACAAAAGTCTTCAGAAAGTTCAAGGGAAATGTGTAATATGAAAAACTATGCTTGAATTTCAAAACTGTTTTGCACCAAAATGAACTCTTTTCTTTTTTTTAAAAAAGATTTAATTATTATTTGTAAGGCAGAGTTACAGAGAGGCAGAGAGAGAGAGGTCTTCCATCTGCTAGTTCACACCCCAAATGGTTGCAACAGCCGGAGCTAAGCCAATCCGAAGCCAGGAGCCAAGAGCTTCTTCCAAGTGCAGGTGCAGGAACCCAAGCACTTGAGCCATCTTCCACTGCTATCCCAGGCCATAGCAGAGAGCTGGATCAGAAGTGGAGCAGCTGGGACTTGAACCGGTGCCCATATCGGATGCCAACACTGCAGATGGCAACTTTACCCACTACACCACAGCACAGGCCCCCAAAATGAACCTTTAATTTTCTTTTCCACAAACTTTCTGAAGTACCTTCATAGAGCATTTTCACCACTCTGGAAAGTTGTCTCCTGCCCCCTTGGAATTAATCCTCTATGTACCTGCTCCTGGTCTCAGGCAACCACTGATTTGCTTTCTGTCACTAGCATTTTAGCATTTTCCTTGGATTGAATCATATAGTTCACCTTTATATGTATGGCTTCCTTCACTTAGCATGAAATGGTTTTTGTTTTTTTAAAGACGTGTTTATTTACTTGAAATGTAGAGTGACAGAGATCCTCCGTCCACTGGTTGGCTCCCCAAATATCCTGCAGTAGCTAGGGCTGGGCCAGGAGCCGGAACCAGGAACTCTGTCTGGGTCTCCCGTGTGGCTGGCAGGAGCTCACGTACTTGAGCCATCATCTGCTGCCTCCCAGCTGTGTAAGTAGGGAGCTGGATCAGAAGCGGATAACCAGGACCCGAGCCTCTGCTCGGATATGGGGTCGTTCACTTGTGTGCCATAATGCGTCCCCCAGCTTTCTGGTTTTTGTGTTCTGAAGTGTACTTTTCTGTATCCTCTTACCTGAGGTCACAGAAGATTTTCTGTTTTCTTTCCAGGCGTTTTGTGGGTTTAGCGCCTATAGTTAGGTCTGTAATCCATCTTGAGTTAATTTTCGGGTACAGTGAGAGATAAGACTAGAGCTTCTATTTTTCTACACAGTTATCTCATTATACCAGCACTGTCATTTCATCATCTGTCTTGGCCCTGTAAAAGTGAGCCTGTGGGGCCCGGCACTGTGGCGCAGTGGGTTAAAGCCCTGGCCTGCAGTGCCGGCATCCCATATGGGCACCGGTTCAAGTCCCAAACTGCTCCACTTCCGATCCAGCTCTCTGCTATGGCCTGGGAAGGCAGAGGAAGATGGCCCAAGTCCTTGGGCCCCTGCACCCGTGTGGGAGACCCGGAAGACGCTCCTGGCTTTGGATTGGCTCAGCTCTGGCCATGTTAGCATCTGAGGAGAGAACAAGGGATGGAAGACCTCTCTCTCTCTCTCTCTCTCTCTCTCTAACTCTAACTCTAACTCTAACTCTTTCAAATAAATAAAATAAATCTTAAAAAAAAAAAAAAAAGAAGAGTGAGCCTATGGATGGCTGCTCTCTCTCTGTGCATGGAGTAGTCTCCCCACCTGCCAGGACCACACAGCCCTGATTACTGTTGCTTCATCGCAAGTCTTCTAGTTAGGTCGTGTAAATTCTTGTTTGAAGTTGTTTTGGCTATTTTAGATCTTCTGTATTTCCATACAAATTTTAGGATCAGCTTGTTACTTTTCCCAAAATACAATCTTTTGGGCTTTCCATGAAGAATGCATCCAATTTCTCAATCAGTTTGAAGGGAACTGTCATCCTAACACTAAGCCTTCTCACCCTTGGATATGGTCAGCCCCTCCATTTATTTAGGTTTTCTTTATCTCAGCAATGTTTTACAGTTCTCAGTATGCTGAGAGTTACGATTTGTTTGAAGTATTTACTCTTGAACTGGTGAAAAATCATAGGGCTTCTTGGGTATTGAATGGACCAATCTGTGAAATCTGAGACTTTGGCCAGATTGAAGATGAGCAGAAGTGAGAGTTACAGTTTCACTCACGTGTTTTACATGAGGGAGCGCGTGAGTTGCCATGAAGTAGGACATTTTGCTGCCAGACCAATGTTTTTGTGTAAGTCCTAAGAATTATGGTATGTTTCCCCCAGAAATTCATGAAATTGTAAAAACTAACCTTCCGAGAGAGTTCCCTATGTAGAAAGTTTAACAGTGAATTCAAAGAAATTAGATCAGTTGGGGGCTTCTCAGCTTTAAGGCCAAATCTCGCCCTCCTCACTATTTGGAATATCTCGGGCCACTCTACTGTCTTCGGCTGCCTTTTTCTGGTTTGCCGACTTCCATTTTGGGCCATCTCGACTTCAGAACTGTTAGGTTAAAGGAATAATTGAATTTACTCTGAAGCAGAAGAAAGTGTAATCCGGATGGGGAATCTGATATCTTGTCAACCTGTGATGCTTTTTTTAATTTTTTAAGCCAAAGAGATAATTTTTGTGATACCTGATTGTCCTGGTTCGTAAGCTCCCCACCAAGGAAGGCTTGGATGCGGCACAAGGACTGTGAAAACAAGACCTCGGGGCGAGGGCTGCCTTCACCGCACTGCCAGGGCGTAGGGACTTGTTGGTGTGCTTTCTTTTTACTTCAGTTTCCTCGGGCAGCGGTAGCTGAGTTCTGAGGAGTGTTCTGTAGTTGCTGTCTCCAGCCATTAACTTTCCACAAGCATTGTTTCTCAGTATTACACAGAACTCTGCACGTGGTGTGGATTGTGTCCTTTGCTCTCCTTTAGGATGATGACTTTGAGTTTACTGGCAGCCACCTGACAGTGAGGAACGGCTACTCCTGCGTGCCTGTGGCGTTAGCAGAAGGCCTGGACATCAAACTGAATACAGCCGTGCGCCAGGTCCGCTACACAGCTTCAGGTATGTTACTGTCCCCAGGGGCGACAGAGGCCCCCGCACAGGAACAGGCCGTTTCCCGAGGGCACGCAGACCAAGGCGCTGTGTTGGCGTTAGAGGGGACAGACCTTTGGCGGTCTAGGGCCTCATTTTGTAAACTGGACAGTTGAGACAAGCTGTGATAGTCCCCAGCTTGTATGCAGACGGCTTTGGTATTGTGGTAACAGCCAGTGTGGATTTAATGCTGATAAGTATGTTCAGAAATTCCAGGACTTTGGCACGGGGGCTCCGGGGAGGCCCGCCGCTCCATTTCACTCTTCTGGCTGCCCGTGCCGACAGGCTCGCTCTGGAGCGGTGCCGCCGGCTCACAGAGCTGGAATTCCTGTGACCCCTGCGGGCTTGGCTCAGTGCTGCTCTCAGAGTACATCGATCACAGAGTACATGGATCACAGAGACCCTGTTGTCCATTTGCCGTGGAATTGATAAGGAAGACGGGTGTCCTCCCTCTCCAGGGGCCCTTGCGTGACTGTAGATGCCGCCAATCTCGCCTTCCCTAGGCCCTTACCTAGAGTTCTGTAGATCACCCCAAGTGTCTGTGTTTTGTTTTGTTTTTTACAGCCATTTAATTTTCCATTTAATTTTTCCAATAAAGGCAGCTAGATCTTCAGCCCTTAAATCGCCTTTTGCAGGCACATGGAAAACAGAATAGTGTCATTTTCCCTATCCATAGCCACAGAAAATGGGCATGTGCTGAGCTTTCATACCCACGTTGAGCTATTTATATATTTTAAAATTTATGTAAGTAGGCTTTCACTAAAAAAACACAAATGAGGAAAAATACTATTAACATAACTTCAGTGCTCTTTGTGAGGTCAGCGTTGAGCTCGGTCCTTTTCTGAGAAGCAGGCACCAGTGTGTCCTCAGGAGTGACACGGTGGGCATCGGCGTAGCGGCACAGCACACTGACAGCTGCTGCCTGCTATGCCGGCATCCCACGTGAGTGCCAGTCCATGCGTCCCAGCTGCTCTGCTGCCAGTCCAGCGCCCTGCTAATGCATCCTGGAAAAGCAGCTGAAGATGGCCAAGCGCTAGGGTCCCTGCCACCTACATAGGAGACCCAGATGAGGCTCCTGGCTCTGGCCTGGCCCAGCCCTGGCTGCTTGGGCCATTTCAGGAATGAACCAGCAGATGGAAGATTGATCTCTCTCTTTCTCTTTCTCTCTCTCTCAACTCTGCCTTTCAAATAAAAATAAATTTAAAAAATAAAATAACATGGTGGGGCAGGCCTTTGGCCTGGTGGTGGAGATGCCCATGTCCAGTATTGGAGTTCTTGGGGTCCGCGCCTTGCCCTTGCTCCCAGTTCCACCAGTGCAGACCCTAGTAAGCAGCAGGGAGGGCTCAAATAATTAGGTTCCTGCCACCCACGTAGGCGACCTGGATTGAACTTTGGGCTGCAGACATTGTGGGTGCCTGGGGAGTGGATCAGCAGATGGAGACCTGCTCTTTCTGCCTTGCCAATAAATAAAATAGATCTGTGTCACGGTCTTCTAGACTCACTCATCTCTTTCTTTTTTTTTTTAAGATTTATTTATTTGAAAGGCAGAGTTAGAGAGAAAGAGAGGTCTTCTATCCATTGGTTCACTCCTCAAATTGCCATATTGCCATAATGGTCGGAGCTGGGGCAGTCTGGAGCCAGGAGCTTATTCCAATTCTCCCACATGGGTGCAGGGGCCCAAGCACTTGGGCCATCTTCCACTCCTTTCCCAGGTGCATTAGCAGGGAGCTGGATCGGAAGTGGAGCAGCTGGGACTCGAATTGGCATCCATATGGGATGTTGGCGCCGGCCCCTCATTCCTCCCATGGTCCTTAGTGAGCAGCTGGGACAGGCGCTTCACTGTTATTTTTGGTCAGCTGAGTGCCGGAGAGCACCAGTGGGTCGGAAGGGTGGGACGGGGTGTGGGTGACGATCGAGGACTCTGAAGTTGACGACAGGTTTACACCCTGGCGCTTGTTACCTGTGTGGCCTTGGACCCACCTCTGTCCTTGCTTCATTGGGAAGGAAGAGCAGAGCAGGAGTTGAGCGTGGACTCACGGCCAGTGCCCTGCAGCGCATTCTCACCACCCCTGAACTGCCCCCGCCTCCCCAGGATGTGAAGTGATCGCGGTGAACACCCGCTCCACCAGTCAGACGTTCATTTACAAGTGTGACGCGGTGCTCTGCACCCTCCCCCTGGGCGTGCTCAAGCAGCAGCCGCCGGCCGTCCAGTTTGTGCCCCCGCTCCCCGAGTGGAAGACGTCCGCCGTGCAGAGGATGGGGTTCGGCAACCTGAACAAGGTATGCTCACGCCCTCCCGGGGGTGCTGGGTCTGCTCCCGGCCGCGTGCGATGCCAGGGCCGAGGCCGTCCGTTCATTGGCCTCAGGGCTGGTTCCGTTAGAAGGTGGCCAGGCAGGCGTCCGTTGTGCAAAGTGCACTCTGCAAAAAGACGGTCCTCAGGACGCATCTGTGAGAGGGTCTGGGCGTGCGCAGGGAGCAGGTTAGAGGAGACCCGGCGATTCCTGAAGGGGCTTTAAGCGGGGCTCCCCGAGCCCTGCACCCACTCATTTGCTCCTTTCTCGTGCTAGGTGGTGTTGTGTTTCGACCGGGTGTTCTGGGACCCGAGTGTCAATCTGTTCGGCCACGTTGGCAGCACAACGGCCAGCAGGGGCGAGCTCTTCCTCTTCTGGAACCTCTATAAAGGTAACTGCCCTCCGCCTCACCCTCCCTCTTCCCGAGAGCTGGGAACAGGCTGGGGTTTGCTCCATTGTGTGCCCTGTAGTTCTCTTCATTAACCCAGCAGATAATTGGTAAAGGCCCTCCTGGGAGCTGGGGATATGCGAAGAGTGCCTGCCTCCAAGGAGCTCCCAGCCCAGTGAGGGCTCCGCTGTGCAGGCCGGCAGCCACGGAGCCGGGCAGTGCGCGGGGCAGGTGCAAGGCCGGAAGCCCGGGCTACTGAAAGTGCATAAAGATCAGCTCCACAGTAGGCAGGGCCTGGGCTCCTGGGAAGCTCAGAGCCCGTGTTCACAGCTGTTTGTGTCTGATGGCCCCTGACACTCTTTGCTTCCCATAGAAGGTGTTTATGGAGCCCCTTCCTCCTGTTCAGTTCCTCTCTAGAACGGTACTGCCCTGACTGTACCTAGCTAACGAGGGTTCATTTGTCCCCGACCTGGTGCTGAGCTTAGAGAGGATTTGAAACAGACATTGTGTCTCCCGCAGCATCCGGAGGCGGTACTGTCTGGACACGTGGCTCCCCAGCTCGACACCCCCCGCCCCTTGCTGTCTCCCATAGGCAGCGTCCACCCCTCCAGGCCGCTGACTGCCAGAGGAGGCCCCACGGCCCCTGCCCCAGCCACACCGTCCAGTCCTGGCAGTGCCCGCCTCACAGCATCACAGACCTGCTTGCTTTTCCGCTGCCCACCTCCCAGTCCAAGCTGCTCTCGCCTCTCATGCCTTGGCCACCACAGATCTCCCTGTGCTGTTGTTTCTTCTTGGTTTGTTTGTTGTTGTTCATTGAGAAGCAGAGAGATGGAGCAAGAGCACTGTGCTGGCTCACTCCCCAGACTCCCCAGACGCACGTGATGGCTGGGGCTGGGCCCTCAGTCCAGATGTCCCACTCCGGGAGCCATCGCCTCTGCCCCCCAGGGCCTGCGCTGGCGGGAAGCTGGAGCCAGGGCTGGGCGCGGAGGCCGGCTCTCGGAGACGCAGGCTCTTGGCCCCAAACCGACGCTAACCCCACCCCCTGCATTTTTCTGCAGTTTGTTGACTGCCCTGCAGAAGGAGAGCGTTCCAAGTCCTTACCATGACCCTTACTAAGGCCCCTTAGCCCCTTCCTCCTTTGTCCTCTGTCCCCTACCTTCATGCCTGCTGGCCAGTCCCGAGATACCACACGCCGTTCTGCTTCAGGGCCTTCCGCGTGTGCTGTGGCCTAGGACGGGGCCATTTGTCCTTGGTTCTCCTTTCCCAGCCTGGTCTCTCCTCAGACTTCAGGCTTAGAGCTAAATGTCAGTGTTTGAGAGAGGCCTGCCGCTCCCCACATCCTGCCCCGCCCCATCCCACTGCCTTGACTCTGAATTCAAATGCCTGTATCTTCTTTTCATAGTTTTTATCACCACTCCTACTTTATACTGTGTGGTCATTGTTGCTCTGATGAACGTGTCTAGTTTGTGTCCCCGGCACCTGCTGCCACGGCTGCTCCTGTCTTGTACGTGTCGTGTTGCATGATTCTTCACCAAGTGGGGGAGCTGCGCTGCGGGCGGGCCTGGGACAGCCAGGACAGAGACGCTGCCCGCTCCCTTCGTACGCAAGGGCTGAGGCGGCTGGCTGCACTTGGCGGCAGGTGCTCTGAGTCAGGCTCCGCTCTAGGCTCCGCTCCCTCTGGCTGATCTCTGGCCGAGCGTGGCCTAGCGTCGGGGCAGTGCTGCGCCAGGAATGAGCTGGGGACCCTGGCGTTGTCCTTTCTGCTCCCTAGCTCCGATACTGCTGGCCCTGGTGGCAGGAGAAGCTGCTGGCATCATGGAAAACATAAGCGACGACGTCATTGTTGGCCGATGCCTGGCCATCCTTAAAGGCATTTTTGGTAGCAGTGCTGTGCCCCAGGTAAGTCGGTGGGTGGGCCAGCAGGGGTCCGGGATTCAGACTAAACCAGGCTCTTGATTAGCGTGGTTTCAGCCAGAGTTGGGAAGTGTGTCTGGTCTACATGAGAATTAACGTTTGGACATAGTGCCCGAGTGTGGGGTTCAGAGACGCCCCGTGGTGAGCGGCTGTGTCACACCAGCCTTGCCTCCACACAGTGTGACAAACCCCAGTGAGCAGTGGCCTGGGGGCTTCACTAGACTCAGTGCTTTTGGGTTCTTGAGCCCGTTGAAAGTCGGGAGCCTCTTAGGACCCCTGTCCCAGGAGGCACAGGGGTATTTGCTGTGAGCTCTAAGAGGATACAGGTCCAGTCCTGTGCAGATCTCTGGGTTCCCCGGGCGTGGAGGCGACCCTGCAGCCTGGCTGTGCCTCCGCGGGTTTCCCAGCAGCGTGCAGTTCCCCACCCCCCGCCCTCTGCTCTCCCACCTTTCAGAACTGACTGCTTGGTTTGGTTTGCTCATGGTTTTTCCCTTAGCCCAAGGAAACAGTGGTGTCTCGTTGGCGTGCGGATCCCTGGGCCCGGGGCTCCTATTCCTACGTCGCCGCAGGGTCGTCTGGCAATGACTATGATTTAATGGCCCAGCCAATCACTCCTGGCCCTTCGATTCCAGGAGCCCCACAGGTGAGAAACTGGCAGCTGTCCAAGGCTGTTTTGGGAAACTCGGTAAAATGTCACTGATTTTTGTTTTTTCTTCACATTTTGGTCATTCTGTCCTTGGACAGATAACCAAGAGCAGTGAGAAGAACAGTATCGTGTGTGTCTACTGTGGCTTTGTAAACCTAGGCCGTCTGCTCTTAACACACAAGGGCCCAGAGCGCTCTAAGTAACTGTCTTCCTTACTCAGCTTTCCCCCCCTAAAAATGAGACCACGTTTAATGCCCCAGTTTGTAGTGGCTTGGGACTGTTGGGGCTCGGTCCCCAGGGGCCCCGGAGAACAGCCCTGGGCCAGACCCTGGTGCAGAGAGCAGTCCGGTCCCCAGCGTCAGCCAGAGCTGAGCCTGCTCAGGCCTGGCGAGGCGGAAGTTTCCTAGGAAGCTACATGAGAGCAGGGCGCTCTGGGTGGGACGCAGAAAGCTGCTAAGAACAGATGCCGGGGCAGCGCAGAGCCGAGGCTGGGCTGTGTCGGCGTCCCGTCTCCTGGACGCCTGGGAAGATGCTTCGTGCCAGGGTGTGGTGTGGTGCTCTGAGGAACCAGCGAGGCTCAGCCTGCAAAGGCAGCTGCGCCAGCAGGAGTGAAGGTGGATCTCCAACCTGTTGTTCTCTCCCCTGCCCCGACAGCCCATCCCACGGCTCTTCTTTGCGGGGGAACACACCATCCGGAACTACCCAGCCACGGTGCACGGCGCTCTGCTGAGCGGACTGCGAGAAGCAGGAAGGATCGCGGACCAGTTCCTAGGGGCCATGTACACCCTGCCTCGCCAGGCCACGCCGGGTGTCCCCGCACAGCAGTCCCCGAGCATGTGAGACGTGCCCCGCGCCTGCCCGCCGCTGTGGGAGCAGAGCTCGCCCGGCGTCCGGCCTCGTGACCGGCTCGTGGAGCGAGCTCCTGGCTTCGCGCAGGAAGCTGCCTCCCCTTCCGCGAGGGACTTGGAGCAGAGGGAGGAACTTGCTCGTTAGCCTGCAGTTGTCCTCCCAAAGACTGAGGCGAGCAAGGGGTTAATATCTTAGTTTCATGGTGTGTGGTGTTTTTTATATTGAGAATAAATCTTCATATAAAATCGGTCCTGTTCCTTTTTCCCCTGAGGTGGAGTTGTGTGTATGGAAGACAGGGGTGTCACTCCTGGCACATCCGGCTTTGTCCTGTGGCAGTGGCAGAGGGAGAAAAGGGGTTTGGGCAGGTCAGAAGCCGAGGCTGTGGGTTCCGCAGATGGCAGTGCACCTGCTGGTGTGCGGGGCTGTGTGGTGGCTGCCGAGTGTGGAGAGGAGAGGACTTCGGCTGGGTTTTCAAGGCAAACCCAAGACCTGAAGCGAAGGTTGAGCCCCAGTCTGGCACCGTTTCCCAGGTACCCGTGTTAGCTTCCCAGTTCTGTTGATGATGCTAGGGACTGGATCTCTGGGATACACAGGGGGGAGCTCAAGGGCTTGGTAACTTACTGGATGTAACAAACTGCCACAAATTTAGTGGCTTAAAACGGTGCAAACCTAGCGTTTCAGAAGGGTCTGCGAGCGGGGTGCACCTGCTTGTCCTCGGCAGTGGCCAGCAGCTGTCCTGGCTCGTGGCCCGTCCCTCCATCCCGACCACCTCACTCCGGCCCCTGCTTCCACCCTTACACCACCTTCTCTTGTGGTCAGTGTCCAGTCTCCCTCTTGGAAGGATACTGTGGCACCAATTAGGGGCCACCTGGCTAATCCAGGGCCATTCCCTGTCCCCTCCGCACGCCCCAAGTCCCTACTCCTGCCTGCAGTGTTTGACACACACCTGTGCAACAAGCAGGCGCCGGCGCCTGACCCCGTGGGCTCGTGGCAGGTAAACTGCAGCGCTGTCCCTCCTTCCTGTAATTCGTCTAAAGGAGGCTTTAAGGACACTGCACCGGTGGTCGGTCTGACTGGGGCGCGAACGGAGGCCCTGCCCCTAGTCTTGTGCAAGTGGGAGCAATAGGAAGTCAGCTGACAGCTCCCTGTGACTGTGGGAAGGGCACGCCTGGGGTGCAGGTGCCCCGGGGCGAGCCCACCTCCCACGCTGTCCACAGCAGGCAGCCTCACAGACAGACCGTAGCGGGTTTTTCATGGTTTTTTTCCCCTTGGGGTGATTGCAAGCCTGAAAATAAAACCTGGGGCAAAGAATCAGTGGCCGATTCCAACTCCAGTTCAGATGTGTCCCCTCCCCACCTCCCCAGCTTTGGCTCCCGCTCCTCCACCATGAGTAAGTGGCTGGGTATGTCATAGAAACACAGTGAGCGTCCCACCCGCACCACGGCCTGGGCCCCACTGAGTCACTCGCACAGAGCACGTGGCAACTGGGGAGCTTTATTGGTTACACACCGTGCTGCGGAGCCAGCAGAGCTGCAGGCAGGCAGGCAGCTTCAGCCACAGGCGCCGAGGAGCCCTGAGCCACTGGGTTCCTGAGCTCTGGGTTCCTGCCGCCTTGGTCCCATGCCTGGAGCAGATGGAGAAGCTGCCGCACCTGGGACTCACTCCCGGGGCAGGGGCGAGACCAAAACACCGGCTGAGCGAGCAGGCGCGGACTGACAAGCTGACACCGCAGCAGAGCCTGCAATGCAGTAACAGAGGGCTCTTTCCTAGCCCCTCCTCGATCTTTTAAAATACAAAAAAATAGACTTTATTCTCTTAAAAATACATTCCATTCATACATGTTCTGAGCTGTGAAGCAGCAGGAGAACAGGGCCCCTTCCTGTGGTCTTGGTCGTGAGGCTTCGCGGAGAACCCTGCCCACGTGGGGTTTCCAGATCATCCCTAAAAGCAGCTCATCAGAGTGACGACCACCCACAGCCACAAAGGCAGCCGGGGGGCCCGGGCTGAGGCCCCTCCTCTACTGGGAGTGGTGACCTTGGCACTGACTTCACCAAATATCAAGAAAACCGCCCTGGCCGACAAGGCTGAGAACACTGCCGACAGCACCCTCCCACACCCTGAGACGGGCGGCCCGCGGGCAAGCTCGCCTGCGGCTGAGGCCGGAGTCCGGGCCCCACCGCACCCCTTCTACCCAGCTTGATTGCCACTAGAAGCAAAGCCAGCCACAGCGGCTTTACCCAGCGCCCTGCA
The DNA here is from genome assembly GCF_033115175.1 of Lepus europaeus. Taxonomy (NCBI): domain Eukaryota; kingdom Metazoa; phylum Chordata; class Mammalia; order Lagomorpha; family Leporidae; genus Lepus; species Lepus europaeus. The sequence continues at coordinate 16,723,074 of NC_084831.1, forward strand.
CGCCTCCGCCGCTGCTTTACCAGCAGGCAGAAGGCAGCAGCAGCAGGTGGGAGAGCGCAGTGCCCGGCACTCAGCAGCTGCAGTGCCAGGCAGCCCGGCCTTGCTAGGATCCCTCCCACGCCCGCACACCGGCTGGCAGGGCAGCGCCTGGCGGCAGAGGCGGCTCGTCATGAAGGGGCTGTCGGCGAGGGCAGTGGGGTATTTGGCTTGACCAAACAACTACTCAGCTACCCGGTCTCCCCTCTGGAAGCTTCCTCCAGGGACCCCTGACCGAGGCCCGGGTCCGAGTAGTCACACCGTGGCTGCTCTCCAGTAGTGTGCCTTCCAACTTTGGAATCAGAGCCAGCCTTGCCGGCCACGTGAAGCCCAGAGGACCTGCGCCTCCAGCCTCTACCTGTTATTTTCTGCAATTCTGAGGACATTTAAAAATAAAATCTATTTTACAGCGGTTCTACAAAGTGTGCAGATTAAAGAAACAAAATATCCTGAAAATAACTGTTAAAGTCAAACCCTATTGCACTCAAGATTCAAGATGGCAGCCCACAGCTGTGCCTCTTCCCCAGAGCGTCTGAGCTGCGGACACGTGGGAAGATCCAGACTTTGGCACCAGGAGCTACAGCACCAGATCCAGGGCTCCGATCCCCGAAGACGAGAGTTACCGGCGAGATCTTTGCAGGCCTGGCTCGGCGCCCTGCTGTTTCCGGCCACAGACGAGCCTGTGGCTGGCAACCACACAGCTCCGGCTGGCAACCACACAGCTCTGCGTCCCTGGAACTCTCGGGCTGCCCCGCGGTGAAGGAGAAGCAGGGGGCGGCACGGGAAGGGCCGAGCTCGGTTCAGGGCTGGGGGCGCCCGGCGGGGGCAGCAGCAGGAAGAGCTTGAGGACAGCCTCTGAGGCAGGGGTGTGGCGCAGGCAGGCCACAGAGCCCTCAGCGTGCCGAACTCCAGAACGCAGGCGGAGTCCCCGAAAGTCTGGCACAGAGGGGGCAGGAGGGATGCTGGTTCCCAGGCTGAGGGCAGGCGGGGACAACAACTTGAGAGTCGTCGGGGAATTTCAGGAGCGCGACAGACAGACCCTGGCCTGCAAGCCAGGAAAGACGGGCACTGGGCAAGGTTGGTGCCACCAGGGCTGTGGTGAGCATCCCGTCTAATCCCCACCATAGGACTCCTCTGAGCTCACCCCCAGGAGATGGAAACCCGGGAAACTAGAGACGAGCAGCCTGCAAGCCCACGCGGGCATCTACAAGAGTCGCGCACAACCCTCAGGTTCAAGGCCCTTCCGGACCTGGACCTGCCCATGGGAGGACAGCTCCCCCGAGGTCGCACAGCAGGGAAGGAATGCGCGGGGGCGGGGCGGGGGCGGGGCCAGGAGGCAGTAGTGTCTTTTCACTAAGGCTGTTTAGAGAGGGGATCCCGTCTGTGAACTAGGAAAACGCTACAGAGAAAGCAGTAAGGAGCGCAGGCGGCCTTGCAGGGCCCCTTGGCACTGGTGGAGGGACCTGGCCCATTTCCATCTGTGGCTTCCGGAAAGGTTTGCTGCATTTTACCCTCTGGGTGTGGCCCCTCCTCCAGTGAGAAGTCTGTAGGAATGCATCAGCTTGGTAAAGTGCACGCCTCCCCCAACGAGGGAGGGAGGAGGAGGACCAGGAGGGCCAACGCAGGGAGCTGCTGCTTGTGGAGTGACAGGAAGTCGCTGCTTCCTCGCATGACCGCCCTCGCTGGGCGGGTCCCAGAAGGCAGCGGGTGCTGGGTCAGGCCCAGCAGAGTCCCGGGATTTTCCCAAGGTGGAAATGATGACGTCGGCCTGGAGTCTCGGCTGCTGGAGAGCGAGAAGGCGATGTCAGCAGCAACACTGGCGCCCAGGGAGCGACGCACGAGGCGCTGTGCACTTGTGGGTGCTCTTGGAAGGTGAGCAGAGCTGGGGGTGACGTCATTCCAATGCATGCTCTGCCCCCAGGAGGCAGTGGTCAGCCAGGGGCCAGGCCAGGGAAGCTTCGCACTAATGGGTCGCACAGACCCCCGCTGCTAGAGTCAGGGGGAGGAACTCCAAGAGGAGAAGGCATGGAGCCGGCGGCTGCGGGGTCTTAGGTACCTGGGCCCTTTGGGCAGACACGGAGTGACCTGGAGGTGGAGAGCAGAGGCACAGAGGAGGGGCTGCTCTGTGACAGACAGAACCCACCCAGGGGCAGAGGAGCTTCCACTGCTGGTTTGCCCTCGCAGGTTTCTGTGGCTCCCCATGGGGGGGGTCAGAGCGGTCCATGCTACCTGGGGGACAAGAAGAGAGGACTCGTGCATCAGAAGGCTGGGCCTGGGTGGGCGGCTGGCTTACGGTCTCTGGTCCCCTCTGGCCGACCAGAAACATTACCTGAGCCATCGCCTGGCTCTCCAGCAGTCTCCCAGCCAGGGCCGTGTGTCCAGCCTGGTTAGCCAGCCTTGGATCCTTCACAGGGCAGGAAGGGGGACGCGCGGAGAAGCAGGAGTGGGGACAGCAGGCTGACCGAGCTGGCTCAGTTGTCCTCAGCACTGGGCCTGCTGGGCCGTCCTCGCCCAGGCTCCAGCAGCCCCTGCGTCGAAGGCGTCTCAGACCGATCCAGGGCCTGTGCTGAATGGTTGTGCAGCCGTCTGTAGACACTCAGTGTGGAGTCTTCCCCTTCCTCCTGTGCCAAGAAATGACCCCGTGAGCCGTGGGGGCCTGCAGTGCGGAGCCAGAACCCTCGCTTCCCACAACAGCCTCCACCCTGGCAGATCGAGGCAGACCAGCGCTTAACTGCAGACAGACGTCAGCCAATCAGAAAGTCCCTTGGCAATCAGCTGCTGGCCTGGAAGCCCCAAGCTGGGAGCCACCAGGGTGGACTGGGACTCGGAACCGAACAGGCGCCCGAAGTCGGGCCGGCAGGTCAGGTCTCGGGTCCCGCGCGCCCAGGTGGAGGGCAGGGGCTCCCCAGCTCGCGTGCCTCCCCAGTCCCCGCTCCTACCCCAGCGCCTGTGTTCTCTAGGGTGTTCCAAAGGGACCGGAATGCTCCTCTTCCTCCCCACGACTCCTGTCCTCGAATGCTGCCTTTTCGCTGTTCTCCCATGCCCGTGGAGATCAGAGTAACACGGGTATGAGCAGAGAGAGACGGGAATCTAGACTGAACCCCAGCTCTTCCTGAAATCACCTGGGTGACCTGGGCAAGGGAGTCAGACAATATTTGCTTCGAGGGCTGAGCAAGGGACTAGATCTAAGAGGGGGCGAGGAAGAACCTCAGGCAGGAAGCGCCCTGTCCACGCCCTGGAGGCCTTTCCACATTAACACTCAAACGTCAAAGGCAGCGGCATGAGGGTGCAGGTCTTCCATCCCAAGCTGCACCCTACACGATGCCCGGGGGCTCCCTGCACCCTGACCCTCAGATACGACCCCTGGCTGTGGAGTTCTGTCCCGTGATGCACTGAAGTGACCCAGCCCTGCCTGGGACTAAGGATATGACGGGTGCACGGCTGCCTTGACTTCCCATTTGCGTCTACAGCTTCAGAGGCCGGCCCAGCGTGAGCTGCAGCTCAGCCCGCTCCCCACCAAGGGCGCACTCTGAAACCGCCCGCGCTTTTCCTGAGTTCACGTTCCTGATTCCCACTTTCCAGGAGCTTCCGGAGACCACCCCTCCACGTGGGCAGCCCGCAGGTCTGCTGGCCGAGGCAGCCCAAGAACCTGCTTCCCTGGCCCTCGGCTCCGCACGCAAGGAGGGTGGTGGGCCCCCTCCCTTCACCTGGCGGCCACAGGCAGGGCTGCCCCGACAAGCCAAGGCGACAGAGGCCAGGTTTCCTTTCTGTGGGAACTTCACTGATGAGAGCAACACAGAAAAGACATTTTCTACTTCCTATAATAAATTTCCAAATAAAATTGTAGGAAGTCGAGCTACTCTCTATCAAGGACCCTCTTTAACCCAGGCGCCTCTCCTGATCTTCCACACCTCTCTGAGCTGCGCAGTTCTACCCAGTGTTTCCCAGCGACAGATCCCAGAACCCCGGGTCACACAGACCAGGGTGGAGAGGAGGAGAAAGGCAGAGGGAGAGGAGGGGAGAAGGCAATGGGACTCACTGTGCCCGCCGAGTGGTTCCAGGCCGCAGCCGTGACGGCATCTCCGAGCCGGTTCTGCCGGAGGAGCACCTCGGACGCCGTGAGGCTGCTCTGGGTCCTCCTGGAGCAGAGCTCAGGGGCGTCCTGGGCGCTCCCGCCCCTGCGGGTGCCCTGCTCCAAGAGGCAGGACGTGGGCTGCTCGGAGAAGTCTGTGCAGGACCTCTGGGTGTAGGCGTTGGCAGCTTCTACGTGTTTCCCTACTCGCGCTGGGGGGTCTTCCAGAGATTTCAAGTCTCGCCTGCTCTTCCAGGCATTCCGCACGGTGACGTGCCTGGCGTCAGCGGAGCCCACCTCCGATGGCGCACTGTGGCTTTTCCACCTGCTGGTCTCCGCCGGCGGGGCCTGGCTGTTCCTGTCCCCGGAGTCCAGCGGCTTGATGAGGATGCTGCTCCGAGAGACGACTGTTTCGGAGCGGTTCTTTGGGGACCCGTCGCCTGCTCTTTCAGCTTCCGTGAGCTGCAGCGTGAGGTCGTGCTTGTGAAGGGAGAGCTCAAAGGGGGAGCTGACGTGGTTGCCCGCCGACGTGAGCTCCAGCCCGACGTGGATGTTGCTGGTGGCCGTGTGCCTCTCCCTCGGGGCCTCCGCCAGGGAGGCCCTGGGGCTGCCACTGTCCGAGGGGTAGATGGTGATGCTGCTGGTCACTTTGCTGGGCCCCGGTTTGGAGGCGAGTTTCTGCTTCTCCGTGGCCTCTGCTCCCGCCCCTCCCATGACCTTCTTCACGTCCTTGTCGACGATGACGGGTTTGATGACGGCCCTGGAGCGCAGGGCCTCCCTGGGGCTGAAGGGCCCCTGGCTCTTCACCTCGGCACCGTTGGCGTTCGCCGCGTCCGTGGCGTTGGCGGAGGCTCTGACGGGCTTCCCGGATTCGTTTTCTGTCCCCACGTCCTTCTCGTTCTCAAACAGGGAGGTCCTAGGTCCCCCTCGGGGTTTGGCCTTTTCTCTCGAGCTGGGCTGTGCGCGCGGCTCCGGCTCTGGCGTGATGGTTGTGTTCACCAGCTTGGCGGTGACGAGAGACACGGAGTCCAGGTCATCGTCCGAGTCGGCCTTCTCTCCGCCGCCGTGCTTCACGATGCGGCACCGCAGGGCTTCGTGCTGACTGCCGTCGCCCAACAGCACGGCCACGGGGGCCTCGGCCCCTTCTTTATTTGGCGTTGAGAAGCCCGGCAGGATGCTCTCCTGGCTTCTGGAGCTGTAAGGATACTTGGATAAAACGGGGGCCTTGGGGTGCGGGGCACTGCCGTCGGCCTCCAGGCCATTGGCTGCCTTCTTCCCCTTGGCGAGCCCCTCCGAGGAGGGCCTCCGCGACGGGGCCAGCGCTGCCACGGCCTTGGCAGGGCCGGAGTCCGCGGCCTGCACTCCCGGGCCCGCGCTGCCGGGCACCTTTCCCCTCTTCCCAAAGCCAGCCTCGCAGGGCGGGTCGGCAGCCTTGTCCGCTCTGCCCCCCGTGTCGTTGGGGACAGACCCATGGACGTGATCGCTGAACGTGCGTGTGGCCTTCTCTACTTTTCCCTTCAGCCCGCTCTCGGCGCCCGGCCTGGGAGTTCCCTTCCAGGCCCTGCCGTGCTCCTGAGCAGCCGGCGGGTAGCGGCTGAGGACCGACGGCTGCTCCCTGGACTTCTTGCCCTCGCTCGCAGAGGAGCCCGGCGCCGCCCGGTCTTCAGTCCGCCTTGCCTCCTGGGCGCCCCCGTCTGGACCGGCCCCCGCGTGGGAAGCTTTGGCTGCCCTCCTGTGGGCGACGGCGGGCGAGGAAGCCTGCCTGTTGTTCAGGGCAGAGTTCTCGTTGTTGGGAGCAAACTCCTTGTTGCGGAGCCTCTCTCGCTTATGCTGGGGAGACAGTTCCCGGGCCGGGGGCCGGAGCACGGCCGCCTCGCCCCCCTGGCCTCTAGGCTTAGTCCGCTCGGGCCTGCCCTTGCCAGGCAGGAAGGCGTCCTCCCCGGCCACCTCCCCGTTGCCGAGCTCCTTCTGCTTGATCTGCAGCCTGATCTCCTCCAGCTGGCTGGCCAGCATCTTGTTCTTGTTCTGTTCACTCAGGTAGCTGTCCTGCAGGTCGTTGTTCTTGGCCCTCATCTTCTTCAGCTCTTCTTCCAGAGACTCGAAATGTCTGATCTGCGTCTTGAGTCTCTCGATCTCCTGGTTGAGGTCCTGGACTTTGTTGTCTTCCTGGTTCCGGTTCTTTTCGTTTTCCGCTCTGTTTCTCGTCTCGTTCTCCACCTGCTTCAGGTAGTCCAGCGCGCCCTTGCGCCGCGCCTCCTTGGACGGCAGCGGGGCCGGGACGCCGTCCTCGATCCGCAGGTCGCTGCGGTCCAGGAGGTTGGAGGCGTTCCTTGCGTGCTCTCGGTGCATTTTCTTGTTCTGCTCCAGTTTCTGAGTGAGCTCCTTTATCAGCTTCTCGTTCTCCTTCTCCTTCTCGTTCAGGTACTTCCGCTCGCTGACGAAGCTCAGGGTTAACGCCTTCAGCTTCTCCAGCTCCGACGCTAGACTCTGCTCGGTCTTGTCCAGGCGGTCCTCGGACGACTCCAGCTCCCTCACCTTGCCTCGCAGCATCTCCAGCTCAGAGGAGATCTTCTTGGTCAGGTTCCGCTCCTCGTTCAGGCTCAGGCAGAGCTGCGTGCAGTCGTTCTTACTCCTGCTGAAGGCCTCCTCCAGCTTCTCCAGGTCAGCCATCCGCTTCTGGAGCCGCTCGACCTCGGCTCGCAGCTCGCGGGTGAGCTTCTCCTCCTCTTCCAGCTTCTCCTTCATCAGCTGACACAGATCCTCCGCCCTCTTGATCTCCTCGTCTTTGCCCTCGATCTTCAGCACCCGCTGGCGCAGCGCCTCGATGTCGGCCAGCATGCTGGAGCCGCCGCCCTCCGCCTGGATCACCTTGTCCTGCAGCTCCAGGAGCTCGTCCTCCGCCTTCTGCAGGCTCTTCGTGGCCTCCTCCAACTCATCCAGGCGGCGGCTCAGGCTCTGCAACTTAAACCGCAGGTGGCGGCTGGACGCGGCGTCCTTGTAACCTGCAAGTTCCGCCATGTCTACTGCCAGGCAGCGGGGCTCCCAGAGGCAGCCAGTTCCCCTCGGAGGGCCGGGAAACGGTTACCTCTCTCTTGGCACCCACAACTTCCCTTGCCAGCCGGACACCATGGTCGGTCTACAAAGGAAAGTGGAAAGCACGTCAGTCAACCAGCCTACGGCCATCCCAGCTCCCCCCTGTGATCCTGTGCCTGCGACACAGCAGGAGCTCAAGTCTCTTGAACAAAGAAACTTGAAGAAATTTGCTTGAGAAACCCGCGTGCTTTACGGCAGACACTGGGCTCATGTCCAGTCGCAGCCTAATGCACAGTGCCACGGCAGGAAGACCCACAGGCAGCCTCACCCTCGTGACCTGGCCCTCCGCATAGCTCAGGAGAGTCATCCACCTTCCTACAAGTCATTAACTAAGTTAACCAAGTCTCAGTGTTACCTAGCTATACAATGGAGATGATTAAAAATGAGAATCTTGGGGCCAGCACTGTGGCATAGCAAGTAAAGCTGCCGTCTGTAGTACCAGCATCCCACATGGGTGCAGGTGCGTGTCCCGGCTGCTCCTCCTCTGATCCAGCTCTCTGCTAGGTCCTGGGAAAGCAGTAGAGGGTGGCCCAAGTCCTTGGGCCCCTGCACCTCCGTGGGAGACCTGGAAGAAGCTCCTGGCTCCTGGCTTCAAATCGGCCCAGTTCCAGCTGTTGCGCCCCACTGGGGAGTGAACCATTGGATGGAAGACACCTCTCTCTCTCTCTCTCTCTCTCTCTCTCTGCCTCTCCTCTTCTCTCCTCTCTCTGTATAACTCTGACTTTCAAATAAATAAATCTTAAAAAAAAAAAAAAATTTATTGCCGGCAGCGCGGCCCAATAGGCTAATCCTCCGCCTTGCGGCGCCGGCATACCAGGTTCTAGTCCCGGTCGGGGCACCGGATTCTGTCCTGGTTGCCCCTCTTACAGTCCAGCTCTCTGCTGTGGCCCGGGAGTGCAGTGGAGGATGGCCCAAGTCCTTGGGCCCTGCACCCCATGGGAGACCAGGAGAAGCACCTGGCTCCTGCCATCGGATCAGCGCGGTGTGCCGGCCGCGGCGGCCACTGGAGGGTGAACCAACGGCAAAGGAAGACCTTTCTCTCTGTCTCTCTCTCTCACTGTCCACTCTGTCAAAAAAAAAAAAAAAAAAAGAAAGAAAGAGGTTATAGGGGTCGATGCTGTGGCTTAATGAGTGAAGCCACCCCATCCCACATGGGCACTGGTTTGAGTCCTGGCTGCTCTACTTCTGATCCAGCTCCCTGCTAATGTGCGTGGGAAAGCAGCGGACGATGGTACAAGTCCTTGAACCTCTGCACCCATGTGGGAGACCCAGAAGTTCCTGGCTCCAGCCTGGCCCAGTTCTAACTGTTGTGGCTACTTGGGGAGTGAATCAGCAAATGGAAGACCGACTGAGCTCTCTCTCTCTGCCTCTCCTTTGCTTTAACTCTTTCAATACATAAACAAATCTTTGTTTAAAAAAAGGTTAAGGGCCGGCGCCGTGGCTCAACAGGCTAATCCTCCGCCTTGTGGCGCCGGCACACCGGGTTCTAGTCCCAGTTGGGGCGCCAGATTCTGTCGGTTGCCCCTCTTCCAGGCCAGCTCTCTGCTATGGCCTGGGAGTGCAGTGGAGGATGGCCCAAGTGCTTGGGCCCTGCACCCCATGGGAGACCAGGAGAAGCACCTGGCTCCTGGCTATGGATCAGCGTGGTGCACCGGCTGCAGCGCACTGGCCGCAGCAGCCACTGGGGGATGAACCAACGGAAAAAAGGAAGACCCTTCTCTCTGTCTCTCTCACTGTCCACTCTGCCTGTCAAAAAAAGAAAAAGAAAAGAAAAAGAAAAATAAGAAGGAATGGTAAGCAAACAAATTAACCCCAATAAGCACTGGCCCAGTTAAATAATAAAAATTAACAGTGTGGGACACAAAAACCAAAACGGAACTAAAACACCAGACAAGGGAGCAGCGCTGTGGCACAGCAGGTAAAGCTGCCGCCTGCAGTGCCGGCATCCATATGGGCACTGGTTTCGAGACCCAGCTGGGCCGCTTCCGATCCAGCTCTCTGCTAGGTCCTGGGGAAGCAGAAGAAGATGGCCCAAGTCCTTGGGCCCCTGCACCTGCATGGGAGACCCGGAGGAAGCTTCTGGCTCCTGGCTTTGTGCTGGCTCAGCTCCGGCCGTTGCGGCCACCTGGGGAGTGAACCAGCAGATGGAAGACCTCTCTCTCTCTGTCTCTCCTTCTGTGTAATTCTTTCAAATAAGTAAATAAATCTTTAAAAAAGAAAAAGAGAAGAACACCAGCAGCAATAACTTTCAAATCATGAGGAAGAGGGGCGGGCGTGTGGCACCGCCGGTTAAGCTACTGCTGGCGATGCCCAGCATCCCGTACTGCAGTGGCAGCGCACGTCTTGGCTGCTCTGCTTCTGATCCCGCTCCCTGCTAAAGCGCCTGGGTAAGCAACAGCAGACGGCTCCAGTAACTCAACGCCAACAACTATGCGGGAGACCCAAACGGGGTTCCTGGATCCTGGCTCCTGGCTTCACCTTGGCCCAGACCTGGCTGTTGCAGCCCTTTGAAGAGTAAAGCCGGTGGATGGAAGAGCGCTCGCTCGCTCTCTCTCTCTCACTCTTTCAAATAAATTTAAAAAATCTTTAAAAAGTTATAATTAACTTTACATATTATTAAGAATAGATGTTTTTCACAGGTCTGATGAGGAAAGACCTAATATCCAGAATATATAAGGAATTTCTACAACTTCATTAACAAAATAACCTAATTTTAAAATGGACAGAGCTGGGCCAGTGTTGTGGCGTAATGGATAAAGCCCCCACCTGCAGTGCTGGCATCTCAATTGGGCGCCGGTTTGAATCCCGTCTGCTCCACTTCTGAACCAGTTCTCTGTTATGGGCTGGGAAAGCAGTGGAAGATGGCCCAAGTCCTTGGGCTCCTGCACCCACGTGGGAGACCCAGAAGAAGCTCCTGGCTCCTGGCTTTGGATCAGCGCAGCTCCAGCTGTTGCAGCCAATTGGGGAGTGAACCAGCAGATGGAAGCCCTCTCTCTCTCCCTCTCTCTGCCTCTCCTCTCTCTGTGTAACTCTTTCAAATAAATAACAGATCTTTAAAGAAAAAAAAAAAAAAAGGATAGTGGACACAAATCTTTCTCCAAGGGTGACACACAAATGGTCCACAAGCATATGGAAAGGCACTCAACACCACTCATCATTAGGGAAATACAAATCAAAACCAGGAGGCACAAAGTGTTAACTCGTGAGCAACATCAATGCCTGGATCTAAAGGACATGCAGAGCAACTTCATCCGGTAACAGAACTCCCCTTCTGTTCAAGCTGGGGAGAAATTCACCAAGACAGACCACAGGACACACCCCCTTTGAGAGTAGTGTGTGTGTGTGTGTGTGTGTGTGTGTGAGAGAGAGAGAGAGGGAGGGAGAGGGAGGGAGGGAGGGAGGGAGGGAGGGAGGGGAGCAGATCTTCCATCCACTGGTTCACTCCCCAAATGTTTTCAACAGCGAGGACTGGGCCAGGCTGACGCCAGCAGACAGAAACTCCATCTAAACCTCCCACGTGGGTGGCAGGAACCCAAGCATTTGGGGCCCTCACCTGCCGCCTCCTGGGCTCGCTAGCAGGAAACAGGTTCAGAAGCAGAGATGAGGATTCGACCACAGGAACTCCAACACGGGATGAGCTTCACCCACTGTGCCACAATGCCCCCACCACAGGACACACTTTAACAATCTAAAAACAATAATCACACACTTATGCTCTCGGACCACAACAGAATTAAACCAGAAGTCAGTAACAGAAAGATAGCTGGAAAATCCCCATACAGGTGGGAAATTAAACATATTTCTAGGGGCCAGTGCTGTGGCGTAGCAGATAAAGCCGCTGCCTGCAGTGCCAGCACCCCATATGGGCATGCTGGTTCGAGTCCCAGCTGCTCCACTTCTGACCCAGCTCTCTACTGGGAAAGCAGTAGAAGATGGCCCAAGTCCCTGCACCCGCGTGGGAAACCCAGAAGAAGCTCCTGGCTCCTGGCTTCGGATCGGCCCAGCTCCAGCAGTTGCAGCCATTTGGGGAGTGAACTAGCAGATTGAAGACATTCCCCCACCTCTCTCTGCCTCTCTGTAAATCTGCCTTTCAAATAAATAAATAAATCTTTAAAAATAAATAAATAAACCTACTTCTAAATAACACAATGGTCAAAGAAGAAAACAAATTTTAAAATATTTTGCAATGAAACTAAAAATACTACTTATTAAAATTTGTGGAATGTAGCTAAATAATTGCCTACAAGGGCTGGCACTGTGGTGCAGTAGGCTAAGCCTCTCTGCCTGTGGCACCGGCATCCCATATGGGCACCGGTTCTAGCCCTGGCTGCTCCTCTTCTGATCCAGTGCTCTCTGCTAATGGCCTGGGAAAGGTATGGAAGATGGCCCAAGCATTTGGGCCCCATACCTTCATGGGAATCCCGGAAGAAACTCCTGGTTCCTGGCTTCGGCCAAGCCCAGCCCTGGCCACTGCGGCCATTTGAGGAGTGAATCAGAAGATCAAAGATCACTCTGTCTCTGTCTTGGCTCTCTCTAACTCTGCCTTTCAATTAAATCAATCAATAAATCTTTTTCTAAAGAAGATATAAATTACTAATATCAGAAATGAAAAGAGAATATCACTATAGATCCCATGGACATAAATAAAAAGAAATATTATGAACTCTATGACTGCATATTGAAATGGACTAGTTTCTCAAAAGTTACCATCCGCCAAACCTCATATATAAGCAATCTAAACAGGTCTGAATCTCATCTTTAAATTTAATCAACAATTATTAAGCTTCCAAAACAGGATGTACCAGGCCCAGACAGGGTCACTGGTAAACTCTACCAAACATTTAAGGAGAAAATTATACCAATTTTCTACAATTTCTTCCAGGAAACAGAAGTAGATGGCCTGCATTACCCTCATAACAAAACCAAAGACATTACAAGAAAACCACAGATCAGTATCTCTCATGAACACAGATACAAGTGGTTTTTTTAATAATCTCTTTTTTTCTTTTTCAGGTTTATTTTATTTATTTGAAAGACAGAAAGACAGAGAGAAAGGGAGAGACAAGACAGAGATCTTCCATGCACTGGTTCATTCCCAAATGGCTGCAAAGGCTGATGCCGAGCCAGGCAGAGAGAAGCCAGGAACCTAGAACTCCACCCAGATCTCCCACGTGGGTGCAGGGGCCCAGTACTTGGTCATCTTCCATCGCCTTCCCATGCGCATGTAGCAGGGAGCTGCACGGGAAGAAAGTGGAGCAGCCAGCTTGCAAACTGGTGCTCCAGCATGGGTGCAGGTGTTGTAGGTGGGGGCTAACCCACTCTGCCACAACACTGACCCAGATACAAAAACCTTTTAAGAAGAGTAAATCAAATCCAACCATGTATATAAAGAATTATAAGCCACAACGAACTAGGATTTACCCCAGATATGCAAAGCTGGTTCAACATTCAAAAATCAAATGATGTGATTATCACATTAGTAGGCTAAAGAAGAAAAATAACATGATCACATCCATAGAGCAGAAAGTGCATTTGACAAAATCCATCACTTAGCATAAAACCTCTCACCAACCTGGGAACAGAGGGAAACTTCCTCATCTTGATACCAAAAAAAAAAAAAAAAAAATCTACAGTTGACACCACACTTACTGGTGATAAACTCAGTTTCTTACTACAATTAAGAAAAAGGTAAAGATGTCTTCTCTCAGTACTCTTTCCCAATACTGTCCAGAAACCCTAGCTTATGCAATAAGAAATAAAATATATATTATTTGGAAAGGAAGAAATAAGACTTTCTGTGTGTCAATGACATGACTGTCTATGTAGAAAATCCAAAAGAAGAGGCAAAAAGGCCATGTTGGAACTAAGTAATTACAGCAAGGTTGGAGGACACAAGGTCAATATATGATAAAGTCAGTCACTTTCCTAAATACCAGCAAGAAACAACTGAAATTTAAGATAAATACCATGGGGGCCGGCGCTGTGGCTCAGTGGGTTAAAGCCCTGGCCTGAAGTGCCGGCATTCCATATGGGCGCCAGTTCAAGACCTGGCTGCTGCACTTCCCATCCAGCTCTCTGCTTTGGCCTGGGAAAGCAGTACAAGATGGCCCAAGTCCTTGGGCCCCTGCCTCCACATGGGAGACCTGGAAGAAGCTCCTGGCTCCTGGCTTCGGATCAGCACAGCTCTGGCCGTTGTGGTCAATTGGGGAGTGACCCAGCGGATGGAAGACCTCTCTCTCTGCTTCTCTTCTCTCTGTATAACTCTGACTTTCAAATAAATAAATAAATCTTAAAATAAAAAGATAAATGCCATGTACATAGCATGCCAAAATATGAAATACTTAGTTGTGAATCTAAAAAATATACAAGATCTCTCTCTATATATATACATACACAAAGCTTGAGTGTGCAAACTACAAAACAGATGAAAGATATCTAAGACGAGCTAAATGAACAGATTTCCATATTCAGGGGAAGACTATCTTGTCAAGACGTCAGTTCTTCACAACTTGACTTATAGATTCAACACAATCCCAGCAAGTTATTTTGTGGAAATCAACAAACTGATTCTAACGTTTATCTGGTAAGCCAAAAGACCCAACATAAACAACCCAATAATGAAGAACAAAGTTGGAGGACTGATACAACCTGACTTCAAGATCTACTGCAACACTACGGAATGCAAACAGTGCACACTGCAGAATGCATAGACCAACATCAGTGGATCAGAATGAGGACCAGAAACAGATCCACATAAACACAGTCACTGGATCTTCGAGAAAGAAGCGAGAGCGATACAACAAAGACAGTTTTTCCTACAACCTATGTTGGGAATGAACATCCATGCGGCAAAAAATGAATCTAGGTGTAGGTGTTCGTCCGAGGTGGTTTGCCACACCTGCATCTCACGTCAGAGCACGTGGTCCACGTCCTGGCTGCAGTGCCCAATTCCAACTTCCTGCTAACGCAGATCCTGGGAGGCAGCAGGAGATGGCTTAAGTAGCTGGGGGTCCCTGCTACCCATGTGAAGACCTGGATTTAGTTCTTGGCTCCTCACTTTGGCCTTGGCCCAGTCCCAGCCACTGCGGTCATTTTGGGGAGTAAACCGATAGTTACGAATATGCTCTCTGCCTCTCAAATAAATAAATGCTTTAAGACAGGACTGGGGAATGTCCGGCCGCCGTATACAAAATCATCTGGTCTGGCCTTGCTAAGGCAAATGCAGGCAGGACTGGAAATTCCATAAATCTAGAGCAGGCTTTTTTTTTTTTTTTTTTTTTTTTTTTTTTTGGACAGGCAGAGTGGATAGTGAGAGAGAGACAGAGAGAAAGGTCTTCCTTTTTGCTGTTGGTTCACCCTCCAATGGCTGCTGCAGCCGGTGCATCGGTGCATCAGAGCAGGCTAATTTTAAGTTGATAATTTTGTATGGTCCATAAATGATGTTATAAATATACAAATGGCCCTTGGCAGAAAAAAGGGCCCCCATCCCCACTTTGAGAAGAAAAAAAGTCTAGATCTAGGGCTTACGCCCTTGACAAAAATTAACTCAGAATAGACCATAGACTTAAATGCAAAATCAAAAACTTCAAGAGGACAACAGAAAACCTCAGTGACCTTGGGGATGTTAATCACGTCCTTGATATTACAGCCAAGGGCGATCTGTAACTGACAGCTGGACATCTTTAAAATGGAAGAC